>NC_048440.1:4492839-4846814 GCF_004353265.1 Vitis riparia
AAAAAGTAGTTCCAAATGATACCTAAATTTCTTCAGGAGTTTATGCTATACGCAGCTAAGAAAGAGATAAATATACATTCACATATATTAATTGTTGGTTCCCCCTTGATCTTGATGTAGAATTGTGCCTTATTTTCAAATGAAGCTTTGATGTGGTCCATGTATTAATTTGTATGGTTTGGTTCATTTTCAATCATGTGTCACAAACATGGTAGGACAGACATGCCCATCATTTTGCCGAAAAAACAGGAGTATTAGCCCGGCCCCTTAGGGTTGCTTTCTCAAACAGTATTCACATGCATCATCTATGACGTGCCACACCCTTCATTGCATATGGATGTGTATATGTTCTTCTTTCTTTCTTTCTTAATTTCAAATGCTTTCATCTTGACATTGGTTTCTAGAAATTAGATGGGTCTAATACGAACGAGGCATGCAACACGCTGCCATGTATGACCTGCAAGTTGCCGCCTAATGGTTTTGTGTGCGCGTGTTGGATAAAGGTTGGGAGAAGTTGAAATGGTGAGGGTCCAAGTCATGGTTTTTGACAATAAGATGAAATGGTTAGGCATTGGGTGAAATGGGTGTGAACAAAATTAAAATTGCGGATAGAGGTCAAAAAGGAGGGGTGGCCCCCTTATTTCCAAGTAATATATAGTTATTGAACCTTCAGGACTTGCTTGGATGTGATATGAAAAGGAGATGCAATATATGTGTTTAATTATGACTGAAGCCAAAGAAGTACTCATCTTCAAATCATGGATTGTTTGAACTCCTAAGAAACCAAAAACAAATTAAACATCCTTATCAGTAGGAAGACTTAAAGCTGAAGATTGGCCCACAAGGGTGAGCAATATTTTTGGCTGATATATGTATGTAGTGCGACTAGTGACAACACTGGCCTATAATTCACCAATTTTCCCTATCGTGCTCGCCCAGCAGCCTCCAAAGAGAAAGTCCAAAAGGAAACAATGACAGGTCCAATCGCAATCACTTGCCTTCCCCCATTTAGTGTCTGATTCATTGTCGAGAAGTTTGATTTTACTCCAGACTTGTTGTTTGTTTGTCAATTTTACATATATATAATCAATAATTATGCAACTATGCAAAAGCCGTGTGGTATGGAAGTTGATAGTACAACGCTGTGGCCACGTCGCCCTTCGCATCAAAATCCAAAATTAATCAATAAAAGGAAACAACCGCCAGGTCCTGATCATCTCTTCTGTCTCCATTTGCAAGTTGGAGGTGGAAAAGAATTATTGAACTTTAGGTAAAGAAAATAAGAAATCCACCATTGATGCTGTCTTCATGAAATGAAATGAAATGAAAGAGAAGCTGCCTGCCATAGGGGTCAGGTGTGAACACTCTAGCTGCCCTAATAAAACTCCTGTCCTCAATAATTTCAGAGGTTGAAAGATTATTCAGCGCAATGTCGTGGACATTTCGGTTTTTCCCTTTTGAAAGTGACATGCTGGACAGAAAGTCGTGAGAAAAATCGTCCACCATTTGGTTCTTTCTCAGAAGCAGCATTCTGAGCGAGCAAGACTGAATGGAAGGAAGGCATATGTGATGATGATGATGGGATTCATCTTGCTTTATGACAAAGGACTAAATTGGACTTATTTTGCTAGGAATCTTTTGAATTAATGTTGTTTCACAACTATACACATACGTACAAGCTATATATATATACTTTCACCTACAATAACATGCATGGTTATTGCCTAGCTGCTCATGAGCCAAATTATACTTCATGTAATACCATGAAGCATCTGTCCCCACACGCTTCTTAATTGCCACTTGCAAAGGTACAACTGAATTCCAGTCTCCAAAATTAATTTTACATGATCATTACAAACTGTTCTTGGATGGTGCATCATGTGAATGCAATGACCATTTGATGTTGTTTAAAGTTGATACTACGGACACCCAAACAGTTCTGAACATGGGGGATGGGTGGTAACCACGCAAATTAGTGATGTCAGATCATCTGATTAGAATGAGGGACCTAATCTTTATTTTCTTCAATGAATTAGGTCAATAATCACTACCTAAGCACACGTATTATCATCGAGGTTTCGGGATGGTCCCCTTCCTCTTTTCTTTCACTTTTGTGGAAAAGCATCACAACTTTATCCATGACTTCCATGTAACCATGATTTGGTTACCCACTTTTCCTAGCTCCCCTGATTTCAATTAAAGTGAGTGTGCTTCATTTCTTGCTTACAACCCTACCCTCTGATGATGAACATCCAACGTGTCATAGGCACAACAAGGGTTTTGCTGAGATAATGAGACTTGCTCTTATTGATCCATACAAGTGATCAGTCGTGATTTTTATGGTAATTTTGTTTTAAATTTAGGTTTATGGTTTGTATGATCATGAGCTGTCAATACCAATCGGAAAATGTCAATGAAAGCAGCACTAGAGCTTTAAAATTCAAGAGGTGGTGGTGTAGTAAATGATTGACTAAGATATAAGTAATATCCATTGAGATTTTTGGGATGATGATGATGATGATGATGATACATGATTCATGCATTTTTAAAAGGGTTCCCCACTACGAACATTTGATATATCCAAGATGCCTCTTTATTGTATACTTGTTCCTAATGGTGGGTCACCATCCTTGAGAGCTTTTTGAATCATCATAGGATCTTCTCGGTGAGAAGCATATAAAACCAACCTTTGAAAAGATTAGAAAAAACAAAAGAAGAAAAAGAAGATGGGATAAAAGGGAGAGGAGCTGGCCATTGATGCTGCGAACTCTAATTGTTTTTTTTAATTAAGGAATTTTCGCTTTCCTAAGAATTCCATGCGAAGCTACTGGGAATCTCTGAGAAAATTTATGCCCAGTTTGATTGTTGAAAATATTCCACAGAGGTGGCCCTCCATGCATGGTCTTATATTATTCAAAATTAATGTGCCAAAATATAAATATAAATATTAACAATCATGCTAGCTACCAGCTGACTTTTAGTTTTGAATACAAGGCTTAACTTTGTGAACTTTAAATTAACGTGGATTTTGGTTCACTTTGTTGTAAGTTGGAAGAAAATGGGAATCATTTTCCTCAGAATGGCCTTCAGTTTTCTCGCATATTCCTTTCCTTTGAGTCACATTTCCCACTTTGGTCTCCCACACTAGACGTTTCCTTATCATCTATCTCTTCTTTCCATTTCACAAGTTGATATCCTCCCTTTAATAGGCTTAAAAAAAGAAGTGGAGGAGAAATATAAAATAGCTGTGATTATGTTCTCATCCTAGAATATCAATCTACCTTGAAGAATTGTTCAAATCACAAAACTATTAGAATTACATATCAAGTTGAACACGTGATGTTGGATTGTAAAGTCTGAATTAGTTTTGGTTACATTTTGTTTGAAATATCAAGGGTCAAGCTACCCAATTAACTAGCAGGTTGAAGGGTCAGTATCCCCTAGAGAAATTTTTTTTTATGTGATAATTGATGAGTTTGCTTTTATTATATATTTTAATATTTTCATATTTTAGGGTTTTTTTTTTTTTTTTTAGACTATGACTGCAATTGAAAGATTTTTTTTTTTTAGAGTTTCACCATTGTATTCCTTCTCATTCCTTTGATCAGTGAATTCTTAAGTGTCGGTGCACTCCGTAAACGTGTACTTTATTTTCTGTTTATGTGCATGCTTGATTTGATTAACAGGTGAGGCTCATTTCGCAATTAGGGACCCATAAAATTAAATTAAATGTGTTACATTTTCCCCAAAGTGTTAGTTGATTTGAATCCATGCCAAACAACACAAAGAATTGAAATTAAAAGAAAATAATTAGCACCCATGTAGCTAGCATATATATTATATATAACAATCCTGATTTTTTTATTTTTTATTCGTTGGCATGCTAACTTTCTTGTCCCCTATGTCTAGTTTGGTTAAATTTAAAACAAACTATTCTTTAAAAAAAAAAAAAGGTAGAAAGGTAGCTACAATGATGCAAGAAAGCAATAACAGTGGAAGTAAAGAAAGAGATGAGGAAGGTGGATGTGGGAATCCATTTGTCTACCCTCATCTGCTCTCTTTTTAGGTGGCAAATCCTTTTCTTTTATTTTCCTTCCATCTTTTCCCTTTTCTTTTTTCCATTGTGTGTGTTGTGTGCCCCGAGAAGTGCAAGACTTGAAGGTCTGGAGTTGGTGGTGTTTACTGTTTCATTTGACTCCATCTTCTATCATAATAATTTGGCTTTGGCGTGGGGGACCAAATTTAACCTATTTTTCCTGCCTACAAATTTACAAGTCATTTTTTTTTTTTTTGTTTGAAAAGAAAGGTTAAGTTTGAGAGATGATATGTTAATCCCATCATGCTTCTTCCACTAGAAAAGAAAAGAAAAGAAAAGAAAAGGTCACAAGTGAATGTGATAAACCAAGATTTGTTTTTTTGCTTGCAAATATAGTATTCATTGTTTTTGAGCTTTGAGAAAGTACTCTGAAGCTTCACTGGGCAATTGTTTTTCTACAAGATCCTTTTCCAAGTCCAATAAAAACAAGTAGAAGCACAATGTGCACTCATTCAATTCATCAAAGCCCCCTTGGCTGTGTAGTGGAAACCAATACAAAACTACATGAAGACCTTGACTTCTTTGTTTTTTTTTATCACTAGCTACTTCTTCATGGCTTATTCTTTCTTCTCTGATTTGTTGTGAGATTTCAAATAGTGATGATCATGCCTCCACCACTCATGGCTGCCCCCACACAATAAATTGAAGTGGGGTTTGATTCATCTGTGGAATTATAATGCTTCTTAACTTACATGGTTTACTCATAATTAAATAATTTAGCATATTGTTGTTGAGAGCTCAACATTCTAATACTTCCTTCAAGTCGTTTGTATTTTTCCTTCTTTCCGTCCTTGGGTGGGTATTCATTAAATCACGGGTGAGTGGGAAAGAAACAGAAGTACAAGGATTGAAGGTCAAACTCAAGATGATATACCAACCAAGAAAAATCACCACCCTTATAAAATGCCAAATGAGCTCTTCTAAATGAGAAAAATATTTAAAATACATTGGATATTTATTTCAAGATCTTTTTATGTGACTAACACTAAGGCTTAAATAAAATTAAAATTATTAATAAATTTTTCCATTTTTAAATGATTTATTCTATATTTAGAAGAGTTAAATCTGTAAAAAAAAAAAATTTTAAGCAATATATAAAAATAAGTTATTGATTTTGAATCCTTTTTTTTTTTTCACTTCTTCTTTCTTTCTACTTTTTCTCTTATATTTTCCTTCAAACTTTTTGAAAACCAAACATAACCTAAACGTTTCTATTGTGAAACAATTATTTTTTAAAATATATTTAATATGTCGAAATAGCAATATGAATATGAATAAGATATAAAGTTGAATCCAAATTTAATATAAAAAATAAAAGGAATCAAAGTCCTAATTATGGTGGGATATTGATTTCATTGATAATGATTTTATATTCTTATTTTCAATTTTAAAAAGTAATCTAAATATAATTTTTCATTATCTTTTCATGTTCCATTGTTTCATACATGTATTTAGTAAAATGCTTCCTCAAAAAAATTAAATTAAAAACTCCTAAATATGAGAATCTAGGAGGAGTTAGGAGATGGAACTTGGAAGCAAAGCTACAAATGGTAATATTGGTCTCCACATGCATGCACTCATACTAAAGAATGGAAAGAAAGCCTCATTTCCTTGAATTATTTACTTGCAAAGTACTTAGCCAAAGCTCTTTTATAGCCCTTTTAGATTTGGTACTTATATGTATGTATGCATGTAGGCATGATCTTTGTATATGTGTAAAGTTGATTGGGTTTTTCCCATTGTAGACTCTATACCAATTAAGAAACATATTACTCATTTAGGAAACGATTGCACCAAATTGGCCTAGGCCACCATCATCAGTACTATTTAGTTTGTATATCTATTTTGAACAGACCAAAACAAGACCCACAATCAATGCAATGTCCAATTTCAGAAAATATCCTTGTCAATTAACATAGTAAAGTTGCAATAGTTAAAAATTTGTCCAAACCCTAGCTCCATTATGGCCTTAAATTATTGATTCATAGTGGCTATTATTGAAAAGTAGGTGAAGGAAAATTTGCTATATAAACTTTGTCCACTTTATATTTAAAAACTATGATCATTGTATTAAAGAAAAATGAAGACTTTTGGACCAATTATTTTAATGGATTTATGATAAAGACAATGGTAGAATGTAACTTTCTATTAGAAAATTCTAAAGTGATTATGATTTATGTCTCATAAAGAGCCAATTAGGTGAATTAGTATCATGTGATGTAGCGCACCAAATCTATCATGGATGGGTCCTTTGGACACAAAATTCAAGCTTTAAATCTTATAAAATGTATTAAAAGAATATTTATGATAATCATTCTTGATTGTTCTATAATGGGTTTGAATAAAAAACAATTACTGCTTTCGAATCTCAATTTACTAGGCCTTAATAGAAGAACTTCATGAATTATTTCTTAATTAAGGTAGTAAGAAGTCTCTACTCAGCATCATGACTTAAGGTGGGATAAGGCTTACTTAACAACTTTAAGAGGGAAAGTCTCTAAAACATGCATGTTTGTATGAAATACATGTACTTTAATATTTAGATTTATCTAAACTCTCCTGCATATCCACCTTATTTACCTTCTTTCTTATTTCAAAAAAAAAAAAAAAATTGTAGTAGTAGTAGTGGTAGTAGTGAGATGTTTGGCACATAGGATAGTTCCTTCAACTTTGGTTTTTAAAAATTGTTTTTAATATAAACATATATATTTTTTGTGAACTTTTAAATTGAAAATTTTTAATTTAAGGGTTTAAACTTGTTTTTCAAAAATACACTTTAATTTTTAATTTATTAAAATATTTAATTTTGAATATTTATTTTTAGTTAATTAAAGCTTTTAAAATTTTAATATATATATATATATATATATATATATATATATATATATATATATATATATATATATATATATATATATATTATTTTTTTTAAATATTATAAAGGTGTGTAGAAAAAAGTGATTGGGGGCAAAATAACTTTAAAGAGATGACACCTTTAACGTTAATATTTCTATGTAAAAAACTCTCTTTGCATCATGTTTTTAATGAAATTTTTTAATATACAAACCTCCCTTATTAAAATCCCTAAAAGAACTTCTCAACACAAAAATATCTAGACTTTTTAGTACCGAACATTTATCCTTTATTTGGAGTTCTAAACTCGAATATATACTTTAAGTTTGGATATCAAAAACTAAGCATTACAAGAGTGTTCGGGTTTTTAGGATTGAACATAGTTATAATGTTCGGCCTTCTAGGTCCAGACACCATGGGTTGCATTGTTTTTTTTCTCTCTCTCTCCATTTACATTGCATTTTTTCTCGATGTCTCATTTCTAAATCATTTCTAAATTCTTTTTAATTGTTTTTCAATCATTTTAACAAGTTTTTTTTATCAAAAATTATATATGAATAAGCCCTAAAAGATATCCATATCGTATGTTATATTATTCAAACAAAATATATATAAAAAAAATCAAATTAGTTATGAATATACTTACAATAGTCTTCTAATAACAAATAAGCTTCAAACAAGATGATTTGAAGAAAAGATTTGTGTTGGAAAGAAATAGCTTAAGAGAATAAGAAACAAATGAGTTTGAGAAGTGATGCTAGAAAAGGTGTCTTGAATATTTTTTAAAATTGTAACATGGATATATTAATAAGTGTTTAATTTTTGGGTATACATGAGAATAAAGTAGATATAAATAGAGTTTTGGTAGATGTAAATATAATTTTCCTCCGATGTATTTTATTTTTTGACTAATAGCTATTTTTGTCTTAAAAAAATTGTAAATTAAGGTTATTAAGTATTCCTTTTAATTGTAGATTATTTTCTATATTATGGAATAAAAGAAGAAAAAGAAAGAAAGAAATTGGAATGGAAAATAATGTATTTACTTTATTAGTAGGTATCATTTTTATAGAAAATCATAGTATTTTACAAATTAATCATATGATTATCTAAAAGTTCTCATGTCCTTAACACATTTTCTTAA
The DNA here is from genome assembly GCF_004353265.1 of Vitis riparia. Taxonomy (NCBI): domain Eukaryota; kingdom Viridiplantae; phylum Streptophyta; class Magnoliopsida; order Vitales; family Vitaceae; genus Vitis; species Vitis riparia. Next base: position 4,500,933 of record NC_048440.1, read on the forward strand.
CAAACTTCTTATTTCATCTCATTTGATTTTGGGATTTTTTTTTTTTAATATTTAGACTTCAATGTTTAATCATATTGCCATTAATTTACAAATAATTAAATACTTATTAATAAAATATTTGGTTAAAAGGGATAAAATAATCTCAAATTGTGAATCTAACTCTTCCCTAGTTTTATCTTGAAAAGCAACCCATTTTTTTTTTATATAAATGATATTTATCATTTCAAGTATTTACATATAGGTTTTTAAACAAAAGATTACTTTTACGATGACATTTTTGTTAAAAATAAGACAAAAAATGACAAATGGTTAAATTTTAAAAATTGGGATTTCACTTATCCTTTTAATCAAATAATCATTATTTTATTGTTGATACAATTTAATTTAATTTAATTTAAATATTTGATATTTTATTAAATGCTTTTTCAATAGTAGGTTATTTTTCTCTTAATTTCAAGCTTTTTTTTTAATATTTAGATTTTTATGTTTAATCAAGTAATTATAATTTACAATTAACCACCTAAGTTTTTAATATTGTGCTATATTTATATTACCATGTCATTATAGATATTTTTTTAAATAAAAAATATATTATTTTCAATTTATTTGTATTAAATTATGTAAAAAAAAAAAAAAAAAAAATCCTTCAAATCTATTGTTGATTAGAAAAAAAAAAATTCTAAAAAATACTTAAGAAATTCTAGTCAAATTTCTTGCTATGTTTAAAAACTCTTTTAAAAATATCCTTTGAATTTTTCTAAAAGTTATGTAACAAAGAATTTCTAAAAAAAAAATATGAAAAAATTCTAGTCAAATTTCTTTCTTTTTTAAAAAAATTCTTGAAAATATTGTTTGAATATTTATTTATTTTTTTTGTTTTAAAAAAAAGTTAAACCTTTTTGGAAATAATCTTTATATTTTTTTCAACTTAATTTTGATATACTAGAATTCTTCTATCATGGCTAATGTCAATAATTACCAAATTATAAAAATATTTTAAAAAAAAATTGTCAATAATCTTAGTATTTTTGTCATTTAATTTTGATACACTACGATTTCTTCTTTCGTAGCTAATGTCAATAATTACCTACTTTATTGAATGATATGGAGAACATTATTTCTCAAATACAAAAATGTATTCATATTTATTATAATCCACCTCTTCTTTTTTTTTTTTTTCTACTTTTACCCCTCCTATACAAAAATGTTTCATGTCTTTGACATTTTTAGTAAGGATATACATATATTTACTTCATATTTTATTACAATAAATACAAAAGATTAATAAAAAAAATAAAAACCTAAGATTAACCAAAGTATAGACACACTTGTAATTCTAAAAATAATGGACAATGATGGAAAACATATCTCTCTCTCTCTCTCTCTCTCTCTCTCTCTACATATATTATAATTATTTTCATTGTATATTTTCTTATAAATTTTTGTTTTCTAGATATATTTTATCATATGAAAGTGTAATTGAGGTATTAACTAATGCAAACTAAATATATGTTTGAAAGAAATATACATACATATGAGGAAAATTCAAACAACTTAAATAATTTAATAAATAAAATTTAGCAGCACATTTTATATTCATTTTTAGGGATCATGTGATAGGAAGGGCTTAATTGAGGGTGATTATGATAAAAAGGAAATATATATATATATATATATCATAAATTCCTAGAATATCATGGTTGGATCTTATTGAAATTTGGGAAATATCTTAAATATTGAATGAAAAATCAATTTGATGAAAACGGACCAAAGCTAATATAAATATTGGGAAAAAAGAAAACTCAAAGAAAGTATAATTCAAAAATTGAAGTTGTTTTATTGAATGAAATAATATTCTTATAACAAAATTTATGACATTGATAGACATAATAATAACTCATCTTTCTCCACTAAGTGTCTCTTTCTCTTTCTCATATATTTATCTCATCTCTCATAATTTTTTATCCTCGTCATCTAGAATACTTACAAAAATATTCCACTTGTTTTCCTTATTTTATAAGGAATCTAATTACAAACACATATCAAGTTTGGGAATATTTATGTTTCAAAAAGAAATATATTCTAAATAGCCATTTAAGATACTTTCCCAACAATAGGAAAATGGTCAAAATTAGCTATTTATCATAAAAAATTGTGAAAAAATCAACCACTTTCATAGATAAAATTCTAACCTTAATTTCATTTTCAACCATTTTGAAATTCGAGATTTGAGTGATACTAAACGAAATTTTCATAGTACTTTTATTAATGACAATTTTATAAAGAATCAATTCATACTTTTTTTATGATATGCTTATAATACATTACATAATAAAAAAAATATAACTTTTGAATGAATTCTTAGTTATCATTTCAATAATTCCCTAAAATTTTTAAAGTAATTTTTAAAATTTTATCAAACATCTAATTTTTATAAAAGAAACATTTTCAAACTAAAAAAACTCAAAATATACCAACTCTAATTCTTCATAATTATTAAATTAAAATTTTCTACTAATTGATATGAAAATTTATGATCTACAACATTGGTTAATTTGGTGATAATATCTTAGCATAGGATATTTATACCATTTTTTTAATCGTCATTTTTACAACATAATTATTGACATATAGATACATATGACAGGGTATTCATAAAATTTCTTCCATATTTTCTTTTCTCCTAAAATAACTCATGATGAAAATAAATAAAAATAAATTTAATAGTAATATTTATATTATTTTTTAATAATTTTTTTTATCACTTGTTGACACGATATAATAACATGTGATTGATTGATATTTGATACCCAATGACACAATTTTATACCATATTTTAGGGGCTATATTATTATCACGTGATGATATAATAGGTGATAATGATAGCGATAAGAATATTCTAAAGAAATGTTTTTCATACCATCTCTTCTAATTATGGATTATTAGTCCCTAAAAGAAGCATTTTGCACCAAAGTTTTAGGGAAATGTTTTATTGCGTGATGACAGAATAGGTGATAATAATGAGAAGGGTTTGCATACCATGTTTTGAAATATCTGTTTTAATGAAAATGGATGAGAAAAAAAAAAAAAAAAAAGAAAGAAAAAGAAAAAAGAAAGCATGGAAAATTGTAGTAAATGGTGAAAGGTGATAATAGAGGGAGCAAAAATTGAAGGCCCACTCACACACAAGTCACACCCTGATGGAGGTGGGGGCCGGGGGTAGTGGAGGGGCAGCATGAGAGAGATTCATCAATGTCTGAGTTGTCCGTACAGAGACAGCCCGGTTGAAAAAGAAAGAAATTGGGGGAGACAAAGTTTGCAAAACGGGGAAACCACTATGAAACAGAACGCGGGCCCCACTCACACGCTCATTAATGTGGGTCCACACATGTGGCGACATAAAGTCACACATACACCTCACACGTGCGACACGCCTGGGCCCCATCCCCCCTAACTCTCTCTCTCTCTCTCCCTCCCTCCCTCACGTTCCCAACGAGCCCCTCTCCTTGGACTCTACCCCCATGCCCTGATGACGTGGCCGCCGTTTCACCGCCACCACTTTTCGTCTACGTGGCGGATATGCAGGGTGTCAGTTACTCACCCCGAAATCACAGCTCCTAAATGAGGTGTCCAAAGGGAAATTACTCAGATACCCCTTGGGTCGAATCGGACATGGGGAAGTGGGAAGGGGGTTTTGGGAAGAGTGTTTAAAAGGGTGATGCAAAATTTGGAAGTACAAAATCCGGGGAATTAAATATATGTTGATAAGTTTTTGAGGGGATTGGATTTTTTCTCTCCCTAGAAACTCTTTCTTATTTTGTTTTTGACTCTTTCTCTCTCTAAACTAACCGCTAAATAAAACCCGAGCGAACTCATTCAGACACATCTCTATTGCATGCTCTGCTTCTCTCTCTCCCTCTCTCCCCCCTTTCCCCCTCCTCTTTCTATCCTCATTTTCTTGAGAAAATACTAGAAGAAGAATCACCGGCAAACTACAAATACAAGCTTCCATGGCGGTTGAAGCTCCACATGTGAATCTCTTCCCTTCTCAACCCATCACCAACAGGTATTTTTTTTTTCATAGATTCCTGTTAATTGATTTTTTTTGTAATGATTTTTTTCCTTACGTTTTCTTTGAATTTTGATGCAGAAGTTTTCCCAATACGAACAATGGAAACTATCACACACTGATACAATCTGATCTTCCCCTGGCTGGGGCCATCGCGGAAACGTTCTTGCCTATGTATCAATCAAGCTTTTGTGATGCAAAGGCACCGGTGAAAGCGGACAGTGGCCTCACCTATAATATTCCAGTTCCGAGAAAGCGTTCAAGGGATTGGATGAGCAATCAGCAAAGCGTTTTCGACGTTTCATCCCTTTTCGGCGAAGAACTGTCCCTTCAGATGCAACAGCAGCAATTAGAGATTGACCGTTTGATAGCGGAAAATGTAAGAAACTTAACAGGATTCAAAATTTTCATTTATTTATTTATCAGTTTTCTCAACGACCAAACAGAAATTTTTGAATTTAGAAAATGGAATTGAATTGGATTGAATCTGTTGCAGACAGAAAAGGTGAGATTGGAGGTCCAGGAAAGAAGAAAGCGGCAGTCGAGGATGCTGGTGAATGCAATTCACCAAGGAATCGGGAAAAAACTAAAAGAAAAAGACGAGGAGATACAGAGAATCGGGAAACTGAATTGGCTCCTCCAAGAAAGAGTGAGAACCCTTTCAGTGGAGAACCAGATATGGAGAGAGCTAGCGCAGACGAACGAAGCCACCGCTAACTCCCTCCGCACCAACCTGGAGCAGGTTCTGGCGCACGTGACAGAGGAGCGGCAGTGCGGCGGCGGCGGAGAGGCTGGCGCAGCAGAAGAAGAGGCAGAGTCGTGCTGCGGAAGCAACGGCGAGGAGAGGGGGGAGTGTGGCGGGGAAAGAGGAAACGAAGGTGAAAAAAGCGAGAAGCGGAAGTGTCGAAAGTGTGGGGTGGGGGAGTCATGCGTGCTGTTGCTGCCATGCAGGCATCTGTGCATCTGTACGGCGTGTGGGTCCACCACCCTCACTACATGCCCCGTATGTAACTCTGTCATTAATGCTAGTATCCATGTTAACATGTCCTAGAAACAGTGAACAGACCACACACCTTCAAGACTTAGAAGGAGTACAGCATTATCAGATTACACCAATTTTTTCATTTCTCTCTTTATCATTTTTGGTATATGAAAATGCTCTCAATGGGCACCAAGCATTTCCCTTGACTGTCTGACTTACCTCCAACGGTAAAATGGTAAATATCATTTTATGGCTTTCATTTTTAAACGACAAATTAGCTTTCAAAAAGGGTTTATAAATGTAAAGTATTTTTTAATGAAGCTTCACTGAAAAGTCTACTGCCATAATCTCTTTACAAATAAATAAACAGAAGGATTCCAGTGCACTATGTCTTCATAATTGCACTTAGAATAACACAATGACCTACTACCATGTGGCATCATACCCCTATTTTGAGTATCTTCCTTTCTCCCCATATATACATATTTAAGAAAACAAAATGTCAGCTAAATTTAGGATTGCTTTCAAAATTGGATAAGTAATAAAGAAGATAAAAATGTTTCATATATGTTGCTTACGATAGATTCTATCTACTAAACAATATATGAGTAAGGGAAAGATAAGATAGGAAGGAGGAGAATGGTTCATATAACATTACAAGACCCCACAAGTAGTTGGGGATGGAGATGTGATTGTTTAGCATATTTTAATTCTTATTCTTGGAATTTAACAAAAATATTCCAAAGGGAAACTTCTAGCCTCCTTTGTTTTAAAGTTTAAACCATTTAATAATTTTTTTTGGTGATAAACAATATGGATTTTGAAAGATCTACGTTTATTGATTAATTTATGTTTTAAGTTTCTCAAAAACTTGAGGGTAAATGAGAAGAAAAAAAAATTAAATTTAATAATTTATTTTTATACATTTCCCAAAACTCATTTTACTTATTTATGTCTATTATAATAAAATTAAATAATTTTAAAATATTTAAATTTTATATTAATTTTAATTATATTTGATTTTTTTTACAAATCAAATATGAATAAACTATTTTTTTAAACATTTTTTTAATATTTTCTAAAACCAAACATACCCATAATGAACTTATTTCTATCAAATAAAATGTGTAGAAAGCGGTCGTCCATTAAAATAATTGAAATTATTATTTTTTTATATTTTTCAAATTTTAATATAAATAAGTGAAAAAAAATAAAAATTATTAGGAAAGTGGAATTTGAGAAAAATGAAACCCCATTTGATTATTATTTAAAAAACAAAAAAAGGTTGAAACTAAAGAGGCATTAAATTTTTTTTCATACACAAATTATTATTATTAGAAAAAAAAATAGAAAGTGTTTAAAAAGCTAAAATAAAATGGAAAACTTAGGAGTAAATTAATATATTTTTTAATAGCTTAGTTTAGATATTGAGAAATAGGGGTAGAAAATAGAATAAAAGCAGTTGGGGATGTTGGGGATGGAGGTGACCAAGTGAGAAATGGGAACAAGGAAATGACACGTAATGAAACCTCAGCAGCAGATGGTGATGGGACTCAGAGGTTATTATTGATTGGGGGGCCCACCGCCCACCCCACCACACCTAATTCGTTCATTTTAATTTATTTATTCACCAAAAAGTGAAATTGCAAACTCAGCCGTACGTTCCACCGCCACGCCGATTCACCTTCTCTTTTCTTCTCATATTTGGAGCAAGTCAAAAATGGTAAAATGAAAATAAAAAAACATTGATGACAATAATGTGAGGCATTAGGGTGTTTGTCCTTTTTCTCAAATTTCGTAGGCTTTACTTTCAAATTTGGGAAGGCCAGAAAAAGGCCCACAAAAGGGTCCAAAAGCCTGTCATAACGTGGTAAAATGTGAAATGGGGACGGGGAGAGGACAAAGAAATGTGAATGCAAGGGGCAGGGAAAAGGGAGGAAAAGATGAGGTATTGAGGGCAGGGCAGATAGAGAGAGAAAAAGGAGGAGGAACCCTAAAAAGTCGCTGAGGAAATGGCGGAATGCGTACGTTAATGGGAGTGGGAGGGGGCGCAGGCTGTGAAATGTGTCAGTCATAGCGTTGGACACCTCCCCCCACTGCTGACAAACTCTGGTGTGTATTGGGCAATGCAACCCAACCCACAATATCTCAAGTCATAACAGTCTGCTCTTTCTGCTATTCCACTGTCCTCTCCAATAAGGACAAAACCCTCCCCATGGGCCCCCCACGTGAATCCCCTCCTGTCCTCCACGTGGGCTCCACGTACCCATTTTCGCCACCTGTACATTTTCATTAACCTATTCAAAGTATTGGCCTATCTCCTGGGCCCCACTTTCTGTGTTTTTGAACTCATTGCAGCGTTGAAAGCCATAAAAGCAGTGTCTGTTTGGGCATTTTCGCATGCACTCATTGCTGTCCTTTGGCCCCTTCTCCTCCCCCCTTTCTTTCTTTCTTTCTTTCTTTTGTCTTCGCTTTCCATCATCCTCTGTTTGTTTCCTGCGAAAATATACTATTTTATTTGCCCTTCTCAACATCCTTGGTAAACTATCTTATTAACCGACATTGGTGTGAACACATGACTGGAAAATTTTTCTTTTCAATCACACAACCTCACCCCATTTTCCATTCTAGTTCAAAGCAAAATCTATCATTCTATGACTTGTTTGACCCCGTTTTCTTAAAGCAACGGTTGGTGGTAGGAAATTTGAGATAAAATGTATATATATATATATATATACATTTAAATATATAAAATTATTTGTTATTTTAAACTCATTTTTACTTATTAATATAAAAATTAAATAATTTAAATATATATAAAATTTTAATTATTTTTATTTTTTATAAGAAAATTAAAGATGAGGAAATTATTTTATATATATATATATTCTTTTTTTATTACTTTTTAAGAACCAAACATAATTTAATGGATTTTGAAGAACGAAATCTTGAGACTTAGATAATTAATAACATCTAAACCAGCAACCTAAAAGCTACGAATAAATGGTTGATATAGAGAACAATAGCGGTCTATTTCATAATAATTCATATATAAAACATAGAGAAAGGTTAATCATGTGTAGAGGGATTACGTAGAGTGGCCTTAATCACTTCAACCACCTAATTATAAAAGAGGTTGAATAATTTGTCTTTTAGTTGTGTAGAATGTTTGCTTCATAAAATCAGATATTTTATTAATAAATTTGTGATGCAATATCAACTTCAATCTCCCAAATCCACATCATTTGTAACGTGCTTATGCTAAGTTCATTGAATGGACCCTATTATACTTTAATTCTAAAAATCATTTCCCTTAAATTCATTGAATGGAGTACCCAACATTTCTTTTTTATTCAATATAAATTTATCATTTACTGTTTTTACTTTTTTTTTTCTTTCCAAACTTTCTAAAATTCAAATAAAGCTTAAAAATGTATGGTTATCTCCTATCTCATAGAAATCGAAAAAATATGGAAGTAGATTTACTAGAAGGTGTTTATCTTTTTAGTTTTCTCTCTTTTTTTTTTTTAAAGTTGTTCTTGGTGAAAAAAAAAAAACAAAAAATGATTTTTGTGATATGTTCTATCTTGGTAAAAAAATATAGTGAAATCATTTTTCCCATTCTTTCTCCCGACCTTACTAATTTGCTTTCAAATTCCAAATTGTTTATTTTTCTATTTTTTTTATGATTTATTATAATTTTTTTATTAAATAAAAAATAAAATATTTGACTTTTTTTTTTTAAATGGAATTGATAATTTGTTATTTTTATTTAATATTTAATATAAATAAAATATTTTAAAAAACAAACAATCTAATACTTAACATTATTAAATACTATTTAATTTTAAGTTCTAAAAAAAAAGACAACACTACTCAAAATTCAAATTTATTATTGATTTTTTTAATATATATTTTTAAATGTTCTAAGATTCAAATAAAGCTTAAAAATATGTCTTTTTTTTGTTTAATATCTCCTATTCCGTATAAAAGGAATATAGCTTTATATTATTGTGCCAATTAAATTATTATTATTATTTTTCATAGAATAAGATCTAGATGACCTTTTATTTTTTTGGAATTTTCTATTAGAGAAATAACATGACTCAAGACACATGGACATAAAATATAGAAATTTAGATCTCATACATTGATGTCATAATGTCATGAAGAGTTAACATGAAAGGTACTTTAAAAATAAATAAATAAATAAAAATGGAAAAAGAAGAAGAAGTTGAAGAAAGTGATGAATGTGAAATATTTTAATCACAAGTCATTTCCCTGCTTTATTAAAAGCTTAATGATTGTATGATAGAAGTTGCTTGGTGAGTTCCTCACTTCATTTTTCTTCTTTGTTTCCAAGCGTCCAAGGTAAGATAAAAAAAAAAAAAAGAATTTATTATTAAAAAGATAAGGAAAGGCAGAGGATATGGGAATGGAGATTTGTTGGGGGAATCTTGTCAAGTGGGAAGTGGGGCCTGATTCATTTTGGGGCTTCTTGTCCCTCCATCACCAGCATTGGACCTTTGAAGAATCAAAATACATGAACCCACATTTCTAGGTTGCTTTCATTCACAACCATCCATCTCGCCCGGCCCCCTCTTTTCTTTATCTTCTTTCTTACACCCTTCATTCAGATAATCTAGCCGCGTTTTAATACCAAAAACAAAGAATATAAGTTTGGGTCTTTTCTCTTTCTAGTGCTAGAGTTGTATTTGGATTCTTACAAGAAATAATAATAATTTCTTTAGTTTTGATTTCTATTTTTTATCATGATCCCGTGAAATTCACTTCACTTCACTAATTATTACATCTTCCAATTTTAATTAGAATATTTTTTATTTTAAGGATTAAAGTTTTCTGTTTGGTTCTTAGAAAATGCAAAGAAAAAAAAGAAAGAAAGAAAAATTAGGAAAATAAAATAAAAAATATATTTAGAGTCAATAAATTATTTTTATTTGCTACTCTAAATTCATTTAACTTATTTTAACTCTTTGACATATGTTATGTTTGGTTCCTAGAAATTTTGAAGGAAAGAAAAAAATATCAAAGAAAATCGTTTTCTCATATTTAGTTTAATTATTGAAAATATGAAAGAAAATAAAATATAATTAAAATCAATTAAAAATTCATATATTTTAAAATTATTTAATCTTTATATAATAGAAGAAAATAAAACAAATGAGTTTGAAGAAATTTTTAAAAATAATTTATTGATTTTGAATCTATTTTTTATTTTATTTCCCTATACTTTTTCTCTCTATTTTTTTCTTCATATTTTCCTTTCAATTTTTTTGGAAACAAACATAGCCTAAATAATTTAAAAATATATAAATTTCTAGCTAATTTTAATTATATTTTATTTTTTTAATATTTTTTATAATACAATCAAACAATTTCTTTAACATTTTTTTTCTTACAAAAATAGACATAACCTTCAAAATTTTTAGTGGTATTTTCATAAAATTCTCATATTAGAGATATCAATAATTTTGATCATTTATGATGATTTTTAGCTTGTGGAAAAATTGGATCTTTTATACCTATTTGCCCTTATTGTTTATACTTGTATAAACACTATGATATATATTTTTCATAAAATTAAATATTCAAATAAAATTTTAGTAAATAATGAATTTTAATTATCTTATTTTAAATTTGATTTAACGTCTAAAAATATAAAGCATTATGAAAATTTTATAATCTTTTTGATAGTAAATTAAATAAGAAAAACATAAAGTTGTAAATAAAATTATACATATTTTAAAATAAAAAATAATTATTATTATAATTTCTTTTATATAAATCAATATATCCAAATTAACTTCTTCATCATGATTTCTTTTATGAGTTTGCATCAATTTCTTTTGTCTCATTGATATTATAATTTTAAATATAAGAAAAAAATTGCAAGTATTTTAAAATTAATTAATTAATTAATTAATTATATATATATGTCATCTCCATCAATAAATGAGGCCTTTAAGTAATTAATCTACGCACGTAGCAAGCACTTAACGAGTTCAAGCATACTTAATTTGACTAGCATTAATGTATTAGTTGATATATATATAGAGAGAGAGATAGATAAGTAGTACATAAAATAATTAGGGTTGGTTTGAAAATACTTTTATGATTGGATAAATTTTTTACTCAAAATAAATTTTTGGAAATTTGTTTTGAAAATATATTATTTGTTTAAAATAAATTTGACATATTTTAAAATGTTTTTAATATTATATATGTGCACCCTATTTTCACAATAAAAAATCAATTTAAGATTTCAAATAAAAATTTATTTTTTAAAACATTTATATTATGTTTGGTAAATGTTTTCCCCTACAATGTTATGCTATTTAGAATTAAAAAAGGAAAATTTAAAAAAAATTATTTTTAAAATATATTTAGAAACGTAGAAAACAAGTTAAAGAATATTTTAGATTTCTAAATCGATTTTTGTTCTATAAAATATTAAAAAATAGTTTTTAAAAATTATTGTTTATAATTATTTTTGAAAACAATTTCCTAACAACATTGAGATCTAATTTTAACAATTAAAATATTTTAGGTTTCTCTTTTAAATGGTTTTTCTTAATACTATATAAAGAAAATATATTGCCAATGCCTTGTTTGGATTGATTCTTCACCAACCAAAAGGACATAATTAAGCTTGTAGAGGAGTAAAGACTATATTTGACTCTTAGAAAATTTGAGAGAAAAAAAAAATAAAAAAAAGGAAAGAAAATCATTTTAGTTGGTGTATTTATTTTTTATTTATTTTTAAACCAAAGGTTACAATGTTAATGTTTAAGAGGGTGGACCACAAGCAATACCAAATCCATTTCTTACTACAACAACTCTGGCCCCCATGTGTTGGACAAAATAAACAAAATAAATAAATAAATATGCAAGAATTGATGTATATGTAGAAGCATCAAGCACGTTGCGATTAACTTAGGATGGCCGCCCCATTGTCTGGTCAACATGCAGCACCCATCACATTCTCATTCAAAATTGTAAACCACAAGTTATTATTGTAAATAAAAATTATTGAGATTTTGTGAGGAGGGTGATTGATTTGAGCAATATTAAATGAGATGCATTTCACCTAAAGCGTTGTCGTTGATGACTTCTTTTTGGTGCAATGTAAGAGAGGGTTTTGGGTCACATTTTAATGTTTTATTTGGACTAATGCTTCCTTTTTTATTTTATTATAAGCAAAGGAAAGGAAGCGGCCAACCAAGCCAGGCTCATGTCTCCCTCATGTGATTGCGATTTAGAAAAAAATTGAGGAGAGAGTGCAAGTGTGGATAAACTAATCCCAAACTAAACAAGAAAAGGCTTCACTTGACGTTGTTGTCACAGCTTCATGCCATGTGGGTTTCCCTTTTCTTCTTTTCTTTTGCCACAATCATGTCTGGTGGGTGATTCACATTCCCTTTTTAAAGCAAAGAAATACAAATCAGTGGTTGGTTCAATTTTGTACGCTTTTTTAGCCTTGAATTCTTTGTCTTTTGAGCACATTGGTTTGGGAGTAGAAACATTAAGGACTTAGAAAATGAAGAAAGAAAGGTGGGGCGGGGGGTGGGGGGTGGGAGGAGAGAGGGGGTTAGTGGGATTGATATATACACACATGTGTATAAAGAATTCAGTGGGTTTTGTACAAATATTAAAGAATTCAGTGGACCACTAAAAAACCCAACAGAGTAAAAAAATATGTATGGAATAGATTCATGATCATTTCATCCTTTGTGAGGATTGTATAGAACAATTATGATCCTTGAAGAAGATGATGAAATGAGGAGGAATCGGGCCTAAGACCATAGAGCATCAAGAGATCATATTTGGTCCCTTCACATGCTGTGCCCAGTGCTGAATGTCATCAGTCATTTTGTTTATTGAATGGGACCCCAAATGAGCTAGCCATGGAAAGGTGAGGAGGATCCCAGTAATCAAGGCCCATGTCTCTGTCCTTTCCAATTTTTGAATCTTTGATGAGATGAGAGGGGTGGTGGCTCATGGGCGTGGCCCCACCAGTGTAAAAGAGATGGAAAGGTGTGTCATAAAAGCAGTCTACTTTGCAGATTTATCCATATTCCATGTAGTTGGGTGGGGTTTGAAGGGGATGGAGTGGAGAAAGTCTACGGGAATTTATTTTTTATTTTTTAATTTTAAAAAACCAAGTAGATAAAAATAATAAAATGGATCCAATTAAGAGTCATGGGGTCCATGATACTGAAACTGAGCTTTTCTCTCATTGTGTAATTGTGGGGTTGGTCCACACATCGACTCCTTCATCACCTTAGAATTGATGTTGCTTCCTTTTCTTATCTTACAATCCATTTCATCCTTTTCACAACATGGGCCCCAACTCCATATGACAACTTGTGAGAAAGAGAGACTAGACCACACACATCTGGAATCATCACTTTCAACAATCTAATGCATACTTTGTTCTTTCTCTCTCTCTCTCTCTCTATTTATTTATGGGAACTAGGGACTTGCCATGGAGATGGACGGAGTTGGTGGGGTAGGATAGTGGTGGAGTAGAGCTAAAGCAAAAGGACTGTTGATTTCATGGTTGAATCAAAACACAATAAAGATGAAGTGTCGGAAAGTTGAAAAAAAGAAGAAGAAAAAAAAAAACTATCTCTTTGTAGTTGTAGCTAGGGTTTTGGGGAGATGGGTGTTCGCACACATCATTTTCTCCCACTATCAATAATTTCATATGCTTGGCCTACACCACATTCCATTTATGGGGGAAGATTGGAAAAATCAAAGCTAGTGAGTGCAAACCCAACCCCCATCTTCCCCATAATGATTCTGTCCTTCTTTTTGAAGTTAAAAACCTTAAAAATTGCAATAAACCAACATAACTCAACCATCCAACATGAGTGATTTTAGTGGATGGCCTTTTCATATATATTGGAGATAGATTTTGAAATTCCCACTCATATGGGTTTAGTGGATACCCATTACGTCTTATTAGTAGAAATGCCCTTGTTTTTTTCTTTCAATGTGAAAAGGATTGGGTATTGAGTATATTGAAAATGGAGAGTTGTATAAGTTTTTCCAACTTCAAAAAAAAAAAAGAAGAGGGTACAAAGTGATTGATGAAGATGAGAGGGTACTTGTGGGGATGTCCTTTATTCTAGATCAACCTTCTCTTTTCTCCTTTTTAGGGAGAAAGCATTGCAACAAGCTAAAGTGAAAGGCCATGAGTTTGACAGTGACCTAATGAATGAGAGGCCTTTTGGATTATTACCTAAAACATGAAATGAGTTTTATGCTTTCTAGTAAAGTGAAAATTGGATGAGACCTTGTGCTCTTGTGCACAACCACCACCAAATGCCCTATTGATGAGTGACATATATAAAACACATGTGGCCCATTTGCCTTTTAAGGGCCTATTCCCCTCTAAACATATCTTCTTGGACCACAATCTTTACTCCATCAACCCCATTTACACACAAAGAAGAAGAAGAAGAAGAAGAAGAAATTGAAAAAATCTTGGTCAATCTCCTAGCAATAGGATCTATAAAGCATCCATAGTAGAAATGAGATTACTCGTAAAGAAGAAATGCAAAATGGAGATAGTCCATGTTGTGATGCTAATAATAGTCCAACCATATCATCATTATTACCATATTCACATCCAAGATGCTTACCGTGGAATGTGGGGTGGTCCAATGTGACAACTACATATAACAACTAAACTTTTAAGTAACGTATTGGACCTTCAACACCCTAAGAATATGAATTCATGGGAAAAGATATGCTTGTAGGCAACAATTTGTACAACTCCCAACATTGACAACCACCTTTTTCATTAAGTGTATATTTCATTATGGTTGGAAGATAAGGGTCAATTAATTTCGGGTTGACTCAACTAGGATCCAATGCTTCCAGAGGATAGACTCAAGACGGGAAGGGTTTCAATATTATAGCCTACAAAATAACAAGGTACGGCCTTCTAAGACCCTTGCTCAACTGGTTAGGGCTTGCCACGTGATTGTGGATGACACCAAGTTCGAGCAATAATAATAATCATCATAATAATAAAGTTTACCCATTAAAAAAAAAAAAAAAAATCCTAGTAAGAACTTGGACCCATCGTCACCTGGGTCAGATCTTCCGCTCAATAGGTTGGGTTGGGTTATGTAACTTGTGTTGGCCCAGAGATAAAGGTCCATTTTGCTGGACAGGAATCACAACTGGTTGACCATAGCAAGTTGTGGGTTGGAGCCCAAAACCAAGCCCAATGATAGGGATTGAATTTTTTGTAGGAGCCCAACCCAATCTTGTCTAAGGCTGGGCTCAAACTCATGATTGTGCCCTTTGCTATGTCGAATAGGCAAAATACTAATCCAATATCTTTTAAGTATCGTTGTTAGGGTTGCAATTTGAGTGGGTTAAGTTTAATGTGTCTAATCCAAGTGCAATATAAATTAGAGCCCGTTTCACAGTATTTTTATTTAAAGTGTTTTTAATAAAAATATTTTTTCTAAAAGTGTTTTTAGGAAAACTACCTATCAAGTGTTTATTTAGAAACACTATAATTGAATTTATAAAATTTTAAAAGTATTTTTTAAATTTTTTCAAATACTTAATATTTTAAAAAATAATTATTAAGTTAAAAGTCTTTCAGAGAATCACTATCAAACCCCATCCAAAATATTTAACTTGAAATGAATACAAGTCCACCTACTCAACTAAAATTGGATTGAATTGAACTCTCACACTTTTTTTTTGGTTCTTTTCAAATATTTTTCTATATATTTGTGTCAAAATTTAAATAGAAAATAACACAATATCTCAAAATGATAATAAAAAAATTTAAATAAATTTATCCAACTTAATTTGTAGTCAACAATTTTTTATTATTATTATTGTTTTTAAAAAACTAGCTTATGTTATCTAAATTTTGGTCTAAGGCTTAACCCAAATTAAATTTAAGTTGAAGAAACTCAATTTAAAATCAACTTGAGTATAAAAAATGATTATCCAAATTCATTTTAATTAGTTAGCTCAATGAGAACCCCTAATTATTAGTAAAGATAAATGATGTAAAAGCAATAAATCACACAAACCAATTCTCCAAATATACAAAGATAATTATCCTCGAACCATAAAAAAAATGCGCTCTTGCCATTCATATATTTGATATATTTTAACATTTCTCGTCATGTTATAAAAGTTGAAATTGGGAAAAAGATCAAATTTCTAAATTTGATTGAAAGAAAAATTGAAACATACACATGAACTAACGGTGACTTTTTTTTTTTTTTTTAATATTTTAATTTTTATAAAAAAACAAAAATTAAAAAGAAAAAGTGGGAATTATGTAAATATGCTGTATTTAGAAATTATTGTTGTTTTCAAAACCTAAAAATGACTCTTTCTTGGGGTACTGTATTTTTGGGCAAAAAAAAATTCTCATTTCATGCATTGATTTACTACTCTTCTCACATTACTTGAAAATACCCTTGGAGTGCCTTTTTGCCTGGGAACCACACCAACCAACAAGGCAATGACACAATCATGTCAACCAACCCAATTTGGCTAAAAATTATCGCTTAACCACCTTACAACCATAATAAAACATAAATTAAAAACTTGTTGAAATGTAATTCACACTTTTAAATTAAAAGAATACATATGATGACTTAACCTAGGTTTTAAACATACATAATTCTCCCAACCTAAATTAAATATAAATTAAAATAAAAACTTAAATGAGTAAATATAGTAATTAAACCCCAACCATTGAGATTTCTTTGGTGGAGCCCTAATCTTGACTAAAAGACTTATCTGATGGAGCCTTAACCCTAACGTGTTCGAGAGGCTAGCCTACCAATTTCTCCATCTGTATGTGAGGTTCATTGGTTGCGACGTTGATATCGTGTTGACAAGAAGGAAGTGACAAACCCTCTCTCCTCCTTTCTCCAATCCATGACCTTTCTTATTGAGATAAATCACAACCCTACTCTTGTTCGGAGTAGAAGGTACCATTTTTATGTTCTTTGTATCGAGTCTCCTTGTCTTTGTCTTTCTTTAATGTTCAACCAGTTGTGTTAGACTCTTCATTAGTTGGGATGAAACGGTTCTAAGTTAGAATGGATTTAGGTTGTTGTGGATTTGGAATGACGTGAATGGGTTTGGGTATTATGGCGTCAAGCCAATTAATATATTGCAGTTAGCTTATGGGTTGTTGTGTGAGCAAGAAGGGTGATTCCCAAGCCAGTAGGGTGGTATGGTGGAAATACCAGGGCATTGTTGCTCAGCACGACCAAGGATTTGAAGAGAAATGTCTTTGTTTATTAGTTTTCATTGATTTGATGCAAAAATGAATTTTTGTATACAGTTTGTTTGGTTTTCGAGAAAACATGGGAAAAGGAGGCAAATAACAAATTCGAAGTTTGGTTTTTTCTTTGTAGTTGCTTGGTTGTGAAGAATGAAGTAGATACTATTGCGATGTTCAATTAATTTATTTTTTAAAATTCTTTTTCCCATGCTTTTTTAGAAACAAATATAGGGACAAAGTTTTATCAGAGTTTTCTTGACTGTGTTTGAAGGAAATAAGAAATTTGGTTGATATAAATAGCATGTTTCTTAGTTTGAACCTTGGTATAGTGTTTGAGGTTATGTATTGTATGATGAAAACACTTGACTGATTATGTTGCAACACCACTTTCACCGCCATCATATTCATGGTGGCCTTTTTAATTCATGCTTGAATTTGTGATCATTTACAAATACCCAATTGACTGGTATAGTGTTTGTGATCGTTTTCAATTCATTATTATTATTGTAAAATAAACAAACAAATAAATAAGATAAATTTTATTTACATAACAATTTGAAAATAAGAAAGAACACAAAAAAAAAAAAGAATAAATAAAGAAATAAATTACTTTAATGCATACACAGTAATAACCACTAATAGAAATTTACAATATTTTCAAGAACATGAAAAGAATTGAATAAGATATGTTCACGAATATATACCAAAATACATTGGTTATAGATTTCCTTGCATTATCTTTCATTTTCATGTACCATTCATATTAATCTTGTTTCACAATTGCTATACACAGGAAATTGCAATTGGTATGACCTCAAATGCATTAAAAGCCTTAATTCATAAAAGGCTAAGCACATACACCAAGGGAATTGACCATTATGACCAGTTACTCCATTATTTAGACATGTTTGTATCTCCTACAGTTTCCCACATGTTTGGATATAACAATTTCATGTCTCTTATGCTCTTAACATTGCTTCATTTCAATGACATTGCACATTAGTACTTCCTCCCCCAATCTGAATTCAACCAATGGGTGATATCTTGTAAAAAAAAATGCATCGATATCCTATCATCAACAACAGCTCTTGAGAACATGCACTTTATACGACAAGCCAAGAAGATTGTGGGAGTTATGAATCAACCATACTTCTTCTTTATAACAACAATCTTACGTGTCTACAGTCACACAGGGGTTGAACATTTAAAGTTGGCGATTCAATTGATGTGTGGTAATGAAAATGAAGTCCAATCAACCATGTTCCCAAACATATTCCCTTCCCCTAATTCACCTTAAATTTCAAGGAAGCCGTGATGCAGATTTTACTTTTGGACAATGGTTGTTATGCTCGTGTGCATCATACACTGACACCTTAAATGGTCATAACATTCCTTCAAAACTAGAGAATGGAGTGATAGTTCCAAAACCTAGATAAAAATGGGATGGACTTGATAAATTAAAGCTCATTTGAATGCTAAAATTGTTTACTTTCTACATTGTACCATTGATAGAAATGAATATAATCATGTTTGCCAATGTAAATTGATTAAAGAAATTTGTTGAAATAACCCATGAGGGAACAAATCAAGTAAAAGAATATAAATTAATTTACTTATTCATGGTTGTGAATTATTTTCCATAAATGATAATGAAATCATTGTTAAGATGTTTACAAGGTTCATCGATATGTTAATGGTCTTCAAGCTTTGGGAAAGGACGACAAGGAATCTGAAAAAGTGATGAAGATATTGAGGTCCCTTCCAAAGAATTGGGAAGCCAAGATCACCACAATTCATGAGGTAAAGGACTTGACCAAGCTACCTTTGAAGGAATTGATTGGGTTATTGATGACTCATGAAATCACCATGAAAAGTTATCAAGAAGTTAAGGATAAAGAAGAGAAAAGTATAGCTTTGAAAGCCTCAATAATTGGAGATAGAGGTTGATGAAGAAAATGATAGTGAAGATGATGGAGACTAAGAGGGTGTTTGTTTTTTTAGCTTTTTACAAAAAGCAATTTGCTTTCAGACTTTAAATTGTTTGTTTGTTTGTTTTTTTTTTTTTTTTTTTTTTTTTTAACTTTTTCATGACTTATTATAAATTTTTGGTTAAATAGAAAAAACTAAAATATTTGGCTTTTTATAATTGAAAAGAGTAACAAGTTAATTTTCTTTACTTTTTAATGTTTAATATAAATAAAATATTATAAAAACAAATAACCTAATGCTTAACACTATTAAATACTATTTATTTTTAAGTTCTATTTAGAATTAAGTAAAAAACACAAACACCACCTAAGTCCTCATCACAAAGAAGTTCAATAAATTTATGAAGGGTGAAAGATACAAGGGAAGGAGATTCATCTCAAGAAAAGATTCTCAAAAGAAGAAAGCTTAATCAAATAGAGACAAAGAGAAATGGATTTAATTATACGCTACAAATGCAAGAAACCAAGACATATTAAATTTATGAAAATAAAAAATATGAAGATTAAGAATTAAAATTTATTTAGAGAAATAAAATTACGATAATGAGTTCATAATAAAGAAAAAAAAAACAAAGATATGATAAAGAAAGGAAAATGAATATAAAGAAGTAAAAAAAAAAGTGAAATGATAAAAGAACAAAGATGGTGTAGACTTCAAAATTTGATTTTTACATTAATTTTGAGTCAAATTTTTTTCTTAGATTTTAAATTTCAATTACATGTGATATTTTTGACCCATTCACCTTTTAATTATTAGTTTTTATTATTTTGTAAATTGTTTTATTTTTATTATTATTATAATATTATATATATATATATATATATATATATATATATATATATATATATATTATTTTTTTATTTTCTCTTTCTTCTCTCTTCTCCACCTACCGTCACCTATCCCCCATACCTCAGCCCATACCCCCACATCCAAGACTTACCCCCCTATTTTTTTTTTTCCCCATTTTCTTCTCCCATTCTTCTTCCATTTTTCTTTCCTCAACTCCCACACATGGTTGGTGGCCGACCCCCATTTTTTCCTTCCCTATTTTTCTTCCTCTTCTCCCCCCCAATTTCCCACGGACACTTCCCCCATTCCCCCCTCTCATCTCTTCTTCTTTTCCTTTTTGTTTTTCTTGATTTTTCTTTTTTTTCTCTTCATTTTTCTTCCCATTTCCCTTTTTTTTTTTTTTAATTTTTCTTTCTCTCCACCTAACCCACTACACCACTCCACTTGTCGGCCGGTTGCCAGCGCCACTTTTGGCAACCCTCCTCCACACCTCCACTACTACTCTCCTCTTTTTTGAAATTGGGTAACTTTTCATTTCCTTATTTATTATTTATGTGTTTTTATTTTCTTATTATAATAAATTCTTGATTCCTATAGTGTATTATTTATTTATTTATTTTTTTGATATAGAATTTGGGTTTGTTGATATATTGCATATGGTGATTAATTTGGGATATTTGGATTATGTCAATTGCATATTGTTATCTTATTTGGATTAGAGCCAATTGCTTATTGGTTATTTGTTTGGGCTTATAGGATTGTGTTTGAGATATTATTTCCTTTAACTATGTGTATTATTAATGTGAGCTTGTTAATTGATATGAATTTTGGGCCCACAATGTGGGTGAAATTTGTTGGATGACTTGAATATTTGATATGGGCTTGGCCAATTTGAACTATTTAATTAAGACATGGAACAATTGTGGTGTATATTAAATTAGGCTTGAATTATGGAATATTAAATTTAGGCATACTGGAATTTATTTTAATTTATTCAATTTTAGGTTTGGTTGATTGTGTTTGTATTTTGGTTATTAATTTAAATATTTTGGACTAAGACCTATAGTAATTTGAGTTCATTTTTTATTGATGAAATTTGTTGGACTAATTTGAAATTTGAATTTGGGCTTGAATATCTATTGTGAATTTTATACATTTTTAGCTATTTACATTTGAACTATTTTTGTTTTTGCATGAACCTATTCCGTAATTTGTTGGCTAAGTACAGATTTATGGCACGTAGAATATGAAATTTCATGGAAGAAAGTGAAATTCAAAAAGCCGTAGGAAGACATTGACTTTATTGTAAGCTTGTTTGAGTACATGTTTTATTTCCCACTTCTATTTGGTTTTATTTTTATTGGTTTTTGTAAATATTTGTTTTTATATGTTTATTGTTATGTATAGAATTGAAAATCGAATAAACCAAAATTTTGTTTTAAATAAGAGGAACAATTCAATAAACATGTTTTAATAAAATAATAGTCTTAAAGCATTTTTTTCTTAATAAAAGAAAGTTTTATTTTATTTAATAAAAATACAAAAAAAATGTTTTTAGTAAAATCTAGAAAGTCGTTTTTAATAAAACCAAAATTTTGTTTAAAATAAGAGGAACAATTCAATAAACATGTTTTAATAAAATAATAGTCTTAAAGCATTTTTTTCTTAATAAAAGAAAGTTTTATTTTATTTTATTTAATAAAAATCCAAAAAAATGTTTTTAGTAAAATCTAGAAAGTCGTTTTTAATAAAATTAAAAAAAAATTGTTTCTAATAATAATTGTTCTAAGATTGTTTTGTAAATAAAGTTATCCCAAAAATTATTTTTTAATAAAATTGTCCAAAAAATATTTTTTTTATAAATTTTTTTCCTTAATTAAAATGAGATTAAAAGTAATTTTTAGAAATAGAGAATTTTTTTATATTTTTAATTAAAAATTCTTTTGCAAATAAAGTCATTTTTTTTTTAAAAATAATTTGTATAAGTCACTTTTCTTAAATGAAAATAAATCAATATATATATTTTAATAAAATTGTAAAAATTCATTCCTTGGTAAAAGCAAGTCAAAATAATTTTTGTTGCCAAATTGAAATTTTGTAATAAATTCTTTTGATATAAATAACTCTTTTTGAAAATTGAATACAAATAAAATTGAATTAAATAAATAAATTGAAATCATTAATTTGAAAGTGTTTTTAAAAAACTCCTTTGAATTTTTTTTTAAACAATATCTATTTTTTTTATTTAGTTCAATAAATCATTTTGCATAATTCTCTTATTATTTATTTTGTATATTTTTGTAATTAGATTTTATAATTATTTTTGTGTATATTGATTTTCACCATGACTTGTATATACTTATTTGTATGATTATTTTTCTTGGTATCCATAATTAATTAATCAATTGTTATAATTTTCTTAATTCGTTTAGTAGAGACAATACATATATGAGCTTAGAGGGTGTTACAATTCACCATCATACGTTCCCAATAGGTAATCTGACTCCCGGATTGACTTTGGTTTTCTATATAATGTCTTTTCCAAATAAGGAGTCATACTCATGGTTTTCTTTTTTAGTTTGTTTTTCCTTACAAAAATAAAACAAAAATAAGTGGAGATTTCAAGTTATTTCCAAAAAATCAAATTTTCACTAAATAAATAAAAAGCGAGTTTGCCACCGAGTCGGAACGTATTGTGCAAAAATATGGGGTCCACAAATGGATATAGAGAAGTAAAAAATAATGAAGATACGATAAAAGAATAAAAATGGTACAAATAAGTGATAAAAGAATAGAGATGGGTATAAATAAGTGAAATATTTTATATCGGACTAAAATTTTTAAAATTTCATTTTCTAAGTTTACTTTTTAATTTTATTATTTTTTTATGGAGCTAGTATCTAGAAAGAATTAAAGTACTTTACATAATAATTTTTTAGGTTTAGTCATATTTCACTTCAATTTAATCAAAGAGAATAATTTTTAGCTGAAATTAATATTTATTTTTATATTTTAGTTTTAATTATGTTTTTAATACTCTTTACTTTTATTGTCTTTAACCTTTAAGAAAAAAGTAATAAGAGAATTAGATATGGAAAAACTTGCTAGAGAGTTAGAAAAAATATATATACAGAATGAAAAAAACAAGCAAAAGAGAAAGAAATTAATTTGTAGTAGAAATTAATATTTTATTTTTATATATTTAGCTTATAAGTTTTTAGCTTAATTATATATTTAATATCTTTTATTTTTATTTTATTATTGATGCTAAATAACAGGGTCCTTATTCAATTTTAATAAAAATAAATAAAACTAAAAAGTTTTTATTTTATTTTAATAAAAATAGATAAAAACGTTGGTAATATTATGTGTAATGGCTAGGAGCTAGATTCAAACTCTAGACCACTTGACTAAAGCCAAATGTTAAATCTAACTTAGGAAAAAAAAAATATAGATTCTAAATGTATCTACAATTAAAGATTGCTCCCGCAAAATGCTGACTCCTCCAATGATCATGTGCATAATTGTTATTAACCAATTAAGAATTAAAGAGGATTTTCTATCATAGAAATTTTTTTTCTTTCTATTTTATGATAGTTATCTATTTGAAATAGATCAAATATGATCGGCACACCCATTGGTGATGACGATTATATTCGACGCATGGGAGAGTAGTTTCTTGGTTATCGTATTCACCGAAAAAGGAAACAAAAAAACTAATGAATTGAGGGAACGAACTGAAGACAAATTAATGAATTATTGTTGCAAGTAATTGGTGAATTGAATATGTAGGCCCATTAACGAATAAGATAGCCAAAAAGATTAGGGTATTTTAGGCCCATTTTGCCATCAAGGACATCCCACTCACACCCAATAACACAGCGATGAATGCCCACATTTGAAGCTTCATGTTTGATTGCAATTTGGTGCCCATGAAATCAGCGGCCAGCAGGTCCACCAACGCCATGTAATTCAGTAGTCCACCTGATGTAGCATTCAGTACTCCAACCACAATCAGAGACGCAGGGCTGTTGTCACTGTACACATGTGATAGGCCGATTCCCAGCGCGATCCCAAAGGGGGTGGTGACCGAGAAGAAAAACACCATGATGGCCTTCATCTTGGCCTTGTATTCAGCCTGGGGATGGAGATGGTGATGAAATTAATATTAATATTGAAAAGCGTATGGGTGGTTTTGATGTAGAAATCGATCAATCCTCACCTGTAATAAGCATCCACCAAGACCCACTCCTTCAAACAATTGATGGAAACAAATAGCAGCAATGAGGGGCCTGATTGTACGTGCATTTTGAGAGGCCCCCATTGAAAGCCCAATCACCACTGAGTGCACCACAATCCCTAGTTCCAGTACCTGCACCCATCAATTCTATGAAATCTTAAACCTTTGTACTTATAAATTATTACCATTACTATTACCATTTTTGCTGTGGTTGCTATATGTATGTTTGAATCATCATACCTGAGCAATAATTTGGTATCTCAACAATTTTGAGGCCTCTTCATCAAGCTTCTTCACACCAACTCCATGTGAATGCCCATGTCCATGTCCATGCTCTATTTGATTCCCATGCTCGCATTCCACTTCATTCATACCATGTTTCCTATAATAACTCATCGCAAAAGAGTCCACCATCAGTGTTAAAACGGCTGCGACCATGGCTATGAACGTTGTGAATGGGAATTTGCTCCATGGATAGTCCGGCAGGCATGGAGAAGTCAAGCACTCAAATGAATCCGGCAGCACGTGGACGTAGCCGGTGGCCAGGATAACACCCGATGCAAATGCTTTCACCAGGACGAACACTTTTCCATCTGGTTTAAATAGTGGCATGCCTCGTAGAAGTATGGGGGAGGAGATGCCCAAGATGCTAGCAATCAGTATCGTGAATATCGCTATCACCTTCAGCTTTAAGGCTGATGCCTTTTCTTCTGATACTTCTGTGGCCACTCGGCATTCCGATCCCGCTCCGTCGGCATCTTCCTTGCCCCAAGTTTGCACTGTCAAGGAAAGCAGGAGGAGAAGGAGGGTTAGAGCTCCAAGGTTTTTCAAGGAAGCCATGACTATAGAGCAGTGGAGCCGCAGTGGAGTCCTAAATAGTCACCATATGCCTAGGGCTAAGTATCTCCAATATCAAATTTAGTATTTTGAATTTTGTCCAAACTGGGTTTATTGAGGGCAAAATATATTAAAAAAATATCCATTAATATACATTAAAATTAATAATTTTAAGGGTATTTAAGTATTTTAATTGCTGAGAAGGAAGCGTATGTTAGGCCTGTGTTTAGGCTGGTGTTGCATGTGCATTGCACAAGGATGACTAATTTTTTCTTACTTTTTCTATTAAAACCACGTTCCTTGAGTTTTGAATCACGTGCTTTACATGGTTTCAATGCTTTTATTGAAAAAATTATAAAATCTAAAAACTGAACTATTCTTAAATTAAGAAAAAATTCCATTAAAAACACACGTGCGTGAGATTTGAGTATGTCTGTTTCATATCATGTTAAGAATTTTTTAAAATCTAACCACCAAGTGTTATTAACTTACAAAAAATTTCCAATTGAAAAAACCACACTCAGTGAGATTTGGGTGACATGATTTATATATATAATTTCAACGCTTTTAAATTAATTTGTCTATTTCATATCATCTGAAGAATTTTCTTTAATTAATCTAAGCATTGAAATATTTATAAATTAGGAAAAAAAAAAATCTACGTAGATTATCGCATCAATTGAAAACAGAATTTTTTTTATTAAATATACTTCTAAAATTATTAAAGATTAAATAATGAATTAATAAAATATTAATTTATTTTTCATATTGAGTCAAAGTTGGAAAGCAACCTTCTTGCTGCTGTGAGAGGATGGTGTGCTGCTTCACCATTACTCAAATTTTGACTTCTCAGTCAAATTTTCTCAATTTTATAAAGGATAATAATATAATATTAGAGCATGAGTCAATCAGGTTATATTTGATTTTTGAAAAATTTGGGGAAAAATATGAGGAAATAAAAAAAGAAAGAAAATGTGGAAGGAAAAAAAAAAAAAAATTATTTTTATATGTTTCTTTGAATTCTTTTCACTTAATTTCCTCTATTATATAAAGATGAAATAATTTTAAAATGTATAAATTTCCAATGTCATACCTTAACTTTTTCAATGTGGTCGAAGGTAACGCCTTTGTGAATAGATCTGCTAGATTATTGTATGATCGAATTTGTTGAACATCAATCTCACATTTCTCTTGGAGCTCATGAGTATAGAAGAATTTAGGGGAGATATGCTTAGTTTTGTTAGCTTTTATGAATCCTTATTTAATTTGTGCAATACAAATAATATTATCTTCATGTAACTTAGTTGCATTGCCTTTGATGGACGGTAGTCCACATGTTTCTTGAATATATTGAATCACTGACCTTAGTCATACACATTCATAACTTGCTTCATGAATTGTAAGAATTTCTAAATGATTTGAAGATGTGATTATCATTGTTTGCTTGACTAATATCTAAGATATTGTCATACCGCCATAAATAAAGATATATCCTGTTTGAGATTGAGTTTTATGAGGATTTAAAAATATCTTGCATCTGCATACCCAATCAATTGTGATTTTGATTCTTTTTTAATAATATAAGCCCATGTCATTTGTTCTACGAAGGTATTACAATATATGTTTAATTCCATTCCAATGCCTTCTAGTTGGTACAAAATTGTATCTTGCTAGCAAGTTGACAGAGAATGTTATGTTTGGTTTAGTACAATTTGCAAGATACATTAGTGCATTAATTGCACTTAGATATGGTACTTTTGGACCAAACAATTCTTCATTTTCTTCTTTAGAACGAAATAGGTCTTTGTTCACTTCAAGTGAACGAACAACCATGAGGGAATTAAGTGAATGTGATTTGTTCATATAAAATCGTTTTAATACTTTCTCTATATATGTCGATTGATGGACTAATATGCCATTTGAAAAATGCTCAATCTGTAGGTCGAGACAATATTTTGTTTTCCCCAAATCTTTCATTTCAAATTTCTTCTTTAAATAATTGGTTGTTCTTGTGAGCTCTTTAGGAATCCCTATAAGGTTCAAATCATCCACATATACTACAATTATTGTAAGCCTAATTTTTATCTCTTGATAAAAACACATAGGCAAATTGGATTATTCACATATCATTTTTTTAACAAATACTCACTCAAACGATTATACCACATGCGTCCGAATTGCTTTAATCCATGTAGAGATCTTTGTAGTTTGATTGGGTACATGTTTCGAGGTTTTGGATTAGTTGCTTCGAGCAATTTGAATCCTTTAGGTATTTTCATATATATGTCAATATCTATTGACCCATATAAATAGATTGTAACAACATCCATGAAACGCATATTTAGTTCTTCAAAGACTGTTAAACTTATCAAGTATTGAAATGTGATTGCATCCATTACAGGGGAATAAGTTTCCTTATAGTCTATACTAGGTCTTTGAGAGAAACCCTGAGCAGAAATTCGTGCTTTATATCTTATGATTTCATCATTCTCATTTCTCTTTCTCACAAATACCCATTTACATCCAATAGGCTTTATGTTTCCAGGTGTTTGAATTGTAGGTCCAAATACCTCTCATATTGCTAATGAATTTAACTCTGTTTGGATTGCTTCTTTCCATTTTGGCCAATCATTCATTTTTCGATATTCATCCATAGTTTGTGGTTCTTGATCTTCATCATTTCTCATGATGTTAATAGCTACTTGGAATGCAAATATATTGCTTATGATAATGTCATTGTGGTTCCTAGTTTCTACTATGTGACTCATTGAGATATCTTCAGTTCTAGATGCCAGAATTTGATCAATTTGTGCCTCTTCAGGGGCGAATTGTTTATCAAGTTGGGTTTCATCAATTGACCCTTTCATATTTGTGAACCCTTTAAGAGCACCAAGCTTTTCATATGTTATTCCTTTTTTTTTTTTTTTTTTTTTTTTCTAGGAACTGAATCTTTTAAGCTAATAGGTCCACCACACTTCAAACATGTCTTAGATTCACTTGCTATAACATTCTCTAATTGTTCTTTAGAGACATCAATATGTGTCAGGGTATTCATAGCCGACATGCGTGAATTTTTTACTTTCTTTATATTTGTGAAAGCATGAGGTAATTGATTTGCAAGTCCTTACAAATGAATAATCTTTTGAATTTCTAGTTCACACTGCCTTGTACGAGGATAAAGATGAGACAAGGAGGGTACATACCATGTAATGTCTCGCCATTCTTCTGGAATTGACTTGCCTCTCCCTAATGGTGGGAAAATTATCTCTTTAAACTAGAAATTTGCATAACATGTAATAATATCCTTCAAAGGTTCAAATCTAGTAGTCATTAGTTGAAGAAACTTTTGGTTCTTTAATGAATATCCATTTGACATTTCAAGGAGTTGATGCATCATTGTTTACCTTAGGGACCAAGTTGGTCATCTCAAATTCTTCTAGATTTGATAGAATGTCAAGTATCATTCATATGGATTTGTGTGCCACTACTGACATAGTATGAGCTCGTTTGGAGCTTTTAATCAAGTTTTCATAAATTCATATATGTAGTAATGATATCAATCGACTAGTGACATTGTATGAGCTCTTCAAGAGCTTTCAATCAAGTTTCCATAAATTGATATGGTAATGACATCAATTATTACATATTGTACAATTAATGAGACAAATATTTTAGAATATACTTATTAAGCAATCAATAGTATGTGTAAATAAAACATTTAGAAAATATGATATGTACCATATTAGATAAAAAGACACAACATGAGAAAACAAAGATCCTACATGAGAATAATTTTTTTTTTTCATCACCAATTAATCAGTAAATTTTATCATTAGGATTTCTAAAGAAAGTTGCAATAATCTAGGTTAGATATGTTAACCTTTTATTTACTAAAAATTTTCTTTTAATTTTAGTAAAAGTCAATGAAATGTTTGATCATATGGCTAATATGCATCAACCATCATTTTATGTTCAACTACGGTAAGTTTATTCTACAAGCCTAACTTTTTTTATTTTTTATTTTTTCATTTCACCACCTCTGGTGTAGGGTTTGAATTTCTTCTTGGGAAAACAATGACCCTCATGGATTAAGAAGTTATTGTATACTAGATTTAGATCATATCTTATTCTATGATCGTATTCCTAATCGGTTACATTCACTTCAGGGAACAATTTCAATCCAATTAGAAAATATTGGTGGTTGTTAATGAAAAACTCACTATTATCAATTACATCTAGTTATGGTGAACTTAAAGGAGGATCGTAGTCTTTTAGTGGGTAAACTTTCTTTTATATTATTCTAAAGAACCAAAGTCTATCATATTTTAATGACATAGAAATTACCTATAATAACAAACTAAATAGAAAACTAAAAATATTTAAATAAATTTAAAAATGTGAAACATTTAACTATGCCTTTTTATGATACATGATGACTATTTTAAAAATGAAGTATGACAATTATAGATTTAGATATTTAAACCTTCATATCTAATAGAAAGAATACTAATGATACATTCAAATCCAAAACATGGAAAGTTAAGGATTTCAATAATTGAATTCTTAAAAAAAAAGAAGAATTCATATTTCATAACTTTAGGCTATAAAAATATATAAAATTCTTGTAACTCTAGCCTCTATATGAAACAACAATGTTTATATCATAATACTTATAATAATCTCTATTTATGTATAACGTATATTTTGTTTTACATATATGTGACTTCAAATTATAAATTTTCTATACGACTTCTAGCCATTAAAGATTATAAAATTAATTATTCAACATAGATCTTAGTTATGAGAAATTATATAATATTATTATTATTATATTTTTTTGTATAAATTTTAGCTATAATAACATATAAAATAATAATCTCTATAGTTTTCATTTATAGGAAATGCCTATTTTCTTCCATAGAACTTCAGGTTATGAAAATATTTTATATATTTTTTTTTCAAGATATAAAATATATACAAAAAATTTTCATATAGCTTTAGGCTTTAAACTACAAGAATATATAAAAGTTTTTCATATAGCTTTGGGCTATAAGAATATGCTAATTAATTATTCACATAGCTTTGGGCTATAACGATATACAAATTATTTTTCATGTAGCTTCAGGCCACCAAATACAAATTATTATATAACTTCTAATTATAAGAATATATAGGAATATATAATTTTCTTCTCTACATAGGTTGATAATGATAAACAATATTTTTCATATCATCATAAAGTAAAATAATTACTATGAATTCAAGAAACTAGCTAATAAGGCAATATTAACTAAAGACAAAATTTGTTAGAACTTCTAGCCATAATTTTATTGCGATAAAATGAAAATTTTTGCATAGCATCAAACTATAAAATATTCTCTATATAGCTTCTAGCTATAAAATTTCATAAAATTATTAATTGATAATTTAGTTTGTATAACTTCTAGTTATACCATAGTTAGAAATTCTCTATATAGCTTTTGGCTATACAAAATTAAAATATCAATATTTTCAAGTTTTTTCCTTAGGTACAAAAAGCATGGCTTATATAGCTTTTGACCATGAAAACTTTTTTTTTTTGTATAGTTTCTACTAAACATTCTTTTTTATTGTAACAAAAATGTATGAATTTATACATAACTTCAAGTTATGAAATATTCATTTTATAAATTTTGGTTATAAAATTTTGTTTTGTATAACTTCCAGTTATACAATATAATTAAAAGAAATTAAAAGCTAATATCTTTCATAGCTTCGAGCTATGATTATTTTGTCATAACAAAAATGTACAAATTAATACATAGCATCAGACTATGAACTATTTTTATGCAAATTTGTGCATAGCTTCAAGCTATGAACTTTCATTATGTAAATTTGTACATAGCTTTAAGCTATGAACTTTCATTATGCAGATTTGTACATAGCTTCGGGCTACAAACTATTTATTTTTATAGCTTATGACTATATAATATTGTGCATAGCTTTAGGTTATGAACTTTCATTATGTAGATTTGTACATAGCTTAAGGCCATGAACTATTTATTTTTATCACTTCTAGCTAGATAATATTGTTTGGTATAACTTCCAATTATATCATATAATTAAAAATAAATAATTAGGGATCATATACATTTTGGCCATGTACTTGTAATTTTGTAATTTACCTTGTAACTTTTGGTTATAACAATTGCACATATTTTTCATAACTTTTAGTTATGAATTTACCCCATAATTTTGTAATTTACCCCATAACTTCTGGTTATAGGGATTGCACATATTTTTCATAACTTCTAGTTATGAATTTTTTTTTATGATTTTTGACTAGAAAGAATCATATTCTTTAAGTAATACTTGTACATATTTATGTATTCAAATAAATAAGTGAAAGAGAAAATCAAAGGGTAATTTTATCACGCATATAAATAAAATAGTAAATCATGATTTAAGTTTATGACATACTTTTTTGTGAAAAAAGAAGAGAGAAGAGTCTTTATATTTTTCTAAAGAGAAAAACTTCTTTCTATTTCTCTGAAAAGAGAAAAATCTTTATATTTCTTTTGTATAGACTATTCATGCTGATAACGTGTTGTAAAATAAAGTAAGAAAAAAAGAGGAAAATAAGAAAGAAAGAATAGAATACACAAAGTGAAATTGAATTGATTTTCATTAGGGGTTCCTCCCTTTTATAAAGAGTCACAAAGAGATAAACATCATTGCGAATGATCATTCATAAGTTTCCACAATGCTACAAATTCTCATATTTTATAACAAAGAATAGTTAAATAAAATTTGAAAAATAGTTTTTTGATTTCTTATATATATATACACATATATTATTCCAATTTTAAAAAATGAATATACTATCAATTTTATTTTAATTTATTTTTAAAAAATAAATTTACTATTCATTTCTTTCTTACTGTATTATTTTTTTTTTATAAAATGAATAATTTTAATTCATTTTAATTTTTAAATTAATTTTATAATGAAAATTCAAGATTAAGAGAAATAAATTTTAAATTATTGTTCCATTTAAAATAAAATAGTAATTATTTGTCTAGTAAAATGTGTTATTTATTAATTATAAATGATGAAGAAATAATGTAAAAAAATAAATAAATGAGATGGCATATTCCATGCTCATGAAATATGCTCTTGACCTTTTTTATTTTTATTTTTTATTTTATTAGTTTTAATATTTATTAAAAATAATATGATAAATTTAAAATCAGTAATGGTTAATATTTTTTATGAAAACAAAGTCAAGAGAAATTAAATATTTAATTTTTAAATTATTTCAAAATTTTCATATATTTTAATTTTAAAAATTATATTTTTTTATTAAGGAAAAACATGGAGTGAAATGAAATATTTCTTTTTTTTTTTTTCAATCCTTTCAATTTTGATATGTTTTCAATTTATTTATTTATTTATTTTAGTGTGATTGGTTTCAAGGAAATTGTCTAAATGAAAATATAAAAAGAAAAATCAAGGAAATAGTTTTTCAAGAAATGGTTTTTCTAAACTCCTATGCACACACCTTTTGAAACTACACTTAGTTGCCCAAAGTCTATAACACTTTCAGCTACAAACTCTATTTGGAATCATTGAAACTCTATAACACTCACTCTTCATAGAAAAAACTAGTTTCAATTGTTTCATTTAACTCCATAATCCCTACTTGGTGTTCTTTCCTTTGTCATCTCAAACCTAGTTATCTTCACTCTCTTTCCAACTTTCTTTACATATCCTTTATTTTCCTCTCTTTAACTTTCTCTACATATCCCTTCCCTTCCTCTATGTCATTTGGGATCAGCCGAGAAGAGGAATGCTAAGAGCTGATGCAAGTTATAGACCCAAAAAATTGTCCTAAGCCCATTTCTAACTTTTATTTTAGGCTAATTTCCTTTTCCATATTTTCTAGGATTGGTTTTGGAGGATTTTGTGGGCCTAAACACTAGGTTAGAGGTCTCCTTAATTTGGGTCTAATTTTAAAGTGAATTTGAGTCTTGGATAGGGATATTGACAAGTGTTAAAATCCCCACCTTCTCTTAGCTTATAAATAAAGGCCTTAGGACTCATTTTTTTTTTTTTTAGTATTTCTCTCTTGCATTGTGAGAGGAAGTATTATCAAATTTGAGAGAGGAAAGGAGGGGAAGAGAAGACTTGAAGCTTAAGGAGCAAGTTTGGCTTGGAAAGAAAGCTTTAGCATACTAGAAGCCAAATGTTTTCACTTGAGAGGAGATTCTTGGGTAAGATCAACTTCGTTTATTTTCTTGGGTTTATTCTTAGTTTATTTTCATTTTCTTTTGTTTTATGAGAGGATGAGTATATTAGATATGGATATTGAAAGGCCATATGCTTGATTGGGTTTATTTTCTCTTCATTTATGGATTCTCATTTTATTTATTTATTCCTTTTGGATGCTTGATGAGATATTTGTTCTCTTGTTTAATTTGTTGTTTATCTATTTTCAAGTCTTTCTTGATTTGATTTTGTTCATTTATTAGGTTATTTCTCCTTTTTTGAAGCACATTAAATTAATCATGAGACAAGGCCCCTTTAGATTTGAGATCATTGATTTTTCTTTTGATTCTTCTTTTAAGGATTTTCTTTTCCTCTTTGTTTTGATGTTTTTTTTGGAAGTATTTATGATTGATTTTAAACTAAAAATTGAGAGCCACATGTTTGATTTTTTTTTTTTTTTGTCAAAACGTGTTTTCTCTAAGAAAATGCTCCTTGGAGCCTTATTTTACTTTATTTTGCCTTTTCTTCAAAATTGATTGCAAAAACTTAGATTCATTTAGTTTTGGGCTAAATTTCAAGCTCCTTTTAATGCCCAACCTAATGGCCAAAAGTCAAGTCCCTTGCCATAGACTTTGGTCTTACTTTTATGCTTGAAAAAATGGGTAGTTGCTCTTATTACTTTTGTGATTTTTGAAAGGTTTTTCTGAGTTGATTTTTAGAGAACCATTTTCAGTCCTTGTGAGTATCTTTACATGGTCATTTGGAGTTTGAGTTCGTGGTCATTAATGACTACTGTACACCCTCCATTTTG
This sequence comes from Vitis riparia, assembly GCF_004353265.1. Classification (NCBI taxonomy): domain Eukaryota; kingdom Viridiplantae; phylum Streptophyta; class Magnoliopsida; order Vitales; family Vitaceae; genus Vitis; species Vitis riparia. Next base: position 4,535,201 of record NC_048440.1, read on the forward strand.
TTTTAGTAGCACATATTCTATGTATTTTCCTTCACTTCTTGTTTCCTTATAGCTGTCCCATGGTGATCCATTGTCACTCATTTGGTTTACTATTTTTTGAGCCACTTTTAGAGATTCATTTTTAAGGGATTTTTATAGATCCCAAATGTGAACTTAGTTGCATTTTAGGTTTATCTCACTTAGTTACATTTTTGTTTAACTCACTTAGTTGTATTCTAGGTTTAGTTCACTTAGTCTATTGCATTTTAGGTTTAGCTCATTTAGTTGCATTTTAGTTTAGTTCATTTAGTTGCACTCTAAGCATATGCGTATATCTCAGGTCATCAAATCTCCCAACTAGTATCTTTAAATAAGCATAGGATGGTCTCAGCTTCACATTTCTAGTCTTCCAATCACCCTGAATTTGTCTAAGCACAAGTTTAGAGTCATGAAACACCTCCATCTATCTAATCCCAAGCTCGAGTGAGGTCTTTAAACCAAACAAGCCTCATACTCAACAATATTGTTCATGGTGGGATGTCAATAAGAAAACACCAAACGAATAAACCTCGAAACATGATCACCATAGGGAGGAAACCAAGAAGACACCTATCCTGTATCCAAAATGATTAGTTGCACCATCAAAGTACACATGCCATGTCACGCCCCAAGACCCACTCCAAGGGCGTGACGGTCATTTCACACCTCAAACCCGAAGGCTTAAAGTATAATCTGACCCAAACAATCATATTGTAACTGGATGTTACCAATTACCAAATACCTGTTCAGAGTAGCATAACAAAATCTAAAATCCTCAAATTCAATTTCCAAATAACTTCCAAATATCAAATGATCCAAATGAACATAACTAACAGTTAAAACAAAATCCAACATAAAATCCTAAGTCAAATTCTAATGATGACTATTCCTCAGCCTAGCCATCACTCCTCACCCGAACTAAGAGTACCTGAAAAATTTTCAACAATTGGGAATGAGCTCACAGCCCAATAAGGAATATTAATGCAATTCATGGATCAAATATTTTCATTTCAAATAGGAGATATCATTTTTTTTTCTCGTCAAATATCAGAGTTTCAACAATACTAATATATTCAAAATTCAACCAACCATTTTCATATCAAATTCAAACACTTTCACATAAGATTCAATCAAATCCATTCAATTTTCATTACTCTGGTTATCAAATATCAAATGTCCAGTTAGGTGGGACTTTTCAAATGGGTGGCTAGCCTCAAATTGTTCCTGGTGGACGGAACCAAACACTACTAGTACTAGTAACCTCTAACCAAACCCCTAGAGGCTGGGGTTCAAATCAATTACATTCCCACCATGAAATGTAAAGGTCAACTATTATATCCCGTTGACAGGGCCGAATAGTCAACTATTATATCCCGTTGACAAGGGCCAAATAAACCAGAGTGATGTTTTTGTTCAAGTATTCAAATTTACACAATATAATATCTCCATATTTTGTGTCATAAATAAAACAAAATATTCCAACATAACATTTAGTGCAAAACAGTTTGATCCATGCATGGTAACAAAATATCATTTTCTTTTCCACAATTCAAAATAACATATAAAATAATTTAATTTTATAAATATTGCATTAACTTCCCTTACCTCAAAATATGCAAAGACCTTGAAGGAAAAATAACCCTGAAAAGTCTACTCCTCACCTAACACAATAAAAAGACCACTATTACTATTTACCTCAAAATATAAATCTGATAATCCTAAAATTTCTAAATGTTAAGATTAATATTTTTTTATTAACAAAGTAATAATTTAATTACTCTATTCCTTATTTAATTATAATTAATAAATTCCCAATTTGTTTCTAATAACACATTTCTAATTTAATTAAATTACAATTTTATTTCATTATAAAATTCTATATATATATATATATTTTGCTAAATCTCTCATTCTGTTTATTACAAAAAAAAAAAAAGAAAACCATTATTACTATTATCTTATTTATTAATCTAAAACTAAATATTATTATTATTATTATTATTATTATTTTTAATTAAACAATTCAAAAGCCATTCATGACTCTCGGGTACACCAAACCAAGAAAAGCAAAACAAGGTTTTTTTTTTTTTCATCTAATAAAATTTAAGATCTCCTAAATTCCAACAATAAAATCAAAATCTTAAATTTTTATTATTTTGATATTAAAACGAATTAAAAATAAAATAAAATAATCTAACCCTAATCTAGATTTGGGGTTTTCCAAAAAAATATATCTAATGTGTTTGAAATTAATCAATGAATCTAAAATAATAATCTAGGGGTTAGAAACTTACCTATAGAGGTTTGTTCTTCAAACCTTGAAATCTGACCTCAACTTCACGTTCTCTGGAAACTCTCTGCGAACAGGAATACGATTAAAAAAAAGAACAGGAAGAAGAAAATTTTCTATTTATACCTAGGGTATTATTCGTAAAATTACCTTTTCACCCCTCTTCCATTTTATTAAATTAATTAATTAATTAATTTAATATCATTATTAAGAATTCCTAAATTACCCTTTAAAAGAAAACTTGGGCGTTACATCCTCCCCTCCTTAACAAAAGTTTAGTCCTCTAAACTTGACATACCTGAATCTTGAAATAATTGAGGATGTTTTTCTCTCATCTCTTCTTCTAACTCCCAAGTAGCTTCATGAACACTATGGTTGCTCCATTGAACCTTTACCAATTTGACAACAGCATGACGTAGTACTTTATCCATTACATCTACAATCTGAACGGGCACTTCTTCATATGTCAAGTCCTCAGAAATTTGAATAGGCTCCAACTCCACAACATGAGAGGGATCATAATTATACTTCCTCAAGGTTGAAACATGGAAAACATTATGAATCTTAGATAGACTTGGGGGCAAGGCTACTTTATATGCCAAAGTGCCTACTCTTTCCAATATTTCAAACGGACCCACAAAACGAGGACTAAGTTTTCCTTTTCTCCCAAATCTCATCACAGACTTCATAGGTGAAACTTTCAAGAACACATGATCACCCACCTCAAACTCCAAATCTCGCCTACGATTATCAGCATAACTCTTATGTCTACTTTGAGCTGCTTTTAATCTTTCTTTAATCAAAGCAACTTTTCAACAGTCAACTGCACAAGTTCAGGCCCCAAAAGTTTCCTTTCTCCAACATCATTCCAACAGATAGGAGATCGACATTTTCTACCATACAATGCCTCAAAAGGTGCCATCCCAATGCTAGCTTGAAAACTATTGTTATAGGAAAACTCTACTAAAGGTAAATGATCATCCCAATTACCTTGCAGGTCCAAAATACAAGCTCTCAACAAGTCTTCCAAAACCTGAATTACCCTTTCTGATTGGCCATCAGTTTGAGGATGGAAAGCAGTACTAAAACTCAACTTAGTGCCTAAAGCTTTTTGTAGACTATGCCAGAATCTAGAAGTGAAACGAGGATCTCTGTCAGACACTATAGAAACTGGTACTCCATGCATTCTCACAATCTCCTTCACATAAAGAGAAGCTAAACGATCTAAAGAAAAGTTGACTTTCATAGGCAAAAAGTGAGCAGACTTTGTCAACCGATCAACAATCACCCAAATAGCATTATTACCCCCTGAGGTTCTTGGCAATCCTATCACAAAATCCATGGTAATATGCTCCCACTTCCACTCAGGAATGGAAAGTGGCTGCAAAGACCCTGCTGGTCGCTGATGCTTAGCCTTCACCTGTTGACACACTAAACACTGAGCCACAAATTGTGCAATATCACGCTTCATACCTGACCACCAATAGTTTTGCCTCAAATCCTTGTACATCTTTGTCCCTCCTGGGTGGATTGCAAACTTGGAACAATGAGCTTCCTCTAAAAGCTCTCTCCTTAAGTCTTCATCATTTGGGACACAAAGTCTAGTCCCAAATCTCAAGATCTCATCATCTGACAAAACAAAATCAGGCTTACTGCCCCTCTTAACTTCTTCCATAACTTGCACTAATTGGGAATCATTCTTTTGTAGGGTCTTAATTCTCCTAACTAAGTCTGGTTGTACTCTGAAATTTGCTACAAGTGCTCCTAAGCCCATAACTCGAAAGTGGACTTGTAGACTCCTCAACTCTTCAAGTAACTGCCTTTGACAACCTCTAATAGCTGCTAGAGAACCAACTGACTTCCTACTCAAGGCATCAGCTACAACATTCGCCTTCCCAGGATGATACTGAATAATACAATCATAGTCCTTAAGTAGTTCTATCCATCTTCTCTGTCTCATGTTCAACTCCTTTTGGGAAAATAGATACTTCAAACTCTTATGATCTGTGAATATCTCACAAGTTTCACCAAAAAGAAAATGTCTCCAAATCTTAAGTGCAAAAACAACAGCAGCTAACTCCAAATCATGAGTAGGGTAGTTTCTTTCATAAGGCTTCAACTGTCTAGAAGCATAAGCTACAACTCTCCCATGCTGCATAAGAACACAACCCAAACCCTGATGAGAGGCATCACTATACACCACAAATCCTCCTGAACCTGAAGGGATAGTCAAAATAGGAGCTGACACTAATCTATTCTTCAACTCTTGGAAGCTACATTCACAATCATCAGACCACTCAAACTTAACTCCCTTCTGTGTCAACTTAGTTAAAGGTAGGGCAATCTTAGAGAACCCTTCTATAAACCGCCTATAGTAACCAGCAAGTCCCAAGAAACTTCGAATCTCAGTCACAGTACTAGGTCTTCTCCAATTAGCTACAGCATCTACCTTTCCAGGGTCAACTGAGATGCCATCATTGCTTACCACATGCCCAAGGAAAGAAATTCGGTCTAACCAAAACTCACACTTCTTCAGTTTAGCATACAACTGCTTATCTCTGAGGGTCTGCAATACAATACTCAAATGGCCCTCATGCTTCTCTCTACTTCTTGAGTATACCAAGATGTCATCTATAAAAACCACCACAAACTGATCTAGATAGGGCTTGAATACCCTATTCATTAAGTCCATAAAAGCAGCAAGTGCATTAGTCAAACCAAAAGGCATAACCAAAAACTCATAATGCTCGTATCTAGTTCGAAAAGCAGTCTTGGGTACATCTTCACTTCTAACCCTTAACTGATGATAACCAGACCGAAGATCAATCTTAGAGAACATACAAGCACCTTGTAGCTGATCAAACAAATCATCAATCCGAGGAAGGGGATACTTGTTCCTCACTGTCACCTTATTCAACTCCCTATAGTCAATGCAAAGTCTCATTGAGCCATCTTTCTTTTTCACAAATAGAACAGGAGCTCCCCAAGGTGAAACACTGGGCCTGATAAAACCCTTGTCTAATAACTCCTAAAGCTGAACTTTCAACTCCTTAAGCTCCACAGGTGCCATCCTGTATGGGGCCTTAGACATAGGACCTGTTCCTGGTACCAGATCGATGGTGAACTCCACCTCTCTCTCTGGTGGCAAGCCAGACAAATCCTCTGGAAAGACATCAGGATACTCCCTTACTATGGGTATGTCTTCTAACTTCAAATCACTTTCATTACTCATCACACTAGCCAAAAATCCTTGGCAATCCTTCTTGAGCAAGCTACTAGCTCGCAAGGCTGAGATCATACGCAGTGGTATGTCCACATGCTTCCCTTCAAAGCTAAACTTAGGCTGACCAGGAATACTAAACATCATCATTTTCTCAAAACAGTCAACAGAGGCATGGTAGGAAGCTAACCAATCCATCCCCAAAATCACATCAAAATCCTGAAGGTCAACGAGTACTAAGTCAACTGGCATTTCCCTATAACCAATCATCACAATACAATTTCTAAGCATTCTACTAGCCACAACAGAATCTCCCACAGGAGTAGCAACAATCAAATCAAAGTCCATGCTAGCAACAGGCAAACCCAACAAACCAACAAAAGATACTGAAACAAAAGAGTGTGTTGATCCAGGATCAATCAAGACTCTAGCAAATAAGGTGTGGATTCGGAGAGTACCTGTCACCACATCAGAAGTGGCCTGAGCATCTCGATGAGTCATTGCAAACACCCGCCCTTGGGCTTTGGGTTTCTGTTTATCCTCCTTATTTTCCTCTTTAGGCTTCCCAATGATGAACTTCCTATTCTCTGGACAATCTCTGATCAAATGTCCTTGCTTCCCACAACCAAAGCAAGCTCCAGTCTCTCTATAGCATGGCCTACCCCCATGCTTCTTGCCACAAGTAGGACAAATCCCATCCAAATTCTGCGTTGTCTTCCCTTTATTCTGATTTCTTCCTAATGTAGCCCTTCGTTGTGCTTGATTACCATGAGCACCATCACTTCTATTTCGCTTCATTTGCTGTTCCCTATACTGATGAAGCTCCTCATTATCTTTCTCTGCTATAAGGGCTCTATCAACAACCTCTGAATAGACACCAAGCTTCAGAATAGATATCTTGTTCTTCAAATAAGGCTTCAATCCATCTTGAAACTTTAATGCCTTTTCCTCCTCTGTAGCAATCAACTGTGGGGAAAAACGTGATAACTCTGTAAATTTGGCCTCATACTGAGCCACAGTCATATCCCCCTGTTCCAAACGAATAAACTCCCCCACCTTCTGCCGCCTAACACTGTCAGGGAAATACTTCTTGTAGAAAGCCTCCCGAAATTGTCTCCATGTTATGGGTCCCTGATCCTCCAAAAGTCTCCTAGTCATACGCCACCAATGATCTGCCTCTTTATTTAACATAAAAGCTGCATAAGAGGCTTTTTGCTCCTCAGAGCAATCTATTACACCAAAGAATTTCTCCATCTTAAGGATCCAAGCCTCTGCCTCTATGGGATCTGTAGCACCAGAAAAGTAAGGAGAACCCAATTTCTTGAAGTCATCAAAAGAGCTACCCCCAGAAGATGAAGACTGTCCCTGAACATTAGTCCCAGCAGCTCGAGCTTGGCGTTCAACTAAACCAGCTAGTGTCCCAAGATACCTATAGATCCCTTCTGCACTCACAGGAGGCAAACCCTCAACTGGAGGTACATCATCATTAGCCTGACTGTTTTGTGAAGAAGCTGCTCTTCTTGGTGGCATGATGTCCTAAAATAATAAGACATTACTAAATTAGTCACTAAAGAACCAATTAGAAAATTTCCAAATAAAGAAAGAATTGGAATTTATACTAAATGAAACTAAAACTTAAACAAATGCGTCACTCATCTATCCCCAATCTAAACCAGTTCAAATTCCCATCAAGATCAAAACCTAGTGCTCTGATACCACTCTGTCACGCCCCAAGACCCACTCCAAGGGCGTGACGGTCATTTCACACCTCAAACCCGAAGGCTTAAAGTATAATCTGACCCAAACAATCATATTGTAACTGGATGTTACCAATTACCAAATACCTGTTCAGAGTAGCATAACAAAATCTAAAATCCTCAAATTCAATTTCCAAATAACTTCCAAATATCAAATGATCCAAATGAACATAACTAACAGTTAAAACAAAATCCAACATAAAATCCTAAGTCAAATTCTAATGATGACTATTCCTCAGCCTAGCCATCACTCCTCACCCGAACTAAGAGTACCTGAAAAATTTTCAACAATTGGGAATGAGCTCACAGCCCAATAAGGAATATTAATGCAATTCATGGATCAAATATTTTCATTTCAAATAGGAGATATCATTTTTTTTTTCCTCGTCAAATATCAGAGTTTCAACAATACTAATATATTCAAAATTCAACCAACCATTTTCATATCAAATTCAAACACTTTCACATAAGATTCAATCAAATCCATTCAATTTTCATTACTCTGGTTATCAAATATCAAATGCCCAGTTAGGTGGGACTTTTCAAATGGGTGGCTAGCCTCAAATTGTTCCTGGTGGACGGAACCAAACACTACTAGTACTAGTAACCTCTAACCAAACCCCTAGAGGCTGGGGTTCAAATCAATTACATTCCCACCATGAAATGTAAAGGTCAACTATTATATCCCGTTGACAGGCCGAATAGTCAACTATTATATCCCGTTGACAAGGGCCAAATAAACCAGAGTGATGTTTTTGTTCAAGTATTCAAATTTACACAATATAATATCTCCATATTTTGTGTCATAAATAAAACAAAATATTCCAACATAACATTTAGTGCAAAACAGTTTGATCCATGCATGGTAACAAAATATCATTTTCTTTTCCACAATTCAAAATAACATATAAAATAATTTAATTTTATAAATATTGCATTAACTTCCCTTACCTCAAAATATGCAAAGACCTTGAAGGAAAAATAACCCTGAAAAGTCTACTCCTCACCTAACACAATAAAAAGACCACTATTACTATTTACCTCAAAATATAAATCTGATAATCCTAAAATTTCTAAATGTTAAGATTAATATTTTTTTATTAACAAAGTAATAATTTAATTACTCTATTCCTTATTTAATTATAATTAATAAATTCCCAATTTGTTTCTAATAACACATTTCTAATTTAATTAAATTACAATTTTATTTCATTATAAAATTCTATATATATATATATATATATATTTTGCTAAATCTCTCATTCTGTTTATTACAAAAAAAAGAAAACCATTATTACTATTATCTTATTTATTAATCTAAAACTAAATATTATTATTATTATTATTATTATTATTTTTAATTAAACAATTCAAAAGCCATTCATGACTCTCGGGTACACCAAACCAAGAAAAGCAAAACAAGGTTTTTTTTTTCATCTAATAAAATTTAAGATCTCCTAAATTCCAACAATAAAATCAAAATCTTAAATTTTTATTATTTTGATATTAAAACGAATTAAAAATAAAATAAAATAATCTAACCCTAATCTAGATTTGGGGTTTTCCAAAAAAATATATCTAATGTGTTTGAAATTAATCAATGAATCTAAAATAATAATCTAGGGGTTAGAAACTTACCTATAGAGGTTTGTTCTTCAAACCTTGAAATCTGACCTCAACTTCACGTTCTCTGGAAACTCTCTGCGAACAGGAATACGATTCAAAAAAAGAACAGGAAGAAGAAAATTTTCTATTTATACCTAGGGTATTATTCGTAAAATTACCTTTTCACCCCTCTTCCATTTTATTAAATTAATTAATTAATTAATTTAATATCATTATTAAGAATTCCTAAATTACCCTTTAAAAGAAAACTTGGGCGTTACATGCCAACTTGATAAACTAGTCATAGTAATGATCTCGTCATCTGTAAAATCATTGTCAACTACTCTACCATCGAATATCAGTAACGAGGATAAGTGATTAGCAACAATGCTCCTCTTAATAGACTTTTGAGAACATATTGAATGTCAAACTCTATCAAAAGCACTAACCATCTCATTAGTCTACTAGTGAATGCAGGTTTGTTAAATAGATATCTTAATGGGTCTAGAAGGGAAAGCGCACATAATACTCAGTCATGTAGTGTCTCAATCTCCTAATGGCCCAAACCAAGCTAAGCAAAGACACTCAATCATAATGTATCTCATAATTTAACATCCTCTTACTCAAATAATAAATAATTCGTTCCTTTCCCAAATCATCGAGCTAAGCAGACATGCATCCAAAGGCCATATATGAATATGGAGGAGAAAACAGATACTCTCTAATCCTCTTAAAGGCATGCTAGCAATTATTATTCAAGATTGTAGGTTGATTTTTCATCAAGAGTCAAAATATAGGTTCAAATATGTCTATCAATCTAGTTATGAAATGGTACTTGATGTACTATAATCTACCTAGAAACCCTTTTATCTCTCTCTCAGTCCTAGGTATGGGCATATTGAGTATGACTTTTATCTTATCTAGATCTACCTCTATACCTCTTTTGTTTATGATTGGGGCTAATGGGACTTTGTTAGGATTAAACCAGTAAAAACAAGACATAATGTAACAAGGTTAGACTTGACTATCCCTTTGTTATCTTTTTGTTATCCATTGACATTTATTTGAGCATTCAACTCAGATATCTTACATTGTACTTGACTTGGGTCCATTAAATACAACATGAGGATGCAAGTTATGAATTCCTTGCAAGTAGATAAATTATCCACAATTATTTCATGAATTTAGGCAATACAATAGAGACTATAATGCACTACCTCCTAATTGGAAGGATGACTTGTCTTGGTTGTCTAGATGAGTTTCATATGATAAGAAGATTAGTGTATGTGATGCGCACTAAACAAGACCTATGGTGAATCATGATGTAAGGCTATTGATACTCAAGCAAAGCCCACCCTATGGAGTGCCAAGGTGGTGGTTAGAGTTATCGGGTGAAAGACTTTGGGTCTACAAGACCTTTGCAAACTACAAGCTTCATCTTCATAAGATGGATTTTGATCTAAGAACATCCATATCCGAGTATGAATACTATATCTCTAGATCTATGCTTAATAATGGTTTTTGTTGTCATTTTATTTTGCTGCAATAGATTTAAAGATGCCTAGAGATAGATGCAATTACCCTATGAGATCCTGAGCTTGGGAATGAAGTAATCTAGAGTTCCAAAAAATGGAAAGGTTGAGACTTATAAAGCTAGGTTGATAGCAAAGGGTTATAGTAAAAAACCCGGTTTTGATTGTGAGGAGACCTTCTTACTAGTAGCCACACTCAAATCCATCAAAATACTCATATCCATTACAACGCATCTCAATTATGAAATATGGAAAATAGATGACAAGACAATGTTCTTGGACCATCATCTTGAAGATATTAAAGCAAGCATATTTCTCATGGTATAGGTGTTTTGATCAGGCTATCAAGTTTGTTGATTTTGATCAAAATGAGGATAAATTTTGTGTGTACAAGAAGATATATAGAAGCATGGTAGTTTTTTAGTTTTGTGCGTCGATGACATTCTATTCAATGGGAATGATGTTTTTGTCATTAGTCAAGATTTGGTTATCTACTTAGATCCAGATGAAAGATCTAGGTAAGATAATATATGTTTGGGATAAAGGTCCTTCAGGATTGCAACAATAGGAAGATTATATTGCTTCAGACCACCTACATTGACAAGCTTTTGGTTAAGTATATGATGTAAAACTTCAAGAAGCATTAGTTATCCTTCAAGCATGAAATGCCTCTTTCTTAGGATCATTTTCCTAAGACTATTGAAAAGAAAGATCATATGAAGGTAGTACCCCATGTTTTAGCAGTGGGTAGCATTATGTATACAATGCTATGTACTAGACCAAATATTTACTTTGTTGTCAATTCAATCTAAGCTGACAATTGTCAAGCATATAATCAAGTATCTTTAGAGAACAAAAGATTATATGTTGGTGTATTATTGTAATGAGTTGTTACACTTTGGGCATATGAATTCAGACTTTAAGTCTGATAGAGACTCTTGCAAGTCTACCTCTAGGTTTGTATTTACTCTAGGTGGTGGGGTTATTAATTTGAGAAGTGTGAAGCAATCTTTCTTACTGCTGACTCCACTATGGAAGCCGAGTATGTTATTGCTTCTGAAGCAATGAAGGAAACTATTTGGCTTTGAAAGTTCCTAATTGGACTTGGGGTAATGCCCCAACTTGTATTGCCTTTGGTACTATCACTATAAGAAAAAGGGTCATTATTAACATTTATTATCTTGACTTAAAGCAGTATATGTCAATATTTTTTATTAAATGGGAAATTATGACATATAAAACTTAGTTAAAAGCAATAATGACATATATGAGTTTCAATGATTATTCCATGACTTACGACGATGCAACCTTGATAGAGAATTTATAAGTCAATATAAAATTAATATATTCATATGTCAAGGTATCTAAATAAAGGCAATAATGACATATATGAAACTTGCTAAAATTTTCTTTAATTTATAGTTATACAACCTTGATAGAAAAATTATAAGTCAATATATATAGTTAAAATATTCTTACGTCAAGGTTGGTAAAAGTTATCTTGACAAATAATTTATAAGTCAATGTAATCTCATTTATAAATTTAGCGAGGTTATATTAGTAAATATTGAAAATCTTACTTCTCATTTTTTTTTCTTTTCTAGACTCATTCCCATTTACAAGCAACTTGAAAGAAAATCCTAAGACGATAGGCCACCATTGAAAATTTTGTGAAAAGTAGAAATATTTTTATGAAAATTTATTGAATTAGATATTTATTCTCCATGCAAATATATATCCTTTATAGGGTTTAAATTTTTATTTTTTTTTGCATTTTTATGACATTTATTAAATGATGTAACATGACTTCCTTTTATTTTTTATTTTTATTGTTGCAACCATAATAATTATGAAAAAAAATCATTATAGTATTTTAGGAAAAATTGGAACTTAAAAAATGCGGTCCTTAATTATTTTAAGAAACTATGGTACTTTTTACAAGTACCCTTATATAATTCATTTGGACAACAAGAGAAGACATAAAAATTGTATATCAAATTTCATTAATTGTGTTATTAAGATAATGGAACTGTTTTATATTTATGCATAAAAAATTGGAAATAAAATAGGTAATTTTAAATTTCTCTTATCTAAGTCCTAAGGATGCTTTGATCTCACAATATGCTAGAAACCACTGGCATTAGGTTGTCCATAATCTAACCTTAAATATGAATAAGAATTTCTTTGATCTTGAGCTTGGGTTGTGCATGGAATGCTTACTCAAGGTTCAAGAACATGAATCAAAGGAACATGAAATTAAAGCCAAGTGAAAGCCCATGGAAACTTCTTGAAGAAATAATTAAAAAAGAGAATAGAAAATAATGCAATAGTGCTTGTTCTCCTATTGTGTATCCGTGACATATCTTCAGGTTTAGAAGTGGCTTGAGATAATTGTTGTGCCGAGTTTTTTTTTTTTTATTTAAAAAAACAAGATTATATATAAGATGGGATTTCATAAAATTGAAAATGTGGCTCATGAGGTGGAGTGTCCAAGGTTATTTAATTCCTCACTTCTATATTAACCAAAATTTGATATCATATGATGTAGGAAATTTGTTGAAATTAACTATTCTGTTTCTCAATATGCATCCAAGATATTATGTTAGAATACAAGATGCAAAAACTTAGCAAACCACAAAGCTCTTTGTCATTTTTTATTGTATTGATGATCATTTGCTATGAATTTTTAAAATATAAAAAAGATTAAATTTAAGATGAAACAAATATTTCTATAGATAACATATAGAGAGTGGTGTATATGCCAAAAAACATAAATAGTCAAGAAAAACAGTGTCTGAAATAGTTGAAAATATACTATTTCTCATACAACATATGATTCCTCTATGAAATACATAATAAAAACCTCTATGAAATACATAATAAAAACCAATAAAAATTCACCTAATATCAAGCATCAACTTGTTTTTTAACAACAATTTGACTACTAGAAAATAGACTTAAGACTTGTTCAGTTAATGCTTGTTGATTTGTCTCAATTAACTCTAATTGCAACTTTTAATTGGACTTGGCTCTCAACTACTTTCATAACTTCAATTTGATTTATAGTTCATAAACTCAAGAGTAACTGCAACAACCAAAGAATGGAAGTGAGAAATAATAATTAAAAACTAAACCATTCCAATAAGGTAAAAAGATTACTCCATGGTTCATCCAATCATATTTATAAATTTAGACAAAGACTTGAAAATAAAACAATCTCATTTCATTTAAGATGTGATTAAAAAAAAAAAATCTATCAATGAAATAAATTGAAAACATCACAAATCTAAAAAGGTCAAACAAGTATAAACACATGAATAACATTATCTTTCTACTTCATATTTCACATTTTTTTGCTCTTTTTTTGGCTATGAACTTTGTTATTATAAATTGTTCCCTTTAAAGAAAATGCGAATAGATATAAAAAAAATACCTCAAGCCTCTAAATATTTTTTTTGTGCTCTTGTAGCTCAAAGTTCCACTCTTTGATGATTTTTAATAAGATAAAACTATAAAATCTCAAACGAGTAGGAGAGAAACCAAAATAAAATTAGAAAAGAATTGAAGAGAAACAAACAATCAAGGATCTAGAATTCTCTCGACAGAAAATCTCTCTCTCTATAACCCTCTGTCAACTGAGATGCCCCCGAATGGCTAAAGAATGCTAACCTCCCAACAAAAGACATTTCCCTGGTTTTATACCACCTCTTCAAAGACTCTAGAACCCTCTCTCTCACGTGATCTAACTCCTCACCCTAATGCAAAACCAAAACCATTTCTTATTTTCCCGGCCAAATAGGCCTTAGTTGAAAAATAATTTTCCCACCTCTTTTATGTCTAAAAAATAAAATATCCAATATTCATATAACTTAAAGGCATATAATAAAGATGAAACTCAAACAAAAAAAAATAAAAAATGAAATAAGCAATATAGATACAAAACAAGCATGGCCATGCATGTCCTTCATAAAAAGTACATATCTCGAGTCTAAACACAACAAGAAAAAAAACAATAGTAGCAAGTTATCTGGACTCCAAGCTTGAAGAAGCACTTGGAGTAATCACTGGTGGTGTCATCTGAACATCTTCTTTGTAAAAAAGGCAGACATTCTTCTTCATGGTAGCCACCTTCAGGTCATCTTGCTCTAGTTGTATGTCGGAATCCCCAAGGTGACTTTCAATGGAATTGACAACCAAGTCTGTCATGATGAGCCTAAAAGCGTTTGAGGTGGGCCATCCCGACCACCTCTCCACTAATCATTTGCTACATATTGAAACTTCTATGGTGTTTTGGTTTAAGGGAAAAAAGAAGACGGAATCGTAGTGGGGTTAGGTGGTGTTGTGTGGTGCTATGTTTTACTGTTGTGATGCGCAAGTTGGAGAACGATGAAAAATGGGGTTTCAGTGGAGATGAGGATTGTGATGTTTGATTTGGAAAAGAAATCGAAGCTTGGGTGGAAATGTGGTATTCGATTTTGGGAGAAAAGAAAATAGATATGGATGATATAAAAACAAAAGGATAACTAGGCTTTATGCATTTGCAAGTGGAGAAGGAAGAAGATGAAGCTTTGATGATGATGTGAAGCTTAATGTGGAGAGACTACTGGTGATAGCTGAGAAAATGGGAGTGAAAACGAGGAAGGAGAGAGGTCTTATTTTCTATTGGTCTCAAAATGTGTATGTATGGAGAGATAAGGTGGAAGAATGAGTAGATGGCAAGCATGGAAGAGTGGCTATTGAATGTGATGGAGATGGATTTTGGGCAGCCCAAAGCATGGGTTGTGGTAGAAAAAAGATGGTTGATGAATGTGGTAGGGATAGGTTTTTTTGATCGCCTAAAGAACAAGCTATTGTAGGGGTATGACATGGCCTAATGGGTGCTATACTAAGGTGTTTTGAGCAACTAAAAAGAATAGAGGCTTTTAATAGGGAGTGGTATGACTCATGCATGGGTTAAGGTATGTTTTGGGAGTCTAAAAATGAGTTGTAGCAAGAAAGAACAATTGATGGTGAGAGAAATGGGGAAGCTAGGCTAACGACCTATGGAGACTATTGATGGACGGTTGATGCATGGGTTAGTTTAAGGTGTGTTGACATGTTTTAAATTATATGAAAGCTAAGTATAAATATTTTATAAAAGCATACAAGTTTCACATTTGTTTTTTGATTTGGAAAATTAATTTATTTCAAGTTTTGAAGTGTGAATTTTAATAGCATATAGACTTATTTATGATTCATGATATACTAGAAAATAATTATTATTTTGGCATGTTATTATAAAAAAAATGACTCATTTTGTTTATATTTTACGACATGAATTAGATAGCCATAATAAACTCAAATTTTAATTTTGTTTTTGGTTCATAAAGTATTAAAGGAGATTTTTATTTGATATATTAATAAACTCAAATCTTTATTTTGATTCATGACTCTTGAGATGTATAAAAAGGAAAAATTATTTTATCATAAAAGAAATCTTAGAATATATATTTAATAACCTTAACATAATTATTTCTCATTTTCATTTAATATCTTGATTAATACCTCGATTTCTATAATGTATAAGATAAAGTTAGCAAAAAAAAAAAAAAAAAAAAAACTTGAATCTTATTAAATCATTCTTACAAAAAAGAAAAAAAAACACTCATTTCAATTCATTATCAAAATCCTTATTTTATTTCATATTTTTAAAGAAAATGAAACCAATTATTATTTAATTTAAAACATGAATTTATTTGTGAAATTAAGGTTTTATAATTTAAACCAAACTTAAAATGCCATACAATTATAGAAAAACAAAGTCCTAAACTAAGAATTAAAGGTCACTACAGACAAAGTTGGGAATCCACTTAATCTCTCCAAAATATCTCATTGAAAAATCCAAAAACTAGTGATCGATATGGTCTTAGTGACATCATAAGAGCTAAAAACAACTTAGAAAATGACTAAACTATACACTAAAGTATCAAAGGATGTAGAAGGGCAATCCTATATGGAATGTGCCAAGAGGACAAAATAGAGGGTCTAAACTATTCTAAGAAAAAAAACACGTTACCATATACATAATCACTTGGTAAAAATGCTTTTATTAGGATTATGCTTGAAATGATGATATAGAAATTAAATAAGAGTAGAAATTCGTTATGTTTCTTATATATTATTGTATTAGGATGCCATATTAAATTATAAATAAGAATTCATCGGAAAACAAATATAAATCGTGTTTAACTTACTATCAAAGGAAAACTAGATGGAGCTAAATATAATTTTAAAGTATTGTGTTTCCTTTATTTGTATTTTATGATTTTTATTTTTTTTAAAATATTTTCGTGTTTTTATTTTTATTTTAACATGGGCAAAAATTTGCTCTTAAGAAGCTCCCTATATTGTAATGAGAAAACAATTGTCCAATAATGGTATTAATTTCTAAAATAATTTTTAGTTTTTAAAAATGAAACTATAGTTGAATGTTAGTACTATTAGAAATACTGTTACGATTGACTAACTTGTCTTAACTCATAGAACAAAAGGTTCTCTCTTCAAGTACAAAATGTCGATTTTGAGATTACTTTATTTTTATTTTTTCTTATTTTCTCTCTTTCTAAACTTTCCTTTTTTTTTATGATTCCTAAGCATAAAATGTGTTTGTCTTTACATTTACCATAATAATTATAAAGAGATGGATGAATGCACCTCCCTATTTAAATTTTAATTTTGGGTGTTTAATGATTAAGTTGTAATACCATTATATATATTATTTCAGTTCTTCAAAGCACAATGATCTTCCTCATTGCCCATTTTTTATTTATTTAAAAAACGAACTAATACAATAAGCTTTAAAATTTCATTTTCATCTTGAAATTTTTGAATGAAAGAATGTGTTAAGAAAATTAGAGAAGAGAATGTGTTAAGAAAATCAGGGGAGACAACACTTTAAACTTCTTTTTTTTTCATCTTGAAAATTTTAAATAAAGAATGTGTTAAGAAAATTAGGAGAGAGAAAAATGAAGAATATGAAATTTGAAAACAAATACAAGTTATGTTAAAACTTTATAAGCCCTTTTTTGCTATGTTATGTAATCTAGATTTATATATATTTTATCTTAAAAATTTTAATTTTTTAAAAATATCCCATTATTCCACTGCGTGGGCTTGGTAGTGAGATACTGAATGAGTATACGTTTACTCAATTCCAAAACTGCAAGAAGCATGGTAAATAGTTCATTGAAGAATAAATTGGACATGTTATCCTAGCATCCTACACATGTAAAGCCAATGTTAGAGAAGGTTAGAGTAGGTGCCTTGGAGGTAGTAGAATAATGTCATTATCCATGGTATGATCATCCCTAACTATCAAGTACTTATAGGTTGTAAGTTAGTCATGGGGAAGTGGATAACTACTTATAGGCTGTAGGTTAGTGGAAAAGTGGAGCAAACATCATATCCCTAATCATCCTCCCTAAATTGTTAGCTGCTTATAGCAAGTCAAAATATTCAACATTATCACCCAATTGGCAAAGAAAAAAAAATGAAAAAATGAAAAAAAAACTCCATAAAAACTTGCTGTTATATATTTAAACGTTTCCTATATATATAGTTAGAACTATATATTTAGTTAATTATCTTATTGTTATTACATACATCTACATCAATTAATAACCAATGTCTAGTAACTAAAAACATGTGATTTCAATGGTGGTGTTTCCATACCACCTCTGACTCTTTATAAATATGACTTAAATAAGCTTGAGTCTCAATTTGATAGAACAAACTTGAAGAATAAAGTAAATTTATGAAGCCTACATCCTAATAATGATAGAAAGTAAATTAAAATCTAAACAACTTTAATTTAAAATAGATTTAATTTTAATATAAATCCATATAAAATATTTAAATAGATTCAATATAATTCTTATAAATGAATTAAAATAGTATTTTATTTAGAATTATTATGAAAGCAATGCTAAGTTTTTTTTTTTATTTAGAAAATATGACAAATTTTATGGTAAAATTATTTATTAAGAAAAATTTGTATCTATAAAAAAGATAAACGTGAAATACGAAAATTCTAAAATTATTGAGAGAAACAGATTATAAAATGAATATCATAAACAAATTAAAATGGATATTTTATAATTCTAATTTATTTATTACAAAATTCATTATAAAATAATTTATTGCTACGTAATGATGGTTCACATTTTCCAGCCTTCATTTCTCAAACTACATTGGTACGTAAGAATGATATTTTTTAGCCTAAAAATAAAACAAGTAAAATGAAAACTAGAGGAGAAGAAAGCAAGCAAACAAGGGGAAAAAAAGAACTAAGAGTTTTAATGGAGATTGGTGATGTTCCTCAAATATCAAAGACGAGTTCAGGTGCAGGTTTCAAGGTATTAAAATTTAAGTATGCATATCTCTAGCTCCTTCATCTATATCACTTTCCTCCATTGGTGACTCATTTCCACACTGTTTGTTTGTTTTAATGATATTCAATCTAGGTACATAACGATTTTTTTTTTTTCCATTTCCCTCTTCATTCTCTACTCAAAGATCTAAGAGAAACTTTTGCTTATTCCAGCCACTGTTTTGCATTTGATGTTCTGTTTGTAGTTAAAAAGTTTATCTACATTTAAGAGAAGCTTTTGCTTATTCCAACTATTTTTTTCAGTTTGATGTTCTATTTTTTGTTTAAAAGTTTACCTGCTTGAATAAAACATGCAGTTCTTCCTAATCATGAGTTAGCTTTTTAATTTCTCAATCATTAGAGGACAATTTTAAGAGACAAGTCTTTTTAAGTTAATTCTTTGTTTTCTCTGGTATTTCTCTCTATACTTAGCAATGAAACTTTAACTTGTCAATACTTCATTTTTTTAAAAGGAAAATGAATATAAATAATTAGACTTGCAGTTAGTTATTTGGTGGTTAGTAGATTTGGTCTAATGGGTGGGTTTACTTTGGATTTAATTTGATTCTATTGAATATGAGGTAATTTAATGAGTTATGATTTTTTTTAATGGTATATATCATAATCATATGGTCTTTAAGTCCAGAAACCATGTCTTTTTTTTTTAATGGTATATATATCAAAATTATATGGTCTTCAAGTCCAGAACCATGTTTGGATGCCATAAAAAGAGCACTGAACTTCATAACTGTTGGGATATTGCCTAAGGAAACTCTCTTTCCTATTAAATAATCACTTGTAGCATTCAAAACTTTTAGTAATTATATAATGTGGAATAAGTAGAGTTGACCATTCAAAGAAATGAGATCTCTATTATTTCCAACACTAAAACAACTTGTATAAAATTGGTAGCTAATAATTTCAACTTGTAAATAACACTAATATGTGCTTTGTGCCTTAAAACTCATAAGAATCAACAACTTCTATGACCTACTAAATCCAAAAAAAAATAAAAAAATATGATGTATGATTAGGGATGTGTTATGAAAGACTAAACTTATTTCATTATGAATCTCAACATTCTTTAACATTGTTCTTTTTAAAATATTACTATCTCTATTTTTTTAAAAGGGACAAAGGCCTATTGTTATTACATATTACTACTACTACTACTACTACTACTACTACTACTACTACTACTACTACTACTACTACTACTACTACTACTACTACTACTACTACTACTATTATTATTATTATTATTTAATTTGCTCATTGGTATTGTAAAGAATATTGCTTATTTTAGAAACTTAAATAGGTTACATTATCATCCATGTATAGGTTTGCCTGTGAAGTTGATGACTTTATATTTGAGTATTAACTTTTGTCAAGTGTAATTAAATTTCTATACTCATGAGTTTTCAAGTAAATATTTTTCTTTTTCCTTCTACTAGGCAAATAAAAAATATGTTAAAGGATTTAAATGTATTTCATTTTAATGTGTTTAGGATACTTAGGTAGGATTAAAATAAGTTCATGCACGAAACATTAGACTTCCCATTCTAGCATCCTTGTATGACAAAAATTTCTCTTATTACATGCTAAGGACATTTAAGTTGTCAAAGAATGAAAATGGTTCATTGATGAACTAGTTTGAAGTTGACAACTTCTAAATTTGTCTAGCATGTGAAAGAGACTTTTTTTTTTTCCCTAAAAATGATGCTTGAATTGTCCAATTGGACAATATATGGAAAACATAATATGTTTGAAGTTACTCTCTTATGCTTGGTTCATTTTTTTAAAAATTTGACAGTTCGTTCCTTTTGTTCTTCGAGTACATATTTGGACAAGATTGAATAATATGTCTTCTTTATTTTGTGTATTGGAGAACTATAGGGAAACACTGCTGAATTTTTTCTAAAAGGAAATGAAACATAATAGTAGTTGACATTTAGGGATTATGTATTCCTATATGGGATATGAACCACCACCTAAACTAGAAAGTTGGAGATGTTAGAATGCATAAGACATGTAGTATAAGTTGATTTTAGTTTAACAAGATAGAACCATGAGAGTTAATTATGTTTTTTGGTTTAATATTTTGATATATAATTTTATTTCAATTTTACAGAAATAAGCATATTAAGTGATCTTTGAAGATGCGAGAGAAAATAAAGACTTAAACAAATTCAAGATATATTTATTTCCCATAATTGTATGGTAGAAAATCAACTGGACAGGATCATAATTCTATAAGAGAACCACATTTTTTACTTTGGTTCAATACCTAATGAAATTAAATGTATTTAATAAGATGAAATATCATAAACTAATAGGAATTTTAAATTAATAATTTGTTGCATTAACTACAAAACATGAACTGAATAAGACAATTTTTATAATTAACTATCCCACATACTTGTAGACAAAATGGGTATATTACATGATGAATCCTTTTGATCTATGATACAACATTAACATTTCAAAATAGTGTTAAAACAATAGCTTTTGTAGACAAAAGAAAAAAAAAAGAAAAAAAAGAAAAAAAAAGTCTAATGCATGGAACAAGGGCCCATACTCTTAACAAGTTGATTCTAATGTTAAAATTCCTCATGATTAATTCATTGTGTATTTGAATAATATAATGGATCAAAGTTGGATGTCTAAAGATAGAATGTCAAGGGAGTATGAGGATACTTCATTAATTTTGCATTAGAACATTGTATGAATCAAAGTGGAATTCATTGTCCTTGTGTGCGATGTGAGAACTTAATACATCATACACCTAACAAGATTTGGGAACATATATTTTTAAATGGTATTGACCAGAGTTATCATACATGGTATTGGCATGGAGAAATAGGTCCTACCAGTAGACAACCAACTGAAATGGCACAAAGTTATGACACGATGGATTGTGGTGATGTTGCTAGTACAATAGAAATGGTTCTATGCTATAGAAGATGAGTTCATGACAGACCCAATGCCATTTAAAAAACTGCTTGAAGATGCTGAAAAAAATTTGTAATCTGGTTGCATAAAGTTCACAAAGCTTTTCGCATCAATTAAATTGTACAATGTGAAAGCACGGTATGGGTGGTTAGATAAAAGCTATTCATATTTACTCCAAATATTAGGGGATATACTCTTGGTGAACAATGAGATGCCCGTATTAATGTATGAGGCTAAGAAAACATTAAATGCATTAGGGATGGAATACAAAAAAATAAATGCATGCCCAAATGATTGCATACTATAAAAAAATGAGTTAAATGATGCATCTTCATGTCCTACTTGTGGAATGTCAAGGTGGAAGGTAAACAAGACAGGGACGAGAAACACTAAGAGGATTCTTGCAAAGGTGTTATGGTATTTCCCACCCATCCCTAGGTTTAAGAGGATGTGATTACTACTCAAAATGTGTTATTTTTTACCTTGTAATTAACTCTTTTAAACACTTTTGAGTAGTAGTTATTAACTTTTAACTCAATTAGCATATTAAGTACCTTTGCAATCGTTTCTAATCAAATTGTGTAAGTTTTGGTGCTTTTGATAGTATTTTGATCACCAAAGCAATCCAAGATTGAGGAGAGTTCTATGGAATCCATGGCAAATAAATTGGAAGCTCATTAACATGAAGAACCTAAGATTTGAAGCTTTATAATCCTTTGCCATAAGCAAATCATGAATGCAAGGAGGGAAAGCAAAGAGAGAAATCTAACATGAAGAGTTCAAGAGGACAGAAACTGTTGAACACTTTTGAAGCACTTTCTAGAGCTCAATTTATGCATAGTATATGTCATTTCGAAGCTCGGGAAGTCAGCAATCCAACACTTTAAACGGTGTATGATTCAGAGCTGAAATGAAGAAGTTAGAGCCATTGAAAGCCGATCACACCAAGTTGAAGGCCAATTTCGTAGGCTACGAAATAGTGCCCTTCAGCTTGCGAAATTTCGCAACCATCTTGCACGCCTGCGAAATCCTCCTGAATACTTCTAGATATTTGCGACCGACATTTTTAGATTTTTTTGCTTTAGATATTTGATGTCTAAATCCCCATTCTCTCCTTGTAATCCACCAATTATAGGATTCCTTAGTTATTAAGTAAGAACAAAGGATGAATAACCTCATATATATTGTTTGTAATTTTCTACACACAGATATCTCGGGAGCTTGTTCTCAGAGACAACTTTTGTATAGTTTTTGAAGGAAGTAAAATACAGAGCTTTGTTTTGCCTTACCTACTCAATTTGATTGTATTTTTCTTACTAGCCAAACAAGCTTTGAGGATGTTTCCTCAAAGAATGGTTAGCTAGAATTTTTGTTTCTTGGAGCTAAGGTAGTTGGGTAAGGTCCCGTGTGCAAGAATTGATAGTTTTGTTGTTTCAGCTGTTAATGAAGAGAAAGTGTGACCCATTTATGATTTCTATGTTTTTAGTTAACTTAAAATGCCTTCAATTCACCTGGGCCAACACTTGGTAAGGCAAGTGATCTCCGTCCATGGAGATGCACTAGTTTATCTCTTGCGAGCCTTTGGGAGGTGACTTGAAGGTAGGATTTTCTAGAATTGCCAACACTTGATAAGCTTTTGGACTCTAAGGAGACATCCATTAGTTATCTCTTGCGAGCTTGAGAAGGGAAGTCCAAGGTTAATGATCACCTTGAATGGCAAATGCTAGGTGAGAGGCACGAGCCATTGCAAGATGCATCAGTGAGAGAGAATTATTGTTGAAATCCATAAAAGGGAAGCATCTGTACAACACCGATTAGCGAATTAACTATATGTTAATTCTCTAATGCGAGGAAAAGATTCAAGTGACCGGAGCTCTGTTTTTGCATGAGGAGCTTGACCCCAGTGATCCTAAAACTCCAAGGAACGTTTTTCTTCATAAGTAATTCCCATTACTTTCTTTTTAGTCAGCTTAAAACAAATCCTTTTTTAGCCAAAGTTTATGTTTTATTTTGAAGCTAACCTTGAAATGAAAAAGCACCAATTCAACTTTGAATTGGTATCAGTTGTAGGTTGAAAACCCTTCCTAGTGAACGATCCTAGAGCCATTATGCTATATTAGCTAAGGCTATCCTAGTGCATGGTGATATAGGTTATAAATTTTTTTAATTACTCCTGTTTGAGGACCAAACTCAAGGTACACCATCTAGGCACGCGATCAGGATGTTTCAATCTCCCAAAATAGCGAAATACCTAAAATGGCATGCACATGGAAGAAAAAATAATGGTAAACTTCAACACTTAGTGGATTCTCCAACATGGAAACTAGTGAACCAAATGTGGCTTGAATTTGCTTTAGATTGTAGGAACCTTAGACTTGCTACTTCAGAAAATGGTATCAATCTTCATAGCTCCATGACTAGTAAGCATAGTTGTTGGCCTGTTCTCACAATAACTTACATCCTTCCCCCTTGGTTATGCATGAAGAGGAAATTTATGATGTTATCTTTGCTAATATTAGGACCACGATAACCTAGTAATGATATTGATGTTTACTTGGCAACATTAGTGGATGATTTGAAAACATTATGGGAGGTAGGGGTGGAAGCCTGTGATGCATATCAACGAGAGTTCTTCACATTAAAGTTTATTTTGTTATGGACAATTAATGATTTCCCTGCATATGGGAACTTTTCTAGTTGTACCATTGAGGGATATTATGATTGTCCAATATGTGGTGAAGAAACAAACTCACATTGGCTAAAACATGGGAATAAGAACTCATATACTAGCCATAGAAGATTTCTTCCATGCAACCTTCCATTTATAAAGCAAAAGAAGGCATTTAATGGTGAACAAGAGTTTAGGTTACCTCTAAAAGAACTTACTAGAAATGAAATATTTAGAAAGGTTGATATGATTCATAACTCATGGGGAAAGAAAAAAAGGTTAAACAATGTGAATCATTTGCTAATCTTACAAGTTGTTGGAAAAAGAGGTCTCTATTTTTTGAACTTGAATACTAGAGATATTTTTATATCTGACACAACTTAGATGTCATGCATATAGAGAAGCATCATTGGAACTTTTCTAATCTTACAAGCATCATTGGAACTTTGCTTAACATTCCAGTTAAAACAAATGATGGAGTAAAGTCTTGACTTGATCATCTCAAAATGGGCTTAAGGCCCGATTTGGCACTAGGGTTTGGGTTGAAGTTAACTTATCTTCCCCCTACATGTTATACTCTAAGTAGAAAGAAGAAGAAAATAGTATGGCAGACTTTAAATGATTTGAAGGTTCCTTAAGGTTATTGTTCAAACTTTAGAAACCTTGTGTCTATGGAAGAGCTAAAACTTAGTGGCCTTAAGTCCTATGATTATCATGCACTTATGCAACAAATACTACTAGTTGCAATAAGATCTTTGTTGCCTAAGCATGTCAGATATGTCTTTACAAGATTGTGTTTTTTATTTAATGCACTTTGTGCAAAGGTACTGGATGTGTGAAGATTGAATGATCTACAACAGGACATAGTGGTCACTTTGTGCTTGCTAGAGAAGTATTTTTCACCTTCCATTTTTGACATCATGCTTCATTTAACAGTGCATTTGGTAAAAGAGGTCAGATTATGTGGACCACTATATATGAGATGGATGTACCCATTTGAAAGGTACATGAGAGTCCTAAAGGGTTATTTTCAAAATCATAATAGCCCAGAAAGGCACATTGCTAAGTGCTATATCGCAGAAGAAGCTTTAGAGTTTTGTATAGAGTATTTATCAGGCATAGATGAAATTGGGATTCCTTCTAGTATGAAAGATGAATGGAAATGTGGGAAACCATTACTTGGTGGTTGTGCAATAACTATTCATGATTATAAATTGGTGGAGCAAGCACATCATTATGTTATACAAAATATGACCATTGTACAACCTTTTATTAAGTGTTATATATGTGAATATATGAGTTTGAAACTCTAGCTAATGTCTATACAAGCCATGACTTGTCTATTTTTACTTGATAGTGAACATATAAAATATTTGAAGACAAAATATCCTTGAAATTCCACCTAACCCAAATAAAGGAAAGTCCCAAAAGGAATTTGAAATTCCAAATGAAAACAACCAATTTCTTAAATAAATAATAATGGAAATAAAACTCATGAAAATTTATTCTTTTAAGAAAATCCAAATTACCATTTTAATTTATTTTATTTGAAATAATATCTTGGTAAGCTATTTTAATCATGAATTATCTATCATATATTTTTTCAAAAATAATTTATTTCTTTAAATTAGAATCTTATGCTAAATAGGAAATATTTTATTTCATAAAGACTTGGAAAAATAAAACTTCTTCCTTAAAATAAAAAGATTCTTAGAGATCTAAAATAAAAAAAAAATTATTTTAAAAAAAAAATCTCTAAGAGTTTAATTTTGAAAAGGAAGTAGGTTTCTTATTTCTTTTCAAGTTGTCTTTACCTAAATTAAAATTTTCCTAATTCCAAACACATTCCAATTTAATAAATTATCTAAAAAAATGAAAATTCATTAACTTAAGAATACCAAAATATATTCTATGTCATAAATAAAAAAACATAAAAGACATGAAAGAAAATTAAAAAAATAATTCTTATGGCCTTAAGGATCCTGTTGCAAATTTGGTAATTCAAATTTGGATAAAATCTAGATTACCAAAATAGTCCTGCAACCAAAGATAGGGTTAGTGAAAATAGAAAAAGCCAATGGCCCTAATTGCTATAGAAAGAGCCCAAAAAGAGGCTGAAAATTTGAGCCTAAACAACGAAAAACTTATTTGGCCTAAACTCAATCCCGTAATTGCATGCCATTTGCGCAGTCTTACTTCAATTAGGAAGTAGCCCTAAAATGTTATTTTTGAAATTTAATGATATCTCCCTCATTTCAGCTCTGAATTGAAATTTGTTTGAAGCATTGGATTCCTGACGTCCTAACCATATATGGTTTGCCCCAAAAAGCTCATAGGAAGTAGCCCTAATTTTTAGTTGAAGTCAGTATCACTGTGCTGGCATGCTCTTGTGCAGCCTTGATTCAATCGACTATAACTGTCTCGTTTCAACTCTAAATTGTGATCCGTTTGAAGCCTTGGATTTTGGACATCCTAAGATTCAAAACCATAGGTGGTTTGCTCAAATAAAATCATAGGAAGTCATCCTGGTTTTAAGTTAAAGATGAAAAGACTGTGCTGCCAAGGATTTCAAATCAAGAACTTCCAATATTCATTCTTTTCCCTTAAATCACCATAAGAACTCATGAAAGAAACTTCAAGAAGCCTTCTTTTCTTTTTTTCCAACAAGGGAATGTGTGCGAACACTTTGTGATGCTTCAGATTGCTTCCATACTCTCCTTAGGTTACAAAGAAGATAAAAAAAAAATGATTTTTTACAACAAAATCCTATACTCCAAAGATTTGGAGTTTACATATCATTCTATAATAAAAAAGGATTTTTACAAAAAAAAAAGCTAAAAATCCTATGGCGCTTACGAGGCTTACAACCCATTTGGGAAGAGTAAAAACCAATCCAAGTAATTATTACATCCCTAATAAAAAACAATCACAATTATAACCATCATATTATAACAAGATCGTAATAAAGAACACACATTAATTATCCCTGGGGTCATAGGATAAACAAAAACCCTGAAAAAACAAGTTAGCACACCCTAGAATGGTTCTATCATGATTACTAACCTATGGCTATGATACCAGTTGAAGGGAGAAACCCAAATCTCTCCATATCCCAAGTCCAGATCAGGTTAGGAACATGCATATGAAAATCATACTTTAGATTTGGATGTTCTCGAATCAAATCTACATAGTGAATATGAAGATCGAAATTGTAGAAGTCTCATAAACCTGAAGTTTTCCGCATGATGACTTGAACCTTGATCTTGGCACACTTCCGATGAGGAGGAAAAGAGGATGGATGCTATGGCTCTTAATCTCTCTAGATGGTGGAAGACAAAAACTATGGAAACCCTAACCCATAGGGGTTATTTATAGGGTTCCTAAGTGAGATTAAGTGACTTGAGCCCATATGGGCTTAGGTCACTAAATTTAGCCCAAAATGGGTTCTAATTGATCAATTAACCCAATAGGGCCTACTAATGAATCAATTAGCTCAATCTAGAGACTTTATTCACTTAACCCTATGAAACCTTGCATAATTACCAAAATGCCCTATGCAGAACAGTGAACTTAGAGCCAATCCAACCCTCATAATTTGTGCTAACAAGGTACATGAGCATAGAACGGGGACCATAGGAATACTGGCTCCCTCAAAATCGAATTCTAAAGTTAAATCAACATCCCACTATAGAAAATGAACCAAATTTCAATATCATATGTAAATAACAACGTGACACCAAGTGCTTGGGTTTGTGACCTACTATCCATTGTGTTCAGTTTTCCCATGAAATGGTGTCCGTGGTCTACCAAGGTGAAAGCTATCAACCTTTCAAGACTACGTTTACCGTCATTGAGTTAAAAATACTCTTATTGTATGTTCAATTGACATATCTTAGCTTTCAAATAGCCTATATCAAGTTCCACTCAAGGAACTACTATGACCATAGTTTCCATGAACACACTTGCTTAGGATCACTCAAGGGGACACACTGTCTCAATCCTAAGAGACATCATGGTGCCTATATTGAGAATACCTATTACTACTAGTTTTCATCAATGATGACCCAATCAATAGGGGAATATATGATCAACTTACGATATCACCCGTAGGTTAAATTCATTGCTAACTTTAGCACAAACTCAATATTCTCTCAAGGTTGAGAGACAACACAATGAAGCAGCTTGGTGAGGTCATGACTACTTGATAACCTTAAGTTATGACTCACCGTAGTTCTTGTCCAATGTGTAACCATACACACTAGTACACTCACTGTAGGAAACTCATCCCAATAACTAAGACCTACCATCCCTCTAATTAGGAGGTGGTGCATTACAACCTCTAATGGGTTGCCAAAACCCATGAAATGGTTGTGAACAAGTCATCTATTTGCAAGGAACCCATGACTTAGATCTTCTATACAACTCCTAATGCACATAAGTCAGGTACAATGCAAAAGATGCAAATAAGAATGCTCATAATTATAATACATGAAATGAGAATAGATAAAAGTAAAACTGGAACATCATTAAATAAATTATGAATTCCAAATTTATTACATTATGTCATGCTTTTAAGGGTTCTATTCTAACAATAACAGTAGTGACTAAAATAGATGTAATTTAACTAAGTTATAATGGTAAAATGTGTGTGTGTGTGTTTTATAAGATAGTAGTGGTAATTTTCTTAAAACTCGATGATATGTTGTTTTTGAGGTTTAACAATAGATTATCCTATTAGTTTTGTGCATATTTCATAATCAAGATTTAAAATTAATTTTCATGTATTGCAAAGTTTGTACAATACTAATTTATTGCTACTTAAGGAATCATTTTGTAACTAATTCCTTTATATTTAATTGAGATACATTTTCAAGTGTTGTTTATTATTACATAATTTTAATTGTTTGGGAACTTGCAAGAAAAGTGATACATCTTTACGGATGTCTCCACCAAGAAGAGATGAAGGGTAGGTAAACTACTAAAATATTATGCTTTACTTTTGAATGATAGATATATATATCATGAGATTGATCATATTATTCTGATTTTCATGTAGATGGATGAAAGGGAAGAAAAACAAAAGATTACTTCACCAAAAAGGTTAAGAGACCTAACTTTAAAAACTGAAATTGCAAAAAAGAGAACTGATGAGTGAAGATTGATATTCAATATAATGATGATGGTGCGGGAGTGGGTGAGGGATATGTACAACTTGTATCATACTTGGGCGTGTTAGCACGAACCATGGTGCTAGTATATCATACTGATTGGAGAGTAGTGCCTATTGTACTAAAAGAGAAATTATGGGATTGCATTAAGGTATATAGTAATCTATTGAAATTATTTTCTTATATTTTGTGTAGACCTTACATGCTTATTAAACAATCAAGATCTTATAAGGTATATACTAATCTACTGAAATTATTTTCCTATATTTTGTGTAAACCTTATTGATTACTACTCAAAAAGTGCTATTTTATAGCTTGTAATTAACTCTTTTAAACACTTTTGAGTAGTAGTTATTGCTTTTTAACTCAATTGGCATGTTAAGGACCCTTGCAATCAATTCTAATCAAATTGTGTAAGTTTTGGTGTTTTTGTTAGTAATTTGATCACCAAAGCAATCTGAGATTGATGAGAGTTCTTTGGAATCCATGGCAAAGCAATGAAGAGCTCAGAAACATGAAGAACCAAAGCTTTGAAGTCCTTTGCCATAAGCAAATCCGGAATGCAAGGAGGGGAAGCAAAGAGAAATCTGCCATGAAGCATTCTTGATAACAGTCATGTCAGCCACTTTTGGAGCACTTCCTGGAGTCCAATTTATGCATGCTATATGTTGTTTCGAAGCTCAGGAAGTCAACAATCCAATGCTTCAAACGGTGCACGATTCAGAGTTGAAATGAAGGAGTTACAGCCATTGGAATCCAATCACTCCAAGCTGAAGGAAGAATTTTGCACGGCTGCGAAATCACCCTTTTGTTGCGAAATGATTTCGCAGCCATTTTGCACAGTGCTGTGGAATTTCTCCTGAAGTTTCCCGATATTTGCAACCGACTCTTTTAGATCTTTTCTTCTGATATTTTTGTGTCTAAATTTCCATTTTCTCCTTGTATTCAGCCACTCATGTAATTCCTTAGCTAGAAAGTATTCAAGGAAGGGTAAATTACCTTCCTATATAAACTCTCTTGTAAACACTAAAAAAGGGGACTATCGGGGAGCTTTCTCCAAGAGATCCATCATATAGATATATAATATATGTGAAATCGACGAACAGAGCACTTGCTCTGTTTCTTCTTCATATTTTTGTTTTCTCGTTAGTTTTCTTTCTAGCCAATCAAACTCTGAGGATTTTTCCTAAGAGGATGAGAGGCTAGGCTCTTCGTCTTTTGGAGTGAAGAAAGCCGGGTAAGTTCCCTCATGCATAAATTGGAAGTTTTGTTGTTATAGTTTTTAATGAAGAGAAAGAGTGACCCGTTAATGGTTTCTATTTTTTTAGTTAACTTAAAACGCCTTTAAATCACCTGGGCCAACACTTGGTAAGGCAAGTGATCTCCGTCCATGGAGATTCACTAGTTTACCCCTTGCGAGCCTCTGGAAGGTGACTTGAAGGCAGGATTTTCTAGAATTGCCAACACTTGGTAAGCTTTTGGACTCCAAGGAGACATCCATTAGTTATCTCTTATGAGCTTTTGACGTGTAATCTAAGGTTAAAGATCACCTTGAATGGCAAGTGCTAAGTGAGAGGTA
Source organism: Vitis riparia (assembly GCF_004353265.1). Taxonomy (NCBI): domain Eukaryota; kingdom Viridiplantae; phylum Streptophyta; class Magnoliopsida; order Vitales; family Vitaceae; genus Vitis; species Vitis riparia. The sequence continues at coordinate 4,566,397 of NC_048440.1, forward strand.
TGAGCCATTGCAAGGTTCATCAGTGAGAGGGATTTAGTGTTTGAACCCATTAATGGGAAGCATCTGTACAACACCGGTTGGAGAAGGAACTATATGTTAATTCTCTAATGCGAGGAAAAGAAACAAGTGACCGAAACTCTCATTTTTGTACAAGGAATCTGAGCCCAGTGATCTAAACTCCAAGAAACACTTTTCTTTGTAATTAAAATTAGTTACTATTATTTTTGGTTAGCTTAAAACCAATCTTTGTTCAAACGTCTTTATGTTTTCTTTTAAAGCTAACCTTGAAATGAAAAGACACCAATTCAGCTTTGAATTAATATCATTTGTGAAGTGAAAACCCATCCCAATGAACGATCCTAGAGCCACTATGCTATAGTAGCTTTGTCTTTGCTACCCTAGTTCATGGTGTAATAGGTTATAAATTTTGTTGATTACTCCCTCAATCAAGGAGCACCAGCTGGACACGAATCAGCTGAGACACCAATTGGGCACGAATCAAATGACGCCGTTGCCGGGGATGGTGCCACTTTACAGTGATATGACCTTTTCAGAGTACTTGTGATCTTCATCACAAGTTTGGTGACTTTTCTTTTCTTTTTACTAACTCTTTTTATTTTTTTATTATTTTTCTTTGTTCATATTTTAGTATTTATTTTAGTTAGCTTTTAGTTTACCTTAGTTTTTTCTTAGAATTGTTTTTCTTTTGTTTTCTTTTGTCTTCTCTGTTTTTAATTCACAATTTGCTAGTTGTGCATGCTCTGTTGAATACGAGATAGCAGAGGAAGCCATGAACTTCATGAATTATGTGGCTGAAGCTTCAAGAGGATGGAATGAACCAAATGCTAAAGATATGGGAAGAATGACGTCTCAACCTAAAGCTAAGGGTGAGATGTATATTTTGAATGACGACATAGACATGAGGACAAAGTTTGCAGCTATGGAAAGGAGATTGGATGAGCTAGAAATGAAGAACATGCAAGAAGTGCAAGCCATCTCTCAAACACCATTGCAAGCTATGCCTTGTGCCATTTGTCTATCTTATGAGCACTTGGGGGAAGAGTGTCCTACCATTCCAACCGCGAGGGAAATGTTTGGTGATTGCAACACCTACAATTCCAACTGGAGGGACCATCCAACATTCTCTTGGAAACCACAGCCACCTCAGTACTAGCAACCTGCTCAAGCACCTCAGCAAGCCTCAAGTCTTGAACAAGCAATAGTGAATCTCAGCAAGGTCGTGGGAGATTTTATTGGAGAACAAAAATCCATCAACTCTCAAAGAATTGACAGAGTAGAGAATATGATGGATGGAATGCAAAGTGATCTATCTCAAAAGATAGATACTCTCCAATATTCAATCTCTAGGCTTACCAACCTCAACACAATGAATGAGAAAAGAAAGTTTCCCTCTCAACCAAGCCAAAATCCAAAGGGTGTTCATAAAGTTGAAACCCAAGATGAGGAGTCTTCAAAGTTGAGGGAGGTCAAAGCTGTGATCACCTTGAGGAGTGGTAAAGAGGTTGATATGCCCACATCCAAGCTAGAGCATGAGGTAGAGAGTAAAGCAGAGAAAGAAAATAGGGAGGAAATCAAAGGAAAGAAAAAGGGGAAAAGCATAGAGAAAGATGACTATATAAATGAAGAACCACAGAGGATAGTCATCAAGGAAGAAATGATGAAACACATGCCTTCACTTTTTCTCCAAGCTTTGTATGGAAAAATCATACAAACCAAGCTCCAAGTGAGAGATGCAAACTGCATATGGGATCCGGGTAAGCTAAATCAGGATCAAATTTTGATGGACGTAGTCTTTTTAAAGACTAGCTAGTCCATATCCTTTTGTTTTACTTATTACTTGTTTTAATTTTGATTTAAATGCTTTAATTTTGATTTTAATGCTTTAATTCTACTTTGTTTTGATGTAATATAGGTTTTTGGATGATCTCAGGTAGGAGAAAATGCAAAGAAATTGAAAGGAAGTCTTTCGGAGCGAAAAAAGGGCAAAAACAGTGCAAAAATAGGGTAAAAACAAGGGTCTGCGAGATTTTGCAGCCTCTGCGAAATCGACACTTTGCTGCGAAACCATTTCGCAGCCTCAGGCCCCTCTCTGCAAAAATTTTCATAGCTGCGAAACCACTTTTGGCACACGAGTGCCATTTCGCAGCACAGTTCCCCTCGTTTTGCAGTTGTGAAATGGCTGCGAAACCTCCACGCCTTGAAATCCTCCATTTCGCAGTCGAGACGCCATTTGGAAGGGTGTTTCGCAGCTGCGAAACCAACTTTTGGCACACGAGTGCCATTTCGCAGCACAGTGACCCTCATTTCGCAGCTGCGAAAAGGCTGCGGAAAAAAAAAAAAAATTCCAATTTTCGCAGCCAAAGCCCCATTAGGCAGGGAGTTTCGCAGCTGCGAAACCAACTTTTGGCACACGAGTGCCATTTTGTAGCACAGTGACCCTCATTTTGCAGCCGCGAAAAGGCTGCGAAATCTCAAAGCGTAAAAACTTCCAATTTCGCAGCCAAAGCTCCATTTCGCAGGGTATTTCGAAGCTGCGAAACCACTTTTTGGCACACGAGTGCCATTTGGAAGCCCCGTACACTCATTTCACAACTGCGAAATGGGCTGCGAAATCACCTTTAGGCTGCGAAATGGTCTGCGAAAATGCCACTTTGCTGCGAAATGATCTCCAAGCTTCGAAATGGCTGCGAAATCACCTCCAAGCGTCGAAATGACCTTCAAATTGCGAAATTGACTTGCAAAATGGAGGGAGGTTTGCAAAAACACCTTGCAAAGCCAATGAAAGTTGCTAAAATGCCAACAAAGCCCCACAACCATGCATATGAAGAGGAGAGCCCCGCGCACCTTGAGATCACACACACGAAGCCTCTCATTCCATTTCTTACCTCCTTAAACCATCAAAGCCCATAGCTCCAGCTGAGGAGACTATGCCACCTAAGGAGACTACCAAAGTAGAGGCCAAAGTCCTGATCCAACCCACTCAAGAGGCCACCATAGATGCATCAGCTCCACAGGACCTTACCATTACTTGATCATCTCTTTATTTTTTGTATTTACTTATTATATTAGTATACATAATTCCATGTTTTGATGTCTTATATTCTGGGATTGGATGTATTACTAATGATACATCATATATAGACATCAATTCTTGTTTAAACTTGGCATTTTTCTATTTCCTCTACTCACTAACTCTTATGTTTTCTTTGAAACATGTGGTTTCTCCTATATGACTCAGACTCCATGTCACTAAGGATGTACCACTTCTTCCCTATTTTTTAATCGCTTTTGTCACATTGAGGACAATGTTCAGCTTGGTTGGGAGGAGAGTTGAGGAAGTAAGTATTGCTTTTCATGCTAAGTTATTTTGGTAATTTAGTTGCTTTTTGCTAAATTTTAAAGTTTTTTTCTCTACTCTCCATGGTTATTAAGGAAAAATTTTCAAAATGAAAAGAGAGAAATTGAATTTTTGTCTTTTTACTTGACTTAGAGTTTGTATTATGCTTACTAAAGTTGATGAATTGTTGAAACTTCTATTGAATTCAACCTTGGTTCTTCCACTTTAAGCTATTCACACACTGTGCACACTAGGTTTTGATTATAAGATGAAAAACTATTTCCCTCTTGACTTAGGAAAATTTTAGACTTGGTACCTTTGACCTCATTTTAATAGTGTTGGGACACCTTATAAAAGGCCAATGAGTCTTTGAAAAAAAAAGAAAAAAAGAAAGAAAGAAAAATGTTTTACTTGCTTTGAAACCTAAGCAAGGTCTGAGGGGTATATGGTGAACATCTTTAAAACCTGGTGCCCTAAGCCTTAATTGTTGGGAGTCACCGACCTCAATGCTCGTTACAAGGGTGGATAGGTGGAGTTTAACATACTGTAGGTGCTTGGGTATTAAAATTCATTCTCAAAAGTCCGGGGTAAAATCTGAGGAGTTAGTGGTTGAAAGATCCTTAAAGCTTGATGCCCTAAACCTTAATTGGTTGGGAGTCATCGATGGACCCCCGTTACATGGACAATTTAGAAAAGAATACCTTTAAGCCTTGTACTCTTACAATGAAAAAAAATTGTGAGAAAAGAGGTGCGTTCTTAGCCTATTGGAGGTTGATCAGTTTACGAAGCTTTGAAAAAGAACCAGGTTGGGGGGAGAGATTAGTTCAACATACTATATTCGGAAACTAATAAGTAACACTTAGACTTTTGTGGAAGAGTAAGGTTTGACCATTTGGGAGTGGAAACTCTTTTAAAGCTTAAATTTGCATAATGCCTTCTCTTTAAGAATTGTGATTAGACAAGTTATTTGATAAATCTTGTTGAAGTTTGAGTTTTATTTCTTTAATGTTCCATGTGAGAGTTAGATCATCATGCCACTTAAAAATTGTTTTTTGATCAGCATGATGTTGTAAATTATAGTATTGTTTATTTTTCTTTTTCTCTCCTTCATTGCTAAGGGACTAGCAATATGTTGGTTGGGGGGAGTAATTACTACTCAAAAAGTGCTATTTGATAGCTTGTAATTAACTCTTTTAAACACTTTTGAGTAGTAGTTATTGCCTTTTAACTCAATTGGCATGTTAAAGACCCTTGCAATCAATTCTAATCAAATTGCGTAAGTTTTGGTGTTTTTGTTAGTAATTTGATCACCAAAGTAATCTGAGATTGAGGAGAGTTCTTTGGAATCCATGTCAAAGCAATGAGGAGCTCAGAAACATGAAGAACCAAAGCTTTGAAGTCCTTTGCCATAAGCAAATCCGGAATGCAAGGAGGGGAAGCAAAGAGAAATCTGCCATGAAGCATTCTTGATGACAGTCATGTCAGCCACTTTTGGAGCACTTTCTGGAGTCCAATTTATGTATGCTATATGTCGTTTCGAAGCTCAGGAAGTCAACAATCCAATGCTTCAAACGGTGCGTGATTCAGAGTTGAAATGAAGGAGTTATAGCCATTGGAAGCCAATCACTCCAAGCTGAAGGAAGAATTTTGCACGGCTGCGAAATCACCCTTTTGCTGCGAAATGATTTCGCAGCCATTTTGCACAGTGCTGTGGAATTTCTCCTGAAGTTTCCCGATATTTGCGACCGACTCTTTTCAATCTTTTTTCTGATATTTTTGTGTCTAAATTTCCATTTTCTTCTTGTATTCAGCCACTCATGTAATTCCTTAGCTAGGAAGTATCCAAGGAAGGGTAAATTACCTTCCTATATAAACTCTCTTGTAAACACTAAAAAAGGAGACTCTTGGGGAACTTTCTCCAAGAGATCCATCATATAGATATATAATATATGTGAAATCGAGGAACAGAGCACTTGCTCTGTTTCTTCTTCATATTTTTGTTTTCTCGTTAGTTTTCTTTCTAGCCAATCAAACTCTGAGGATTTTTCCTCAAAGGATGAGAGGCTAGGCTCTTCGTCTTTTGGAGTGAAGAAAGCCGGGTAAGTTCCCTCATGCATAAATTAGAAGTTTTGTTGTTTTAGTTTTTAATGAAGAGAAAGAGTGACCCGTTAATGGTTTTTATCTTTTTAGTTAACTTAAAACGCCTTTAAATCACCTGGGCCAACACTTGGTAAGGCAAGTGATCTTCGTCCATGGAGATTCACTAGTTTACCCCTTGCGAGCCTCTAGGAGGTGACTTGAAGGCAGGATTTTCTAGAATTGCCAACACTTGGTAAGCTTTTGGACTCCAAGGAGACATCCATTAGTTATCTCTTGTGAGCTTTTGACGGGTAATCCAAGGTTAAAGATCACCTTGAATGGCAAGTGCTAGGTAAGAGGTATGACCATTGCAAGGTGCATCAGTGAGAGGGATTTAGTGTTTGAACCCATTAATGGGAAGCATCTGTACAACACCGGTTGGAGAAGGAACTATATGTTAATTCTCTAATGCGAGGAAAAGAAACAAGTGACCGGAACTCTCCTTTTTGTACAAGGAATCTGAGCCCAGTGATCTAAACTCCAAGAAACACTTTTCTTTGTAATTAAAATTAGTTACTATTATTTTTGGTTAGCTTAAAACCAATCTTTGTTCAAACGTCTTTATGTTTTCTTTTAAAGCTAACATTGAAATGAAAAGGCACCAATTCAGCTTTGAATTAATATAATTTGTGAAGTGAAAACCCATCCCAGTGAAAGATCCTAGAGCCACTATGCTATAGTAGCTTTGTCTTTGCTACACTAGTTCATGGTGTAATAGGTTATAAATTTTGTTGATTACTCCCTCAATCAAGGAGCACCAGTTGGACACGAATCAGCTGAGACACCAATTGGGCACGAATCACTTATATACTTATTAAATAATAAAGATCTTATATTTTAGGGTGCATTCTTGGTTGATAAGAATAACAAATACAACATCATATCATCCATTGGGACTAGCTTTAGATCATTCAGGCACACATTGACGAAATAACATATCTTGCCTTATTAGGATAAATTCGAGTACATTTTGCAGCAACCAATTGAATATAATTACATTCCAATTGAAGATTGGATAAATTTAGTGGCTAATAGGTTGTCAACAAAGTTTCAAATTAAATCAAAAAAGGGAAAAGAAATGAGGGCAAAATGTGTCTATATTCATCAAGTGAGTAGGAAATGATATGCCAGACTTCAGGAACAATTGGTAAGTTAAATTAATTTATTTTATTTTGTTGGACATTTACTTTTATAAAGTTTAATTATTTCACTTTTTTTTTTTCTTTTTTCGATTGATGTAAAAGACAGATTCAAGGAAACCTATTGATAGATGGATCTTGTGGAAGCTAGCAAGATTGAAAAAAGGTGAATATGATGATATTATGAGGCCTATAGCAGAAAAGGTTATAAGTTGTCGAACCTATACTTAATTTTAGTCAATTTATTTATTTATTTTATTTAATATGACTCTTGAAGCATCTTATATTTTTTGGAGGATGAGTTGCCGAAGGCTGTTGAGGAAAGGAAGATTACATGTATAGGCTAAAAGGATATCCTCACATTAGCATTGGGTACACTGAAGCATCCTGGACGGGTTAGAGGAAATGGTGGGAAAAAAAACCCAAACAATTCTTCAACACACCAAAACCCACAAAAACTCTTGAAGAAGAGGAATGTCAAAGGATGTTAAGGGAAAAAGTAAAGACCTCGGAAGCAAAGATTATTGCTTTGAAATCGAAAAAAAAAAAAAAAAAAAAAACCCTCACACCCCACTTTGAAGTGAGCATCACAAACATAAGGAAATAATTGTTGCAACATGAAGAAATACGAGGAAAGACTCATTATAGTGCTCATGTGGAGGACCCATCAGCATAAGGGACTTGAAAAGTTTATCCACTAACTCATGTATGTATGGTTTTTCCTAAGTCAAATTTATAAAAACAATATATAAAATAACTAAAATGAAAGACTAAGGATTATAAAATATGGTTTTACAAGTTTATAAATGCAAATTAGCCCTTGAAACTAAAGATAACATTGTTGCATATGGAACTTATTTATAAGATTCAAAGATTTCCATTGATGGTTTTGACATATTAGTGGTCATCCTTTACCCTCTTCAACGTAATGCACTTATTCCATTCCCACTTTCAGAAAACATTAGTACAATAAAGGAAGTGTTGGATATGAGGGTTTGTGGTATGTTGCATTCGTGATGGATGATGAAAATGATGAGGTGAATAGAGTTACACCTAAACTTTTGAAGTTAAGTTATATTTTCTTACACTTTAGTTTTTTTTTTTTTTTTTTTTTTAATGTCATGCATCTATTTATGTGTTTAGGATGTTGGAAAAAGGAAGAATAAAATGAAGAAGATATAAGCATCCCCAAAGAAAATTAAATATGAAAATCCTAGAGATAGACAACTGTTTTCTAAAATAGTTTCAATGGTGTTGGAGAGTAAACCGACACCCAAAGTTGACTTTCTAATCAATGTTTTTGGAATGAGATTTCAAATCTTCTTCTTCACAACTGAAATGGAGGATATGATTTCTACAAGAGTTGACTATGAATTATATATGTTTCTATATTTGGTGAGATCTTTTTGTAGATCTTCATGTTACTTTCATGATATAAATAAGTAAAGGTTTTTTTTTTTTTTTTTTTTTTTTAAGTAATTCTAAATTGGGTGACATTTCATTGGATGGTTGCATAAACATTTGGATGATACACTACATGAGAAAATTATATTTGTTAATCCAAGAATGGTGTCCAAGGCTGGATTAATAGCCCCACATATTAAAAAAAGAGCAAGGTTCATTATTGATCGCCTAATTGTCTTCAAATTAGCAGACCTCATTTTTCTTCCATATAACTCAAAGTAAGTTGTTAATCATAATTTGATTTTAATTTCTTAGCCTTATATATGCTATTTATCTAAATTGTATGTTTATATATTGTAGGTTTCATTGCGTTTTGGACATAATTGACCTAAAATCACAAACAGACTACTATTTAGACTCGCTATTACAATAGCCATATAAAAATGTAAAAGTTATTGTGAACATGTAAGTCTACCATAATTTTAGTTTTCATGTCTCAAAATGAACACTAAAGTAATCTTATTTTTTGTAGGGGGTATCAAATTTTTGTATCTTAAAAGAAGAAAGAATTTTAAAAAGAGTTAAAATGGATAGTTATTAAGGTTACATTTTTCTTTTCTCCCAAACTTTTTGTTTATTTTCTAACTTTTTGAAGACTTACCTACATTTAAGTTGTTCTCTTGAAAGTTTACTTGATTTTTGAAATGTAAATATTCTATATGGCTTTCTCTCACTTGAATATATATATATATATGAATTTTCTTAGCTTATAGTTATTTTTGTTATTATTTCCTATTCCTAACTTGAGTTGAGAAGGATACTATATATGTTTGTTTCACCACCTTATGAAAATATAATCTAAATTGCTATGAATAAAATGTACTCATATGCCCATTATTCCACTAGTAATGAAGTAGCATTAAAAAGAAACAAACCCATTTTTTCATGTGATTGAAAGATTTATGATCCATTTCCACCTATAATTAATATTTCAAGAAATAGTAATGGAAACTAGAATAAAAACAGGAAATTTTTTATTTATTAAAAATGCATAAGTACAAGACTTTTTTCAATTGTATTTTGATGTGGAAGATCAAACCTTAGAAAATTCAAGCATAAAAAAATTAATATATACATAATTAGTCAATTTGAAATGTTGGTTATAGGAAGAACAATTATTAAATTTTGATCACTATATCCATTGCGTTTAGAATCCTTTAGAACCATTTAGATGTGTGTGAGGGTAAGGAAGCAATGAGAATCCTTTAGATACCTTTGATCATATTACTTAGGTGTGAGTTGTTCTTTATATATTGTTTTTGGCCTTAGAATGTCTTATATACATCCTATATTTAGTTTACATGTTTCTTGTTAGGCATAACTCTCTCTCTCTCTCTCTCTCTCTCTCTCTCTCTCTCTCTCTCTTTCTCTCTCTAATCTAAACTCTCTACTCTGTTATCTATCTTCAATCAAATTGTTCATAAGTAAAACATTTATTCCTTGTAATTACTAATTGCATTTCTCTTCTATAATGTCAATCTATGAGATGTAAAGGAGGCTAATACTACATATTTCCAAATATGTTATTGATAATTGCTCTTGAAGCTTGATTGATATACCTTAATGAAGTCTTAAAAGTCATGATCTTTTCTAAGGGATATTCTCACACGAACAAAAGTTAATTATTCTCTTTTTCTAAAACTAATCACTATTCTTAATAAATATGATTAATCATTACCTTTATCTATTCCTTTTTTGTACATATTTCACATATACATGTTATTTGACATTCTTATATTTTACCTAATTTAACCCTCCAAGTTTTAAACATGGGATCTTAAGGTATTATGCTAGACATGTATTGCCTTTATTTAGGTGTAAATTTTACTTGAAACTAACATTATGATATTCATTGCTTTTCTAAATTAAAAATGTGAAGGATGAAAAAAATGAGAAAATTTATATGATGTCATATTTGATCATGATATTTTGTTGAGATAATTTTGCTCATAAGGGCCCAAACAGTTGGATGATGTCATGTGTGGATATTTTGTCATGCGATACATGTGAGACATAATTGCAAATAGAAGCCTCCTAACATCTCAGGTTTATTTACCTATTTATTTTAATAATTACATGAGAACTTATACATATATTTAATGTTGCATATTAACATATTTTCTCTTGCCATATATTTTAGTTTGAAGGGAAAAAAACCTATTCACGAGCTGACTTAGATGAAGTGAGATGTGAATAGGTCTCATTTTTTAGCACTCTTATCTTAGACCAAGTATAGTGGGTATGTGACTTTTATAATTTTTAATAAAATTTCAAACATAAATTTCAATTAATGTTGCATTTTTCCTCTTTGCAAGGTATAGAGTGACATTTGTAGTTGTTGCAATTTTGAGATTACAAGATCATATGTAAGATCTTATTGTCATGCATATATGATGGATTTTTGGATACTTTTGGGTACATATCTATATCTTTTAAAAGATATATTTAACGAAAGTACAAATTTATGTTTTTTATTTTATTTCATATGTATGTCTGTTGGGTTCTTTTTGCAAAAATTTCGGTACATGTTAATATCATTTTAGTAAAATTTCAAATATAGACTTAAAGTGATGTAGTTTTTTTTATCTACTTGCAAGAGGTTGAATAACATTTGCAGTAGTTGCAATTTTGAGAATACAACAACAACATAGGTTCTTGCTATCATGTATGTAAAGTTGCAACTAGTTTTTTTTTTTAATTTATTTTTGGATATTTTTAGGTATATATATTATCTATATTTTTTTTTCCCTAAAAGTACATTGCTGGATTTTTATTTTATTTTATTTATTTATTTTTATGTATTTGGGTGCAGGTTTATATATTTTTAATTAGTACTTTTAAATATAAACATAAATTAATGTTGTTTTTGTTCTTATTTGCAAGAGGTTGGGTGACATTTACAATTTTTAGAGTACAAGATCATTCATAAGTTCTTTCATCATGTATAGCTATTGGATTTTTTGCTAAATACCTACCATTTATATATATATATTTGATAAGAGTACAAGATCATGTATAGTTGCTAGATTGTTTGTAAATACATTTGGATATATTTGGGTGCATGCTTATGTATATATTTTAAAAAAATTGAAATATAAACATAAAATAATGTTGTTTTTTTCTTACTTGCAAGAGGTTGGGTGACTTTTGTAACACTTGCAATTTTTAGAGTGCAAGATCATGTATAAGTTGTTATCATGCACAATTATTATTATTATTTTTGTTATTTTTTAGTAAATATCTTTTATATATATATATATATATATATATATATATATATATATTTGATAATAGTACTAGATCATGTATACTTCACAGGTTGTTTGTGGATATATTTAGGATACATATTTATATCTTTTTAATAAACTTTCAAACATAAACATAAAATAATGTTATCATGCACAATTATTATTATTATTATTTTTGTTATTTTTTACTAAATATCTTATATATATATATATATATATATTTGATAATAGTACTAGATCATGTATACTTCACAGGTTGTTTGTGGATATATTTAGGATACATATTTATATATTTTTAATGAACTTTCAAACATAAACATAAAATAATGTTACTGTTTTCTTTCTTACCAGATGTTAGGTGACATTTGCAATAGTTGCAGTTTTTAGAGGACAAGATCAAGCATAAGTTTTTCTTATCATGTATAGCTACTTGATATTTGCTTATTTTTGGGTAAATATCTATCCTTTTTGTAGATATATTTGGTAAGATAACAAAATTATGCATAGTTGCTAGGTTGTTTGGGAATACATTTGGGTACATGTTTATATCTTTTTATTAATATTTCAAATATAAACGTATATTGATGTTTTCTTTCCTATTTGCAGAAGGTTAGCTGGCATTTGCAGTAGTTGCAATATTTTTTAAGGCACAAGATCATGCATACATTCTATTTATCAAGTATAACTATTGAATTTTTGGGTACATATTTGCCTGTTTTTTGGATGTATATGATGATAATACAAGATTATGCACAAATGTGAAGTTTTTTTTTTGGTCAGTATATTTTTGTCAATATATTTGCCTACATGTTTATATAATAATAATAATAATAATAATAATAATAATAATAATAATCTTTGAGTTTAAATACTTAGATTTTTGTTCTATGATATGAAAGTTAATGCTTAGTTTTGATTATGGATTCAATTGGCAATAGGTTCAATTTTGACGTAGATCATTTAGGCAATAGGTTAAGTTGTTGACATGTTCTATATGCAACCTTGATATGAAATAAAACAATTTCTTCGATATATGAACAAATAAATCTTGACATAAAATAAACTTTATTCCTTGACATAAGAATAAAGGAACCTTAACATATTAAAATTTCAATTTTGACAAAACACACACACACACACACACACACACACACACACACACACACACACACACACACACACACATGTAAATCCATGATATATGTGTAAATTAAATTTAAAAGCATATAAAATAACATTAACATATATCATATTTAAGCTTAACATATATTGAATATAATCTAAACAAAACAGTGAGTCAACCTTCACATATGTTTAACCTAACATTGATTCAAATGGAAGAAACATTGACACACATCATATTAATAAGATTCCTACACTTATAGAAATAAGATCTACCTTAACATATGCATATGTCAAGCTAGCTTTTACCCTTTCTTAACACTGACATAGATGAGATATGTGAATATTGGTTTACCTTAACAGATATACCTTATCTTGATGATGAAAAATTGTCAATGGAGACCTTTTTTCTTGTAGTGTATTTTCTTATAACAATGGGGTAGTTGCATATTCTAAATAACCAAGAAACCACTAGAAGGATAAACACATTGATAAGAACTATTAAGTGATACGTGAGATAGTAATAAGGAGAGATGTGGCTATGGAGAAGATCGTTTCTATAGAGAACTTAGTAAACCCTTCATGAAGACTTTTCCTACTAGAGTCTTTGATGGTCATAGGGGTAACTTAGGTGTTAGATGTGTTCCCAACATGCTTTAGGTCTAGTGAGAGTTTGATGGAATTGAGCCCTAGAAAGCATCACATGATGTAATATATAGAAGTTCATTTATAAATTGATTTTTGTTTCGTAGTTTCCTATTTATTAACCCTTTTGCATTAATCAGTTATTTGAGTATACACGTCCACATCACTTGCATTATACATGAGTTTGGTGCATTAGGAGTTGCACTAAAAAATCTAAGTCATAGGTTCCTTGTAGATTGATGGGTAGTCCACAATCAATGCATGGATTTAGATAATCCATTTGAGGCTATAGTGCACTATCTACTAATTAGAGGGATGCCTTGTCTTAGCCACCAGGATGGTTTTCCCTTGGTGAGTGCACTAGTATATGTGATCTACATTGAATAGGAAGTATGATGAATCATGATGTAAGGTTATTGATTTTCATGATCCACCAAGCTACTATACTGCATGGATTCTCAACTTCGAGAGGATATTGAGTCTATGCTAAAGTCAACAAGAGGCTTTGACCTATGGGTGAGACCCTAAGGTGGTCACATATCCTTATTGATTGGTCACTATTGATGGAGGCTGGTGGTAACAAATATTCTTAATAGAGGCACCTATTAGGAACCTCATATTACTCCATTCCCATACCCTGGATCTTGTATGGTGCATGTAAACTATCATAGGCTTCTCTAAATCTATCGCAATAGAAACATATGGCTATAAAAACCATATTAGGATAAAGATCTAGAGAAAAAGTGCTCATACTTAGATCTGGATGTTCCCAAATCAATTCTTTGCGGTGAAGAACATGTTTGAATAGTTTGGAAGTCTCATACACCCAAGATTTTCTGCTCGATGACTTGAACCACGATTTTGGCACTTCAAAGTGTGGTCTTTTGAATGGTGGAAACCTTGGCTCTCTCTCTCTCTTTCTCTTTCTCTCTTTGTTTGTCTGGAGGTTGAAGATGACTAATTGAAGTCATTAAGAACCTTAACCGATAAGGGGTATTTATAGGGTTTCCCACTAAGGTTAAGTGACTTAAGCCCATTAAGAATTAAGTCACTTAATTTAGCCCAAAATGGGTCCTAATTGATTAATTAACCACAGAGGTCCATCTAATTAATCAACTAGTCTAATCTATAGACCTTGTTCATTATCCCCATGTGTGCATAATTACCAAAACACCCTTATGCATAAGAACGAACCTAGAGTCAATCCAATCCTCATAAACCGTGCCATCATGGTATATGAGCTCAGAGCAGAGACCACTGAGACCTATAAGAGTACTGGATCCCTCATAATCCAATTTTGAAGTTGATTCAACATTCCATTAAAGAGAATCAACTACACTCTAGTATCCTATGTAAATAACAACGAGACAAAACTTGGGTTCATGACCTACTATCCATTGCATACATATTCCCTATGAACTAGTGTCTGTAACCTAACAAGGTAATGTTATCACCTATCAAGATTACCCCTCCAATCCTTGAGTTATAGATCCCACTTGTTATGTGATCAATTGACATACTCTAACTCCAAGGATTATATGTCAAATTCCGCTAAAGGAATTACTACGATCGTAGATTTCGTGAGCACATGTCCTTTGGATCACCCAAGAGGACAAATTGTCTCAATCACATGAGATTTCATTATGCCTCTATTGAGAATACCTATTACCACAAACCTTCATCAATAATAACCCAATCCTTAGGGATATATAACCACTTTAGGGTTTCACCCGTAGGTCAAAGTCACCTGTTGATTTTAACACAAGCTCAATATCCTTTCAAAGTTGAGAATCCATGCAATATAGTAGCTTGGTGAATCATGAAAATTGGTATCCTTGTATCATGATTCACCGTAGGTCCTATCTAGTGTGCATCACATGCACTAGAGCACTCACCATGAGAAACCAATTCTTACGGACAAGAGAAACCATCCCTCCAATTAAAAGGTGATGCACTATAGTCTCTTCTAGATTGCTCAAATCCATGAATCGATTGTGGACAACTTGTCTACTTACAAAGAAATCATGACTTGTATCTTTTATGCAACTCTTAATGCACACAAGTCATGTATAATGTAAGAGACATGGGTTGAATGCTTAAATCAATGTTAATACACCAAAATGATAGCAAAATGATAGTTAACTCTAACTTTGTTACATTATATCTTGCTTTTAAGGGTTCAATCCCGATAGCACCATGCTCTCTCATTGGATTGAGACATTGTGTCCCATTAAGTGATCTAAAAGACATATGATCCTTGGAACTAGAGTATGTCAATTGATCACAAAATAAATGGGATTTCTAACTCAAGAATTACAAAGGTAATCTTGATAAGTGATAATACTAACTTATTAGATTACGGACACCAATTCACGGGGAGTTTACATACAGTGAATAGTAGGTTATAGATCCAAGCTTTGTCTTGTTGTTATTTACTTAGGCTACTAGAGTGTAGTCGATTCTCTTCAGTGGAATGTTCAATCAACTTCAGAATTTGATTTTAAAGGATCTGGTCCCCCTATGGGTCCCAATAGGCCCTACTTTGAGGTCATATACCATGATCGCATGGGTTTATGAGGGTTAGATTGGTTATTGGTTCATTCTTATGTATAAGGTCATTTAGGTAATTACACAAGGTTGCATAGGAGATAGTGAACAAGGTCTTTAGATTTGACTAATTGATCAATTAGATGAATCTGTGTGATTAATTAATCAATTAAGATCGTGTTGGGCTAGATTAAGTAACCCAAGCCTTAGTAGGCTCAAGTGACTTAAGCCTAATAAGGGAATCCTATAAATAACCTCTTTGGGGTCAAGGTTTTCATCACTTGGTGTGAGATTCATCTTCCACCTCTAGAAAGAAAGAAAAAACCTTCAATTTATTCTTTCCAAAGGCCACACTTTGGAGTGCCAAGATTGTGGTTTGAGTCATTGGGTGGAAAATTATGAGTGTATGAGACCTCCAAACTATTCAGACACGTTCTTCACAAAAGAATTGATCTAGGAACATTTAAATCTAGGGTTGATTACTATCTTCTCTAGTTTATTATTCTAAATGGTTTTTAAAGCCATTATTTCCACTACAATAGTTTCTAAAGAAGCTTAAGGTAAATTTACATGTGTCTATATGATCCAAGGTTTGGGAATGGAGAGATCCAAGGTTCTTAGCAATATCACCTACATTGACGAACATTTATTCAAGTGCATGATGCAGGACTCCAAGAAAGTTTTCACCTTTTAGGTTTGAAGTTGTCTTTCTTAGAATCAGTGTCCATGTACATTTGAGGAAAACCTCAATGCTTCTGCCATAGGTTACCTTATGTATGTAATACTATATGTTAGACTTGATATTTGCCTTACCATAGGGATAGTGAGTAGATATCCGTCCAATCTAGGATTAAAGGTTTGGGTAAATGTCAAGCATATACTCTCAAGTATCTTAGGGGAATGAGAGAATATATGCTTGTGAGTCTTTGTAATAAATTTTTACTCCTTAGGTACTGGGAATTAGATTTTCAATCCAATGATGACTCTCATAGGTCTATCTTTAGGTATGTGTTCACTTTAAGTGGCATTTGTTGTTCCTTTTGAAGCAACAAAGGAAGCCTTTTGGCTTAAGCATAGTTCCCCTTATTGTATTGTCTAAGATCATGTTTTATAATTACAATAAGGTGATGTCACAATCTAAAGAACTAAAGTACCATTAGAAAAGAAAACGAATAAAGAGGAAATGCTACATTTTATATGAAATAATTCGGAGAGGTGACATGACTATGGAGAAAATTCTTTTTTGTGGCGTCTATTCTACTTTTAGGACTAGTGGGAGTTTGTTGGGATAAAAATGTTAAAAACAAGACATGATGTAACAAATCTAGACTTAAGCTTTCACTTTATTTATCCATTGTATGCATTGATATTGATTTGAGTATTTAGACTTATATCACTTGCATTGTACATGACTTGGGTCATTATGAGTTACATAAAAGATACAAGTCATAGGTTCCTGGCAAGATGATAAGTAGTTCACAATTGATTCATAGATTTAGGCAACCTAGCAAAGACTATAGTGCACTACCTCCTGATTGAATAAATGTCTTGTCTTAACCATTAAGATGAGGTTCCCATGGTAAGTGCACTAGTGTGTATAATTACACATTGTACAAGACCTACTATGAATCACAATGTAAGGTTATTAGGTAATCATAACTTCACCAAGCTGTTATTCTATATTATTTCTCAACCTTGAGAGTATTGATTTTATGCTAAAGTTAATAGAGACACTATTGATGGAAGCCGATAGCAATAGGTATTCTCAATAAAGACACTATAATATCTCATGGACTTTGAGAAAGTGTGCCTGACCAAAAATTCTCTATTGTACCAAAATACTTAGCCTTTTTACGTAGTAACTCCGGTAAAGAAAAACTAGAGAAAGAATCACTACAACTTTTGTAATATTCCGAGTATCATTCTCAAGGACTGGCTTATGAAAATTGTCAATACTAGAATAAATGAATTGTTTTTGTTTAAATCCTTATGTAAAAAACAATGTGTGAATAATGTGAAACTAAGTAAAAGAAATTAAATAAATAAGAAAAAATGAATATTGATTTTAAATTCAATTGATTCAAGTTTGGAGTTTTCCACAATCCAACCTAGGGTATAGAAATTAGAGAAAACAAGGGTATTTTAAGTAATATGATCTTAGGGTTTTGGGATCCTTGGCCGCTTGCGATCAAGTTGAGTTCTATAACTCAAAATTGCATCCGAAACCTAATTTTTCCTTTTAAAAACAGATTCCTAAAACCATCAAATGAATGAGATTGATTATCAATTTAAGATTTGGCTTTTTAACCCTTCCTACTCCTTATAGCTTTGTTTAGGGGCAAATAACGGTAGGTAAGACGAGGATAACTAATTATCAAGAATTACCAAGAATCACTAGTATCAAATAATAACCTACCGTATCATTCCCTAAACGAACTCACAAGGATATGATAAAAAAATAATAAATTGTCACCCAACCAATAATTAATCTCATTGTTATAATACCCATTGTCCCTATAGGTTTCCTAGCCCTTAGGTTTTCATGCTTCAAACCCCAAGTTAGCTCTTAGCCTCTCATAGGGGTGATGTCACATTCACAATCCATAATAGGGTAAAAATCCATAATTTGAATCAAAATAAACTAAAAACAATATATTCAATAAAGAAGAAAAAGAAAACAAACCAAAGTTCTCATCTTCTTCCACCTTCAATGTCAAACTCTCCAGAAAAAAATCCAAGATCCCTAAAACCTAGAATTAAGAGAGTTTATATAATATCCTCAATTACCTAACATGTGGCACACTCTCATTGGCCACTTATTACAAAATAATTTCCTAAAAATGATTAAAAAATAATAAAATGGTAATTTCTAGTCGTGTGGGGTCCACCTAAGGCGGATGGAGTGCTTTAGATGCAATTCCCAAGGTAGAGGAAGTGGAACATCAAAGTGGCAGTGGGTGAATTCGAAATTGGTGTCATTTCGAAGTGGATTTCGAATTCATAAGTTGAATAGATGCAATTCCCGGGGTAGAGGAGGCGGAACATCAAAGTGGCAGTGGGTGAATTCGAAATTGGTGTCATTTTGAAGTGGATTTCGAATTCATAAGTTGAATTTCGAAATCATTTCGAAATGACCCTCCAGCTTGGTGCAGTTGTATTCAAATGACCATAACTTCTTCATTTCAGCTCTGATTTGCAAACCATTTGAAGTTTTGGACTTCTGAGTTCCCGAGCTTTGAAACGATATATAGTATGTATATAATGGACTCCAGAAAGTGCTCCAAATTTGTCCTCAAATTCAGAGTATATAATGTCATCAGATTTTTGAGTTCTAAATTTCCCTGCAGCTAAATCTTGCTACATGCCTCATTTCCCATGCTTTCTTGCCTTCTTTCTTACTCCATAATGGTCATTTATCATCTTCCAACCTCATGATATCCTCATTTTGCCTTTCCTTACGTTCAATGAGTCTTGACTCACTTATTTCCTCATTTAGCCCTTTCTTGATCTTTCAAAATCTAAAGTCATTCAATTTGCACAATTTTCTTCCCTTGAACCTGAGATAAGTCTCCAAAGTATAGATTAAACTCATGGCTAGGGCCTTAGCATTGATTTAGATCAAGTTGGGTGATTTGAATGTCCTTTGGTGCACAAATCATATCGAATATGTGCCATTAGAGCACATATTTTGGCTCCAATCATCCTCTTCAAGCTAAACGTTGCTAGTCCCTAGCAAATGAAAAGAGTAAAAAAAAAAAAATGAAAAATATGTAATGAGATTCATGAAACCATATTAACTCAACATAACATGTTTCACACACAAGATACCCAAGTAGACAAATTTCCTAGAATTGAGCAAGATGACACAAGATATGCAATTTCTTAGTTTTCTCACCTTATCTTCGTATACATAAATGTGCATCCATGTTTAGCATTCCCCTTAGTGTCTCTTGATTTTCCCTTGATTGGTTCTTTCCACCTAAACCTCATGTGCTTAATTTTGGTGTCCCCTCATAGTATTTTTCTTAAGACTTTTTCTTAAACTCAAATTTCATCATTCTTTAAGTTAAAGAGGAGGAAAATTTATTTTGATTTTTCTTTCTTAGTTTAGGAAATCTCCTTCTATATGGCTTAATAGGGATCCACTGGCAACTCCCGAGTTTTCACCCAAGGTTCCAGGTATTGAGTACCTTTATAGGCCACTTACCCCTCAGGTATCACTCTAGCTCAAGGTAGAACAAGGTCGAATTTCCCAAACATTTTTTTTTCATTTATCTTTTTTTTTTTCAAAACTGAGTTTAGCTTATGAAATGAACAAGATACTGATGACTCCTAACCAGTTGGTTTCAAGCACCAGGGCTTGAAGACACAAGGCCATTACCCCCTCAGATAATTGCTCAAGCTTAAATCAGTCATTTTCAATTTTTTTTTTCATTTCCTCATTTTATTGCTTAAGAACAACTCTTTTTAAGCTAAAGAAATTATCTTAATCAAGATACCATAAGAGTACACGTGATTTGTGTGTGCTTTGAGTCTTAAATAGAAAATAACCATCAAAGAAAAATTGAAGGTATTCCAACGATTCAACCTAACTATTTTTGCACTTAAAGGTATATAAAGATAAGGTAAGTAAACTAATACTCTTGCTCTAACTGCATTTTTTCTCAAGTTCTAAAGAAATAATACTACTTAAAGCATTCTCATGCCAAATAAACCATGAGTTACCAAGGTAAATCAAGAATCTCGTTAGCTAACCAAAGATGACATGCAAACTTTTGAAAAAAAATTAGGGCTAATAGGCTAATAGGCCTTCCCCCTCAACCTAAATTACACATTGTCTCCAATGTGTAGGATAATGGGTCAAAAGAAAGGAAAAATGAATATGTTACCTCAAGATCATCAAGTGAGAAGTTTGTTATGAGGACTTCATATAAAATGTAGGAGCTTTGTCACCTTTTCACTCCCTTGAAGTTCACATTTACCTATATCACTCGGACGTTTGCAAGCTAAGTTGCTACAACTCATAAACTCATTAGTAAGTTAAAAACAAAAAATAAAAAATAAAAAAATGCTAACCATATTCCTAATGACTAATTGAAAATGCAAAACTAAATAAAGGAAAATAAATAAAATAAAATAAAATAGAATAAAAGAGAAATTAAATGAATAAAAATTTTACCTAAATCTAATTTTTACCTACTAGATTTTCAGAAAATGCTTCAACCCTTTTGAACATCCCCATCAAGAAAATGGAGATTCTCCTCTTGTGTCTCAAATCTTTCAATGAAAAGCTTTAAGCATTGAACATTAACTTTGAATTCATTACCTGTCCTTGGATTTCGAATGGTCACGGAGCCATAAGGGAAGACTTCTTTTACCACATAAGGCCCCTTCCACTAAGCTTTCCTGGAAAAATGTGAAGCTTGGAGTCGTACAACAACACATTTTCACCTTGCTTGAACTTCCTTCGTAAAATAAGCTTGTCATGGTAGAATTTGTGTTTTTCCCTTGCATTACGTAAGCATTCATAACTCTCATTTCGATATGCCTCAAGTTCATTCAGATCATATTTCCTTTTAGCTCCAGCTTGATCCGAATCAAAGTTCATATTCTTTATGGCCCAATATGCACGATGTTCGAGTTCTACAGGCAAATGACATGCTTTACCATAAACAATCCAGTACGGTGACATGCCAAGGACAGTCTTATAGGTTGTCCTATATGCCCAAAGTGCATCACTCAACTTAGTAGACCAATCTTTTCTTGTAGTATTGACTACTTTGGTGAGGATTCTCTTAATTTCCCGATTTTCTAGCTCAGCTTGCCCATTTGTTTGAGGGTGATATGGGGTAGACACTTTATGTCTCACTCCATATTTATGCAAAAGAGTGGAAAAGGGCTTATTACAAAAGTGTGAACCTCCATCACTAATGATTGCTCTTAGAATGCCAAACCTAGAGAAAATATTCTCCTTTAAAAATTTGAGCACCACTTTGTGATCATTGCTCTTGCATGCCACTGCTTCTACCCATTTAGAGACATAATCCACTCCCACCAAAATATAGAGATTACCAAAAGAGGGAGGGAATGGTCCCATAAAGTCCAGGCCCCAACAATCAAAGACCTTAACAACACAAATATGATTTTAAGGCATTTGATACCTTGTGTTGATTTTCCCCAGTTGTTAACATTGTGGACAACTTTTGTAGTGAGCGTTACAATCCTTGAACATAATTGGCCAATATAATCCACTCTGTAGAATTTTTGCTGAAGTCTTCCTTGAAGCAAAATGACCTCCACAAGCTCCTTCATAGCACATTCGCAATATGTCTTGTTGTTCATTCTTTGGAACACATTTTCGCATAATTTGATCTGGGCAAAACTTATACAAATATGGATCATCCCAAGCATAGTGTTTTGCCCGCGAAAGAAAATACTTCTTTGTTTCCATGTTCCATTTTGATAGAAGCTCTCCGGTTGCCATGTAATTGACTATATTTGCAAACCAAGGCAATTTCTCCACTGCACAAAGTGCATCATCGGGAAACTCATCATTAATTTGTGCTTCCAGAAATGTGACTCTACTTTAACTCGGGAAAGATGATTAGCAACCACATTCTCTACCCCTTGCTTATCTTTGATTTGAATGTTAAATTCTTGAAGAAGAAGGATCCATCTGATAAGTCTTGCTTTGACATCCTTTTTGTTGAGTAGATATTTCAAGGCCGAATGATCAGCAAAAATTACTATTGAAGTTCCCAAAAGGTAGTTCCTGAATTTATCAAGTGCGAACACCACTGCAAGGAGCTCCTTTTTAGTAGTTGTGTAGTTCTTCTGAGCATCATTGAGTGTTTTACTAGCATAGTACACCACATATGGTTTTCCATCCTCCCTTTGACCTAGTACGACTCCCACTGCATAGTCACTAGCATCACACATCAACTCAAATGGGAGAGACCAATTGGGAGGTCTCACAATTGGTGTAGTAGTGAGGAGTAACTTTAGTCTCTTGAAAGCTTCTTGGCATGCTTTAGTCCATATGAATTTTGCATCCTTAAGTAGTAAAGCACAAAGAGGTTGAGAGATATTTTAGAAGTCTTGTATGAACCTTCTATAAAAACCTACATGTCCCAAAAATTGTCTCACCTCTTTAACAGTGGTAGGCGAAGATAGCTTTGAGATGAGTTCAATTTTTGCAGGATCTACCTGAATGCCCTCTTTAGAGATGATATGACCAAGTACTACCCCCGAGGTTGCCATGAAGTGACACTTCTCCAAATTTAGGACCAAATCCTTCTCAATGCACCTTTTCAAAACTTTTTCAATTTAAGAGACAATCATCAAAGGTTTTCCCATAAACAGTTAGATCATCCATGAAAACTTCCATGATTCTCTCTACCATGTCACTGAAAATACTAAGCATACACCTTTGAAATGTGGTCGGTGCATTACAAAGACTAAAAGGCATGCGCCTATAAGCATAGGTTCCCAATGGGCATGTGAATGTGGTTTTCTCCTGATCCTCCAATGCAATGGCAATTTGAAAATAGCCTGAATAGCCATCCAAGAAGCAATAATAGTCATGACCAGCTACCCTCTCCAAAACCTGATCTAAGAAAGGTAATGGAAAATGATATTTCTTGGTGACTGCATTCAACTTCCTAAAATCAATGCATACTCGCCAACCTATAATCAAACTTGTAGGAATGAGCTCTCCTTCATCATTCTTCATCACAGTTATCCCGCTTTTCTTAGGTACTACTTGAGTGGGGCTCACCCAACTACTGTCAGAGATAAGATAAATAATACCTGCATCTAAAAGCTTCAATACCTCATTTCTGACTACATCTTGCATAAGGGGATTTAGCCTTCTTTGTGGCTGCCTTACTGGTTTTGCATTCTCTACCAAATAAATATGATGCGTGTAAATCAAGGGATTTATCTCTTTCAAATCTGAAATGGACCAACCAATCGCTCTTTTATTCTCTTTAAGCACCTTCAAAAGTTTAATTTCTTGCTCTTCAATTAATGTAGTTGAAATGACCACAGGTTTTTCTTCATTTTCCTCTAAATAAACATACTTTAAACCATGTGGTAGGGGCTTTAACTCTGGTTTGCTGATCTCAACCTCTTCCTTTTTGCTTTCTTCATCATTCTCAACACTGTTCAAAGATTGAATCGTATATTTTTCTTTCCATTTTGTAGCAACTTGAACACATTCTTCCTTAACGATTATAGAGAAAAATTCATCTATATTTTCTTCCATTAACTTTTCTGTGTGTTCTTGCACCAAGGCCTCTATAAGGCATGTTTCCTCATTTTCCACATCATCATGGTCCATTGGTTGCTTGCATAAATTGAAGACATTCATTTCCACTGTCATGTTCCCATAAGATAATTGCATCAATCCATTTCGACAGTTAATGAGAGCATTGGTTGTAGCAAGGAAGGGTCTCCCAAGAATAATTGGAACATAATTCATACCCTTTTTCAATGGTTCTGTATCTGACACCACAAAGTCCACTGGGTAGTAGAACTTTTCAACTTGCACCAAAACATCTTCGACTACTCCTCTAGGTACTTTAATCGAATGGTCTGCTAAAGAGAGTGTAATGGTAGTAGCCTTAAGCTCTCCCAATCCCAATTGCTTATAGATTGAATATGGAAGCAAATTCACACTAGCTCCCAAATCTAACAAAGCCCTTTCCACGAATGAATCTCCAATCTGGACTGAGATGGTAGGACAACTTGGATCTTTGTATTTCACCATTGCCTTATTCTCAATGATGGCACTGACTTGCTCGGTGAGGAATGCTTTCTTGTTTGATTTAATCATTCTCTTCACAGTGCATAAGTCTTTGAGGAACTTTGCATAAGCAGGAACTTGCTTGATCATATCAAGAAATGGAATGTTGATCTTCACTTGCTTCAAAACTTCCAAAATCTCTAAAGTCTTATCCCCCACTTTGTGTCTCTGCATAGTTGAAAGGAAAGACAAATGATTCGAAACACTCATTTTATCTTTGCTCACAATGACTTTCTCATATTTCTCAGATGTTTTCTCATTTCTAACATTTTTCTCCATAGTTGGTTCATCTCTAGCAGGAATATCTTCACTTATAGGTAACTTGGGCCCTTCATATTCTTTCCCATTTTTGAGTGTGATAACGGCATTACAATCTTCCTTTTGCACTTCAGAAACTTCATTTACTCCTCTCGGATTTTTCTGTGGTTGAGCTGGGAATTTTCCTTTATCTTAAGATAAACTTACAGCAAGTTGGCTCAAAGTGGTTCGAATATCTACTAGTTCTTGAGATGTTTGAGCATTTATCCTATTTTGATCTTCATTACGCTTGTCTTGCTTCTGTATAAACTCTCTC
Organism: Vitis riparia; assembly: GCF_004353265.1. Taxonomy (NCBI): domain Eukaryota; kingdom Viridiplantae; phylum Streptophyta; class Magnoliopsida; order Vitales; family Vitaceae; genus Vitis; species Vitis riparia. Next base: position 4,591,439 of record NC_048440.1, read on the forward strand.
ATCATGTCTTCCAGGCTTGAGTTAGATGATGAGGTTTGATGTTGCTGTTGAAAATTCTGAGATGGCATACCTTGTGGTTGAAAACCTTGCTGCCCATTAGTCTCATTACCCTGAAATCGGTTTCCTTGCTGTTGAAACTGGCCATTGTTACCTCCCTCCATGATAGATTTGGATGATTCCTTCAACCCGGATTATAAGTGTTGGAATATGGAGAATTGCTAGAATATTGCTTGTATGTCCCTAAGGCATTGGCTTGCTCCATAAACATGTCTTGCACTGTAGGTAGAGTGAGACAAGATTGCACACCATGTTCCGTAGACTTACATATCAGGCACAGTTGAGTTACCCCCTCATTGACTATTTGTACGTCTTGAACTCCCTTGGCTTCCAAATCATCCAACCTTCTCATAATGGTTGCAAACTTTGCTTGGACATCTAAACCCTCTGGTAAGGTATACACTCCACTAGCTCTTACCCTGTTCATTGTTCTATCTTTAGATGGTTCCTTGACAATTGGTTCTTCCCAACTTCTAGATACCTCGGCAACATAATCAAGGAATTGAAATGCTTCATCGGGGTTTTTATTCATGAAATCTCCTCCACACATAATCTCGAGAAGTTGTTTCATTGGTCGTGACACGACTTCATAGAAATACGAAACTAGCATCTAGTTGTCAAATCTATGATGGGGGCATGCTGCAATAATCTCCTTGAATCTTTCCCAGCATGCAAAAAAATTCTCATCCTCCATAGCCTTGAAATTCGAGATCTCCTTTTTCAATGCACTGGTTCTATGTGTTGGAAAGAATTTCTGCAAAAACACTGATTGTAGATCACCCCAATTTCTGATACTAAAGGGTCTAAGACTATTTAACCAAGTCTTAGCTTTATCTTTCAATGACAAGGGGAATAGCTTCATGCGAAAGATCTCCAAAGGAGTGTTGGCTTCTCGAAAAATTGAAACGATGTCCTCAAATTCCTTGATGTGAGAGTACGAATTTTCATTTTCTGTCCCCCTAAAAATGGGTAGTTGAGATACCACTTGAGGCCAAATGGTAACATGATCATGATTTGGAGGTAGCATAAAACACGATGGTGTGCTCAACCTGGGAGGATTTAGAAGCTCTCTCATAGTTCTTTGGCCCTGCACAGGTGGTCGTGGCCTATTGTTATTACTGTTGAATTCTTCAGTGTCCTCCATATTTGGTTGAGATTCCTCAGTTGTTCTTTGAAGTCTACCTGGAAGATCTATTTCCCAACCAAGCATAAAATAGAAGAAAAATTCGTATAAAGATAAAAAATAAAAGAACTAAAACAAAGTAATGCACTATATCCTAGTTATGACGATTGCCAATCCCCGGCAACGGCGCCAATTTCTTGACCGAAAATTCTCTATTGTACCAAAATACTTAGCCTTTTACGTAGTAACTCTGGTCAAGAAAAACTAGAGAAAGAGTCACTACAGCTTTTGTAGTATTATGGGTATCGTTCTTAAGGACTAGCTTATGAAAATTGTCAATACTAGAATAAATGAATTGTTTTTGTTTAAATCCTTAAGTGAAAAACAATATGTGAATAATGTGAAACTAAGTAAAAGAAATTAAATTAATAAGAAAAAATGAATATTGATTTTAAATTCAATTGATTCAAGTTTGGAGTTTTCCACAATCCAACCTAGGGTATAAAAATTAGAGAAAACAATGGTATTTTAAGTAATATGATCTTAGGGTTTTGGGATCCTTGGCCGCTCGCGATCAAGTTGAGTTCTATAACTCAAAATTGCATCTGAAGCCTAATTTTTCCTTTTTAAAACACATTCTTAAAACCATCAAATAAATGAGATTAATTATCAATTTAAGATTTGGATTTTTAACCCTTCCTACTCCTTATAGCTTTGTTTAGGGGCAAATAACGGTAGGTAAGACGAGGATAACTAATGATCAAGAATTACCAAGAATCACTAGTATCAAGTAATAACCTACCGTATCATTCCCTAAAAGAACTCACAAGGATAGGATAAAAAAAATGATAAATTGTCACCCAACCAATAATTAATCTCATTGTTATAATAATTTACCCATTGTCCCTATAGGTTTCCTAGCCCTTAGGTTTTCATGCTTCAAACCCCAAGTTGGCTCTTAGTCTCTCATGGGGGGTGATGTCACATTCACAATCCATAATAGGGTAAAAATCCATAACTTGAATCAAAAGAAACTAAAAACAATATATTCAATAAAGAAGAAAAAGAAAACAAACCAAAGTTCTCGTCTTCTTCCACCTTCAATGTCAAACTCTCTAGAAAAAAATCCAAGATCCCTAAAACCTAGAATTGAGAGAGTTTATATAATATCCTCAATTACCTAACATGTAGCACACTCTCATTGGCCACTTATTACAAAATAATTTCCTAAAAATGATTAAAAAATAATAAAATGGTGATTTCTAGTCGTATGGGATCCACCTAGGGTGGATGGAGTGCTTTAGATGCAATTCCCGAGGTAGAGGAAGTGGAACATCAAAGTGGCAGTGGGTGAATTCGAAATTAGTGTCATTTCGAAGTGGATTTCGAATTCATAAGTTGAATAGATGCAATTCCCGGGGTAAAGGAGGTGGAACATCAAAGTGGAAGTGGGTGAATTCGAAATTGGTGTCATTTCGAAGTGGATTTCGAATTCATAAGTTGAATTTCGAATTGACCCTCCAGCTTGGTGTAGTTGTCTTCAAATGGCCATAACTTCTTCATTTCAGCTCCGATTTGCAAACTGTTTGAAGCGTTGGACTTCTGACTTCCCAAGCTTCGAAAGGATATATAGTGTGTCTATAATGGACTCCATAAAATGCTCCAAATTTGTCCTCAAATTCAGAGTATATAATGCCATCAGATTTTTGAGTTCTAAATTTCCATGCAGCTAAATCTTGCTTCATGCCTCATTTCCCATGCTTTCTTGCCTTCTTTCTTACTCCATAATGGTCATTTATCATCTTCCAACCTCATGATATCCTCGTTTTGCCTTTCCTTACGTTCAATGAGTCTTGACTCACTTATTTCCTCATTTAGCCCTTTCTTGATCTTTCAAAATCTAAAGTCATTCAATTTGCACAATTTTCTTCCCTTGAACCTGAGATAAGTCTCCAAAGTACAGATTAAACTCATGGATAGGGCCTTAGCATTGATTTAGGTCAATTTGGGTGATTTAATGTCCTTTGTTGCACAAATCATATCGAATATGTGCCATTAGAGCACATATTTTGGCTCCAATCAGTGCCCCCTCGGGTAATCCTAAGGACACGTGATTAGGAAATTTATGACCGCAATAATTCCTTAAGTGAAATTGGACATATGCTTTTTTAAGCTAGGATATGTCAATTGACCACATAATAGGAAGATTTATAACTCAAGGATGATAAAGGTAATCTTGAGAGGTTGACAACTTTCGCCTTGTTAGATTATATACACTAGTTTATGGGAAGACTATATACAATGGATAGCAGGTCACAAACCCAAGTTTTTATACCTCATTTAATGTGCATAAGGTACTGGAATGCAATTGACTCTCTATAGTAGGATGTTGATTCAACTTCAAAATTGGATTCTTAAGGAACCAATATTTTCTTATAAGTTCCAATGGTTCCCACTTAAGCTCATATTCCTTGATCATGATTTATGAGGATCGTATGGGTTTTTAGTTCACTTGTGTGCATAAAGGCATTTTGGTAAATATGCAATGTTGCATAAGAACTTGTGAATCATCTCTTTAAATTGGGCTAATTGATTAATTAGAGCCTAAATAGGCTAATTAATAAATTCAGGTGCTTTTAGGCTAGATTAAGTGACTCAAGCCCAACAAAGGCTCAAGTCACTTAAGTCCCTAGAAAGCTTATAAATATCCATCTTGGGGGTTAGGGCTTTAGTCTTACTTCATGTCCACTTAAAGAGAGAGAACCCTAGCCTACACCCTCCATGAGATCTCATCTTCAACACTTAGAACTTAAGGTTTAGGAAAATCTAAACCTAAATGTTAGTATTTTAACCTTAAAGAATAAATTTTGAAAATTGGTATTGTTTCTATTGTGCGTAGGTTTAAGATTTCAACAATGATTTATTTCAAGGAGTCTTCAAATTTCTTTAACGATTTACATTGGCAAACACGATTATACTCATTTTTATCAATAATACAATGTCGAAAGTAAATGGTTGCAGCATTCAATTGAGTTTTCTTTTTTATCAAGTTCATCCCATTCTTATCTAGGTTGTGGAACCATCACTTCATTCTCTAGTTTTGAAGGAATATTAGGACCATTTTCAATGACATCTCAAAGCTCAAAATCAGTATATTGTAAAAACTTTTATTAAAATAAAACATTTCAAAGCTCAAAATGATATTTTATTAAAATATGTCTCGGGTACACCAAACCAAAAAACAAGTTTCTTTTTCATTGCCATCATCATGATTCATTTTATATGTATATATATAAGGCTTCCTTCCATTTGGCACACGCCCCTTTTCTTTTTCTTTTTTTCTCCTTGTTTCCAGTAGCACAGTACATGCGTACGCCTTTTTTTTTTTCCTTCCTTCCTTCCTTCCAGTGCTGTGCACACGCGTTCTCTTTTTTTTTTTTTTTTTTTTTTTTTTTTTCTAATCCCTTCAACCACAAATAACAATATATTTATTTGCTCTTTTTTTTTATATATATAAAATTAACCCTAGCCTAAAATCGAAGCCTTCCAAGGAAATTTTTTTTTTCATCTAATAAAACTTAAGATCTCCCAAATTCCAACAATAAAATCAAAATCTTAATTTTTTTTTTATTATTTTGATATTAAAACGAATTAAAAAAAAAAACTAACCCTAATCTAGATTTGGTTTTTCCAAAAGATATCTAATGTATTTGAAATTAACCAATGAATCTAAAATATTAAACTAGGGGTTAGAATCTTACCTATAGAGATCTGTTCTTCAACCCTAAAATCTGACTCCAACCTACGTTCTCTGGAATTCTACGAATAGGAACTCTATTCAGAAAAGAACAGGAAGAAACAGAATTTCTAATTTATACCTAGGGTATATTATTCGTAAAATTACACTTTTACCTCTCTTCCACTTTATTAAATTAATTAATTAACTAATTTAATTATTATTAGTAATTTCCTAAATTACCCTTAAAAAAAATACTTGGGCGTTACATCCTCCCCTCCTTAACAAAAGTTTAGTCCTCTAAACTTGACATACCTAAGTCTTGAAATAATTGAGGATGTTTTTCTCTCATCTCTTCTTCTAACTCCCAAGTGGCCTCTCGGATACTATGATTGCTCCACTGGACCTTTACCAACTTGACAACAGCATGTTGCAGTACCTTATCCATCACATCCACAATTTGAACGGGTACCTCTTCATAGGTCAAGTCCTCAGAAATTTGAATAGGCTCCAACTTCAAAACATGAGAGGGATCATAATTATACTTCCTTAAGGTTGAAACATGGAAAACATTATGAATCTTATATAGACTTGGGGGCAAGGCTACTTTATATGCCAAAGTGCCTACTCTTTCTAATATTTCAAACGGACCCACAAAACGAGGACTAAGTTTTCCTTTCTCCCAAATCTCATCACAGACTTCATAGGTGAAACTTTCAAGAACACATGATCACCCACCTCAAACTCCAAATCTCGCCTACGATTATCAGCATAACTCTTATGTCTACTTTGAGCTACTTTTAATCTTTCTTTAATCAAAGCAACTTTTTCAACAGTCAACTGCACAAGTTTAGGTCCCAAAAGTTTCCTTTCTCCAACATCATTCCAACAGATAGGAGATCGACATTTTCTACCATACAATGCCTCAAAAGGTGCCATCCCAATGCTAGCTTGAAAACTATTGTTATAGGCAAACTCTATTAAAGGTAAATGATCATCCCAATTACCTTGCAGGTCCAAAATACAAGCTCTCAACAAGTCTTCCAAAACCTGAATTACCCTTTTTGATTGGCCATCAGTTTGAGGATGGAAAGCAATACTAAAACTCAACTTAGTGCCCAAAGCTTTTTGTAGACTATGCCAGAATCTAGAAGTGAAACGAGGATCTCTGTCAGACATTATAGAAACTGGTACTCCATGCATTCTCACAATCTTCTTCACATAAAGAGAAGCTAAACGATCTAAAGCAAAGTTGACTTTCATAGACAAAAAGTGAGCAGACTTTGTCAACCGATCAACAATCACCCAAATAGCATTATTACCCCCTGAGGTTCTTGGCAATCCTATCACAAAATCCATGGTAATATGCTCCCATTTCCACTCAGGAATAGCAAGTGGTTGCAAAGACCCTGCTAGTCGCTGATGCTCAGCCTTCACCTGTTGACACACTAAACACTGAGCCACAAATTATGCAATATCACGCTTCATACTTGACCACCAATAGTTTTGCCTCAAATCCTTGTACATCTTTGTCCCTCCTGGGTGGATTGCAAACTTGGAACAATGAGCTTCCTCTAAAAGCTCCCTCCTTAAGTCTTCATCATTTGGGACACAAAGTCTAGTCCCAAATCTCAAGATCTCATCATCTGACAAAACAAAATCAGGCTTACTACCTCTCTTAACTTCCTCCATAACTTGCACTAATTGGGAATCATTCTTTTGTAGGGTCTTAATTCTCCCAACTAAGTCTGGTTGTACTCTGAAATTTGCTACAAGTGCTCCTAAGCCCATAACTCGAAAGTGGACTTGTAAACTCCTCAACTCTTCAAGTAACTGCCTTTGACAGCCTCTAATAGTTGCTAGAGAACCAACTGACTTCCTACTCAAGGCATCAGCTACAACATTTGTCTTCCCAGGATGATACTGAATAATACAATCATAGTCCTTAAGTAGTTCTATCCATCTTCTCTGTCTCATGTTCAACTCCTTTTGGGAAAATAGATACTTCAAACTCTTATGATTACATTTTAAAAAAAAAAAAAAATCAGAATAAAAAGCTTTCCTAAACTCTCCACAAAAATCCTCCATCCTGCTTCTCCTTAAATAACATCTTCATTATTTCAAACCCATCACCATATTCATTGTCCATCACCACGGACTGCCATCAACTACTTTTGTTGCTCACCATAGGCTACTGCTGTTACTGATCTTGGTGTTCTACAACATTGAAAAAAAAGCAAATCAGGTATGTTATCACTACTTTATATTTTTAGGTATGTTATTAGTTACATAAATAGTCTTTCTATTAATTAAATTTTCATCTCTTTTAATAGTTCTAATAAAATGCTATTAATCTGATTTTATTTACTATAGACATTCAATTAATCACTTAAATATCTATATTTGTATTATTGTTGTTATTAAGGTTAATATTGCTTTAATATTATATTTTATATGCTTTTACAATTTAAAAAATAATTGAATACGATTAAATATCTATATTTGTATTATTGTTGTTATTAAGGTTAATATTGCTTTAATATTATATTTTATATGCTTTTACAATTTAAAAATAATTGAATATGATTAAATATCTATATTTGTATTATTGTTGTTATTAAGGTTAATATTGCTTTAATATTATATTTTATATGCTTTTACAATTTAAAAAATAATTGAATAAGATTAAATATCTATATTTGTATTATTGTTGTTATTAAGGTTAATATTGCTTTAATATTATATTTTATATGCTTTTACAATTTAAAAAATAATTGAATAAGATTAAATATCCATATTTGTATTATTGTTGTTATTAAGGTTAATATTGCTTTAATCTTATATTTTATATGCTTTTACAATTTAAAAAATAATTGAATAAGATTAAATATCTATATTTGTATTATTGTTGTTATTAAGGTTAATATTGCTTTAATATTATATTTTATATGCTTTTACAATTTAAAAAATAATTGAATAAGAGTTGCATCATACAGGTTTGACTAATGGATAAAAGTTGGATGAATCTTTGCGATAGATTGTCAGATGAATATGCAACTGGTGTTAAAACATTTCTTCAAGTTGCAAAAAATCATGTGGATCAAAATGGAAAGACTCGTTGTCCATGTAAACATTGTCAGAATGCATTTTGGAAATGCATATATGACATTGAAATCCACTTATATAAATATGGAATAGCCACAACATATCAAAGATGGATTTTTCATGGAGAAAAAGTTAGTGTTGATTACAATGAAAGAAATTATATGAGTGGTCCTAATAGGTTAGATCATCATGAAACTTTTACTGTTAATGATGATGTTGTCGACGATGATGAAATGATTGAACTTTTGAGTGATGTTTGTGGCCCAATACCAAATAGAGATGCTACATCTGAGACAACTAATGTAGAGACCAAACATTTTGATGAGTTGTTAGGTGAAGCTGGAAAAAAGTTGTTTACGGGGTCTAAATTTTCATCTTTGACTTTCATTGTTAAATTGATGCATCTAAAGGTTCTTAACCATTGGAGTAATAAATCATTTGATATGTTACTTGAATTGTTAAGTGAGATATTTCCTGAAGGTACAAATCTTCCATCATGTATGTATGATGTTAAGAAGATGTTACGGGAGTTGGGTTTAGGGTATGAAAAAATTCATGCTTGCAAGTTTGATTGTGCATTGTTTTGGAAAGAAAATGAATTTTTAGATAAATTTCCTATATGTGATGAGGATCGATATAAGATTAATGATGGTAAGGGCAAGAAAATCCCACATAAAAGCTTGCGATTTTTTCCTCTTAAACCAAGATTACAAAGACTATTTATGTCAAGGCATACAGCAAGTGATATGAGGTGGCATAAAGAAAAGCGAGTAGATGATGGTGTGCTAAGGCATCCGGCTGATGCTGAAGCATGGAAGTCGTTTGATAGAATGTACCCCTCTTTTAGTAGTGAATCAAGAAATGTGAGGTTAGGTCTTTCATCAGATGGTTTTAATCCATTTGGTAACATGAGTCACTCATATAGTATGTGGCCTGTTATACTAGTGCCATATAACTTGCCTCCTTGGAAATGCATGAAAGAACCATTCTTAATGATGTCACTTTTGATTCCGGGTCCACATTCTCCTGGAAAAGAAATTGACGTTTACTTACGCCCATTAATTGATGAACTCAAAGAGTTATGGCATGATGGCATAGAGACTTATGATGTCTCTATTGGTCAATATTTTAAAATGCATGCAGCAATTTTATGGACAATAAATGATTTTCCTGCGTATGACATGTTATCCGGTTGGAGTACCAAAGGTTACATGGCTTGCCCTGTTTGCAATGTTGACACATCATCTCAATCATTGAGAAGCAAAATATGTTATATGGGTCATCGTCGTTATATGCCGACTAATCATCCTTGGCGTAAAAGTAGATTGCATGATGGTAAGTTGGAAATGAATCCAGCACCCCAAAGTTTTTCTGGTGATGACATATTGAAGCAATTAGAAAATGTTGATCATGTTATTTTGGGTAAGAATCCAAACAAAAAAGATAAGAAAAGGAAGCGAATACCTAGTGAATTAAATTGGACCAAGAGAAGTATATTTTTTGAATTGGAATATTGGTCAAAATTAAGTATAAGACATATTCTTGATGTTATGCATATTGAGAAAAATGTATGTGACAATGTGATGGGGACACTATTGAATATTGAAGGGAAGACAAAGGACACATATAAAGCTCGATTAGATTTACAAGACATGAAAATAAGAAAGGAGTTGCATTTAGTGTTGCATGGTAACAAATACTTGAAGCCTCATGCATGCTACACATTAACATCAATGGAAAGAAGAGAATTTTGTGCTTTTTTGAAATCAATCAAGTTTCCTGATGGATATGCCGCAAATATTTCAAAGCGTGTGAACATAGAAGATGGAAAGATATTAGGTCTCAAAAGTCATGATTGCCATGTGTTGCTCCAACGACTTCTCCCAATTGGAATCCATAAATTTCTAAGGAAGGATATTAGTACAACACTTACAGAACTCTCATGTTTTTTCCAAAGTTATGTGCAAAATCATTGAGGATACAAGATTTGGAAATATTAGAACATGATATTGTGTTGATTCTTTGTAAGCTTGAGAGGATCTTTCCACCTGCTTTTTTTTTATGTTATGGTACATTTACTTGTACATTTACCACATGAGGCAAAACTTGCTGGACCTGTTGGACTTAGATGGATGTATCCTATTGAAAGGTAATATTTATAAGCTTTATATTCAATTTTAAAAATTAATTTCTTTAACAATTTGAATAATGTTTCAATGACCTTTGTTTTTATTCAGGATTTTATTGACTTATAAGAGTTATGTAAGAAATAAGGCTTACTCAGAAGGTTCAATAACAGAGGCTTATATTGTGAATGAATCATTAACATTTTGTTCTCAATATCTTCTTGGAATTGAGACTAAATTTAATCGACAAGATCAAAATGTTGATGATTTGAATGATCAGTCAAATGGGTTTTCTGTTTTTTCTCAAAGAGCTCGCCCATTTGGAAGTTACCAGTAGCTTGAGTTCTCTTATGCCGAAATAGAGAAAGCTCACTGGTATATCTTGAACAACTGTAAAGAACTACAATCATATTTATGGTAAGACATAAAATTATTTTTGCAACCATTTATAATTATTTATGACTCAATAGCTAATTAATGTAGTGTACTAACAAAAGTATGTACAACTAGTGAACACATGGAGCAGTTGGAAAAGGAAACCGATGATAATTTATTTCAAAGGCAAAAACGGCTATTCCCAAAGTGGTTTGCGAATCATGTATGTATATCTAAAGACATTTTTTCTCTTAAAAAAATTTAATTAGAATGATATTCTTAATTACATATCTTCTCAACTATGCAGATGAAAATATTACGCCATCAAGGATCACCAGAAGCTACTGATGAGTTGTATTCATTAGCCTCTGGACCTGATCATAGAATATCTTTATATCATAGTTGTGTGGTAAATGGAATTCGATTTCACACTAAAGATCGAGATGATTGACACACAACTCAAAATAGTGGTGTTCTTGTATTGGGTGACCATTATGAGGATATGATTGATTTATATGGCGTGTTGTTGAATGTTGTTGTGTTAGATTATATCTTCAACAACCAAGTTGTTTTATTCAAGTGTGAATGGTTTGATAATGATCCCAATAAAAAGAGATTGCAAGATGATGGTGTCCTTAGGTGCATTAATGTGGATAATAAGTGGTATGAAGAAGATCCTTATGTTCTTGCAATCCAAGCACAACAAATCTTTTACGTAAATGATCCAAAGTTAGGATCAAGTTGGAAAGTGGTGCAAAAAGTACTTCATAGACACATATTTGATGTTCCAGAGCAAACTGCAACAAATGATAGTGAAAATGATAATGAAGATCCAACAATAGAAGAAGCATATCAAGAAAATGATTCAACTGATATTGTTTGGTCAGTAAACCAAGATTGTAATGTTCTACAATATCAAAGGGCAGATGGTGATCCAAGCTATATTGATATTGAAAATGTGGTTGATCATGGGAGAAGATTTGAAAATGATGATTTAACTGCTTTCATAAATGACCAAGATGAAGAAGAGGAAACACTTGTAGACTATTGTAGTAAGGATAATGAAAATAGTGATGAAGAAGACCATGATAGTGATAGTGATAGTGATAGTTAGTTTTATTATTTTAATGTCCATTTCAGTTAGACTTTTCTTGTTTATCATCTTATTGTTTTTATTTCATTACAATTTGATAGAGTTGCATAAAATAATTCAATTATGATGTTCATATGAGTTTTGAATTTCATTTAGTTTAATAATATAGTATTATGTTTATATTTCATATCAAATTTACATTTTTTTGTACTATTTTGAGTTATTTATTTAATGCATATACATGATGTATCCCCTAAACTAATTTTTTTTAAAATCTCATTTATTACATCTTACGTGGAATTGAAGAACATAAATGAAAATATTTTATGTAACTATGTATTTGTCTAACTGAATTTAGTGCAGGAAGTATTATCATAGATGGAGCGTGGAAATCGACGTCGCCTTAAATATACTTCTAACACTAAGTCTCGAGCTCCCCCAAGAATATGAATAATCATACTAAAACCAGTATTAGGGTTGTCTCTCCTCCTCCTCCTCCTCCTCCTCCTCCACCACCACCACCACCACCACCTCTTCCTTCTTCTCCAATTTCTTCAACTCCTACTCCTACTAATAGTAATATGCCATCGTCAATGCAAACAATAGTTAGGAATAGCACTGGTAAGAATACATTTTTTAAGTTTTTGTTTTTATTTTTATCATTAACTATGCATTCTAACTTTGTTTTTAAATTGTAGATTCATATCCACCATTAAAGAAGGGTCGTGGACCTACAAGAGGTAAGGGCATAGATACTATTGTACAAATGTCAGGGAAAATCAAGTTAGATTTCAACACAGAGAGTGGAAGACCAAAAGATAGTGATAAATCTGCAAAGTTTTCTAATGAGTGTGGCTATCTCATTAGAAAATTTGCTCCACTACAATTCGAGAAATGGTCAGCTATTCCAGCTATGGATACACAACCATTAGTTGATCACCTTTTAGTAAGAGTTCTTATTAGTTAAAAATGTTTTAATTAATTAGTTAATCTATAATTATACTAACACATTATAATGCTTTTTATTTTATTTTTATTTTAAATTTCAGTCAAAATTTGATCTAGATATGTCAAAACATACATTACAAAGTATGTGCATGAGATTATGGGACAACGTTATCGAACATATAGATATGATCTTCACCAGCATTTCAAGCAGTTTGAGATAGTGGAGGAGGCACGTTTGCACCCGCCAGATGATGTCACACAAGAAGATTGGGATTACTTGTGCAATCTTTTTTCTCTTGAAAAATTTAAGGTATTGTGCATATTTAACATAATTACATATGAAATAGTAAACATATTTGATGTTGTGTGGGTATACTAGAGCATCTTGATCATTGGTATTTGGTATATTTTGAAGTAAAAAAGTAGGAATTTGTCGCTTGAAACAAGTTGAAAATTGAAATGTTGTGTTGGATTGTTGGTTCCTTATGAATAATTAAAATATTATATTAGAATATTTGTTTACCATGAATTATTGAAATGTTATATGTATTGGAATGTTGGTTTATTACCAAAAATTAAAATTTTGTATATGAGAATATATATATATATAGTATAAATAATGGAGAAGATTTTACTAAAATCTTACTAGAAAGACTACATTTTATTACATGTTTCATTGTTTGTAAAGTTTTTATTTAACATATTTTCTTAATTCTTAGGTTACTATAATTTGTTTCATTTTCTTTTACTTACTCTTTTAGTAATATTATTGTGTAGAAAAGGGCTACTATAAATAGTGAAAATCGTGAAAAGCTTCCATTCAATCATTGTGGTGGATCTAAACCATTTGCATTTCATCGTCAGCATAACTCAATGGTATGACATATTTTTCTAAATTATATCTTTAAAATAATAGTTTTATTTTATTCTATTTATTTAAAAGACATGTTCCACCTAGAAAGTTGAAAAGGGAGTTTATTACTTATCTTTAAAAATAACTAAATTATTTTTTTATGTGCATGTAAAAGAGTGTTGCCACCGGAGAGTTGCAAGGGGAAGTGGAGTTATTTCGTGCCACTCACTACAATGAAAGTAAGGGATGGATCAATGACACAGCTAAATCTCGATATGTAAGAGTCATGTTACTTGTAGTTGCAAAAATTAAAATTTTCTTTTCATTATATGCTATGTAACATGTTCACTAATTGAAAACTATATTTCTTAGGAAGAAATGCGTAAGCTTCAAGAGCAGAGTACCCAAGATGGAGATACTCCTATCTCTGACTTGGAGATAACTCAAAGAGTACTAGGGAAGTGATCAGGTTATATTCGAGGTTTGGGATATGGGTCACGACTTAAGCGTTCGACTACAACTGAATTTCCTGATGAAGAAACAGAGAGGTTACGACAACAAATCACAAAGTTAGAGGAGTTTAAAACAACAGCTACCACTCAATTGGAGGAGTTAAAGGCAATGATCCAGACTTTGATGCCACAACAAACCAACACTTCTAACCAACCACCACCTCATTCTAGCTCAACTTCCCAACCACCACCGTCACCATCGAGTTGATATTATTATATGGTTTGCTATTATTTATTGGTCACTTTTATTTTAGACAATATTCGAATGGTACTGGGACAATGTTATTTGCACGTATGTTTTGCATTGATGAAACAAATGTTTTAATGTTTACTTATTTTCTATATATTATTCTATTTTTACATTATTAAATGTTTTATTTATATAATATCATTGTATATTTGAAATCGTTCAATATCATATAGGCTTATGTAGGTTTCAATAGGATTATTTAAAATTTTAAAAATTAACAATAATATTATATTTAAAGAGGAAATTATTTCATCCGAAAATAATACAAAGAGGAACTTCGTTTCATTATTTCATCTCCTATATGAATTCGAGATAAAATTATTTTATTGCCTAAACATTATTAGTTTTTCAAGATGAAATCATTTTGTCTCCAATTGTAATTGAAACATTTAGAGACAAAATTTGTTTATTACTCAAACTATCTGTCAACATTTTGGGACAAAAATAGTTTCTCCCCAAATGTAAGTGGAAGTATATGGAGATAAAATTATTTCGTTGTAGAAACTATGGGTTAACATGATGGAGATGAAAAAATTGTCTCCTAATATATGAAGTAACATTTAGAGACAAAATTTGTTTGTTACCCAAACTAATTGTCAACAATTTGAGACGAAAATATTTCCTCGCCAAATGTAAGTGGAAATATATGGAGATAAAATTATTTCGTTGTAGAAACCATGTGTCAACATAATGGAGATGAAAATAGTTTGTATCCTAATGTACAAAGTAACATGTAGTGACAAAAAATTTTGTTGCCAAATGAAATATTTTGTTACCAAATAGTTTACTCGATATTTGAAAATCTAATTCCAAACGAAACATTTTATCTTAGGCCACAAAAAAAACTCGTTTCCAAATAGTGTCGGCCACAAAATTTTGTTTTGTCATAAATATATTTTCTTAACAAACGTTAATTATTCGTCTCCAAAAACATGGGGTGACACAAATATCGAGACAATGAACGAGACGAAACTTTTCGTTAGGAAAGCCTTTTGGCTACAAAAGGCATATTGTTGGAGACAAAATATTTCATCCATGATCATGTACTTTGTTGTAGTGTTTATAATGGTTCAACAAATCCTACGCTTATTCTCCTTAAACTCCTTTCGAGTGAAGGTCCCATTAGATTAAGCTTCAAGTTGGATTCAATGGCTCTAATGGGCTTGTATAGGACAAAATCTTCAAGTTCAATCCTAATGTAAAGTTTCAACACTAAACCTTTCTCAAATTAATGAAGGTTTAATATTGCTAGGAAACTTGAATAACTCCAATCCTTGGCCCTAGATTGAATAGAAAGCATGCAAACTACCTTAGGCCCCCTTAGAAACTATTCTAGTAGAAACATTAGCAATAAAAACCAAATAGAATAATAACCTAGACTAGCAGAAACCGTACCTAGATTTAGATGTTCCTAGATCAAATCCATGCAATGAAGAACAAATCTAAAGTTGTCAAAGAGCTTATCTACCCACTAGTCTTCCACTCACATACTAGGCACGAGAAAAGTATATATTTTTCTCTCTAAAGGGTGCCTAGGGTTTTGCTCTAAAGGCTCTCTCTAGAAGATAACATGAAAAATTGAAACCCTAACCTCTAATAAGGATATTTATAAGGTTTCTTGTGGACTTAAGTGGCTTGAGCCTGAATTGGGCTTAGGTCATCTAATTTAGCCCAACTAGGTCCTAATAAATTAATTAGCCTTAATAGGTTCCAATTACTTAACTAACTTATACTAGAAAGACAATTCATAAGACCTAGTGCAATCATACGTTTTTACCAAAACACCCTTATGTACAGTTATGAACCAAAAACCCAAATCCCTTAAAATAAAAGTACCTCCGTATAATAAAAGCTTGAGCAAGGATGACTAAAACCTATAGAAAAATGCAAGCTTCTTCAAAACCCAGTTGTAAAGTTAATTCAACACTCCATTAAAGAGAATCAACTACACTCCAATATAGTATGAAATTACAATGAGCATAGTTCGAGTTTGTACCCTACCATCCATTGCATGTAGACTCCCCACGAACTAGTGTCCATAATTTAACAAGGTAGTGCTATCACCTATCAATATTACATCTCTAATCCTTGAGTTATAGATATTTCTTATTATATGATCAATTGACATGCTCTAACTCCAAGAAGCATATATCAAATTTTCACTACAAGAAATGTTATAGCCATAATCTTTAGATCATATGTCCTTTTGGGACGCACTATCTCAATACCATGAGACATTATGGTGCCTTTATCAAAATGCTAACCCAACATATTTATTGACATTGAGTATGATTTTGCTTAAAATTAAAGATATTTTACTCATACAAGTGTTGACAGCACTGTTCTTTAAATCCAACCTATGTTCTTTAATAGAAGATGTGAGGTGCTAACAACCAAACATCCCTCCAACATAACAGTTGACATTGCACTAATAATCAAAACAAGGAGTTATGTTTCGTGCTTCATTTGACCAGATAGGTAATATCACATGTTGTACTTGGCAAGTACGTGGGATGCTCAAAAAGATTAATGAAAAGAGAACATTTGAATTTGTCAACTCTTCATGTATTTACTTTTTCGGATGTTTTATTATAACGTTTGTTTGGCATCTTAGACAGCATATCCGTACCATTCAAGTTAAAAATGGATGTAATGTACTTCATTTGGTGTGGTTGATGTTGATGTTTGACCAAATATAAATTCATTTCTATTGGTGGTGGTGGATTCCATCCACCAAATGTTAATATAATATATATATAGATGTGTGTGTTCTTTGTGGTAGTATGTTTTTAGGATGGTGGACTTGAATTTGAATTAATTTTTGGTATGGGACTTAAAGAGCCATCACTTGTACCAACCCAAATGTAATTTGGAGCATTTTCAGCAAATTTTTATAATTATCACTATAGCAATATGAGCTAAAGGGCATACAAGAAACCATGGTAACTATTAAATTTTGTAAAAGGGAAAATATAATGGAAAGAAAATAGAAAGAAAATGAAATAAGAGAAAAAGTGGAATGAAAGAAAAAATAAAAAGTATGTTTTAAATTAATAATTTTTTATAGACAGTTTTAAACTCAGTTCATTTATTTTAATTTTTTGATATAAAAATTAAATAATTTAAAATTTTATAATTTATTTTTTAAATAATTTTTTTTCATATAACAATTAAATATGAGAAAAATGTTTTTTTTTACTTTTTTTTCCTTAGTAATTTCCAATAACCAAATATAACCTATTTGACACAATCTTTTGAATACTTAAACTTCTTTTTGATTGTTAAAAGAGTTTAAATTTTTTTTATTAACTTCAAATAAAAGGTTTTTTTATAGCTAAATTACTTTTGAAACTATCATCAAAATATTTTTAGATATATAAGATTTTTTAAGGGAAAAAAAGTTCAAATTTTCAAATTAGACAGATGTTTAAAAATAATTTTTTTTGTTTTTTAAAAAAAACCTTATCTTTAAAAATATATATATATATATTTGAAAAATCTCTCTCACTTCAATAAAAATTATTTCAAATAAACTTAAGTCGAATGGTAGAATAGACTTAGGTGGTGTTTGTTTTTTTACTTAATTCTAAATAGAACCTTAATACTTAATAGTATTAAATATTAGATTGTTTGTTTTTGTAATATTTTATTTCTATTAAGTATTAAAAAGTTAAAAAAAACCATTGTGTTATTTTTTCTATTTAGAAAAAGCCACATAATTTGGTTTTTTTATTTAGTAAAAAGTTTATAATAAGTCATAAAAATGTTAAAAAACAAACAACCTAAATTCTAAAACTAAATGGTTTTAAGCAAAAAGTCAAAAAACTAAACACCATCTTACTCATATGAAATTAAAACTACTGAGGAGGCATTAATCACAGTCTCGGTAGCCACATCTACATAAGACAAACTCTAAGCACGCGCATGCCCATGCCTTACACATGCACTTTCACGGAAGGGCTTGATCCACTCCTCTTGGAGGCAATTGGACATGCCCAAATCTTATATTTTTGCCACCTTACATGTACATCAAAGTACCACGGCTTGGTTGGGTCATTATCACTATTACCCACTTCTCTTAGTTGACTTTTCATTTCCATAATACTATATTCCTAATAAAAAAATGGTTTGCAAAAAATTAAGGTAGGGTCTATCCTTAATTTATGTTGGGTGAATGGCAGTTTGGTAATTTATCTTGTGTGAATGGTTGTAACAATCAATATTGTTCTCAAGTATGACGCAACAATAGAAAATTTGAAACTTTATCTCATTCTAATGATTCAAAGAGAATAAATTATTGAAGTGTATAAGAGCATGTTTGCTAGTGTAATTTAAAAATAATTTTTTATTTTTAAAAGTAGGAAGTTATCTTTAAATTTTTTTAATATTATTTGGTTATTATTTTTAAAAAATAATTTTTATAAACAAAGTAAAAATAGAGAACAATTTATGTTTTGTGCTTCATTTGATCGGATAGGTAATATCATATGTCGTACTTGGCAAGTACGTGGGATGCTCCAAAAGAATAATAGAGAACATTTGAATTTGTCAACTCTTGATGAATTTGCTTTTTCAAATGTTTTATTATAATGTTTGTTTGGCATCTTAGACAGCATATCCGTACCATTCAAGTTAAAAATGGATGTAATGTACCTCATTTGACGTGGTTGATGCTGATGTTGGTGTTGATGTTTGACCTAACATATATTCATTTCTATAAATTTTGTTGGCGGTAGATTCCAATGTTAATATAATATAATACATAAGATTAATTGATTAAAATGATAAAAAAAAATTAAAATTTGTATAATTAATTTTTTTTAATTTAAAGAGTAATTAAATTTTTATATAAATGCCTTTTAATATTTTCATTAGTTACATGTATTTTTTTAAAAAAAAAAATGTTATTTTTACAAGATAAAAATGAGGGTCTTTTTGTCGAAAATAGGTTTTGTTTGGAAGGTTAAATTTATAATTTCATATTTTTTTGTGCCTTTTAATCTATAATCTCATATATATATATATATTCTTTTTAGTATGTTTTAAGGATGGTGCAGTTGAATTTGTGGTGTGTTGTAAGCTTGGTGGACTTGAATTTGAATTAATTTTTGGTATAGGACTTGAAGAACCATCACTTGTAGAAACCTAATTGTCATTTAGAGCATTTTTAGCAATTTTTTATAATGATCACTACAACAATATGAGCTAAAGGGCATACAAGAACCCATGGTAGCTATTAAATTTTGTTGAAGAGAAAATGCAATGGAAAAAAAAATAAAGAAGAAAAGTGAAATGAAAAAAAATTAAAATGAAAGAAAAAAAAATTAAAATTAATAATTTTTTATAGACTACTCTAAACTCATTAATAAATTTTTTATACACTACTTTAAACTCCATTCACTTCTTTTAATATAAAGATTAAATAATTTTAAAATATATAAACTTATAATTTACGTTTTAATTATATTTTATTTTTTTTTAATATTTTTTATATAACAATTATATATGATAAAGTCATTTTTTTAGGTTTTTTCTTTTTTGTTTCCTTAGTACTTTCAGAGAACCAACCATAACCTATTTGATATAATCTTTTGAATGCTTAAACTTTTTTTTAACTGTTAAAAGAGTTTAAAATATTTTATTAACTTCAAATAAAATGTTTTTTTATAGCTAAACTTGTAAAAATATTTTTAGATATATAAGATTTTTTAAGGGAAAAAAAGTTCAAAATTCCAAATTTTATAGACGTTTAAAGAAAAACCTTATCTTTTAAATATATATATATATTTGAAAAATCGCTTTCACTTCAATAAAAATTCTGTCAAAATAAACTTAAGTCCAATAGTAGACTAGACTTATATGAAATAAAAACTATTAAGGAGGCATTAATCACAAGCTCGGTGCCACATCTACGTAAGAAAAACACTATGCACATGCATGCCCATGGCTCACACACGCACTTTCGTGGAAGGGCTTGATCCACTCCTATTGGAGGCAATTGGGCACATGCCCAAATCTTATATGTTTACCACCTTACATGTACATCAAAGTACCACGGATTAGTTGGGTCATTATCACTATCACCCACTTCTCTTAGTCGACTTTTCATTTCCATAATACTATATTCCTAATAAAAAAATGGTTTGCAAAGAATTAAGGTAGAGTATATCCTTAATTTATGTTGGGTGAATGGTAGTCCTGATGGTGATTTATATTGCGCATGGTTGTAACAATCAATATTGTTTTGAATTATGAAGCAACACTATAAATTTTGAAACTTAGCGCTTGTTTGGCCATATTTTTTTAAAACTTTTTTTAAAAATTGATTTTAAGTTAAAAAATAAAAAATTATTTTTAAAAACAAGTATAAAAAAAATATCAAACAAACTCATATTTTCTTTTTATTTTAAAAAATTAATAATAATAATTCTTACTTATTCTCTAAAAACTATTATATATTTTATTTTATTTTTAAAATTTGTTTCTAAAGAACAATGACTAAATAATGTTTAAAATTTTTTAAAAACACAAAACTGTTTTTAAATCACTCAACCAAACAAACTCTTAATTTCTCATTCTAATAGTTTAAAGAGAATAAATTATTGTAGCGCGTAATTTTTTTTCAATTATATATATATATATGCATACCCATCAAACTTCAAACACCTATGAAATATGATATACCATATTATAGTAAAAATACTATATCATTGCAAACATATTATATCATAATAAAACCAATAATGAGTAGAATCTATTTACTAAAGGCATATAATAGTATAATAATTAATTTATCAATATTTATATCATTCATATTTGTACTAAGTACTTCATAGTTTTTTTTTATTAAAAATATCCCCAATCAATATATCAAATATCTTCTTTTTTATTTGTCCAAATTTAAATCAATATTTGAATCAGAATGTGAAAAAAAAAAAAAAAAAAAAACAATCTTTATAATTGAGGACACTATATTGCTCTTTAACTAGGGGGCAAAGTGTTAGATTTTAAATGTAATGGGAGAAAGTATGAAACATGTCAAATGTTGAGGGGATGATAAAGTATCATTATTTGTAATTTTTTTTTTCATTCCACATATCTTGCAAGAATATATTAATGGTAAAAAAAGAAATGTACTATGTTATGATTTTTTTTCCTATTATTACAAATTCCTCAAACAAATATTTTTTAAGAACCTTCCTATTATTATTATGAAGAAAATATCACATTGTAATTTTTTTTTTATAATTATAAAGTAAACATTCTATTTTAAGAATTTGCAAGTCTTTGCCATTCCTATATGAATATACACTATTTATAAGGATTTTTGCATTATTAAAAATTTCTCTATTGCCATGATTTTCTATTGTACTTTGTTTTTCGAAACTTCTTCATTTGTTAAATAAAAATCAAATATGTTACTCATTTTATTCTCCTTCTTTCATATTTTCTTATAATTTCATTTATACATAATTTTAACTTATAGATTTTATTATTTTACCACTTATCTTATCTTATGTTTAACTAAATATAAAATAAGATGAGCAACATGATAACTTATTTGATCCCATCACTATTGAAATATGAAATTCCTCTTTTATCCTATCCTTATCCCATTCTATATCAAGTCAATCAAACACAGCGGAATTGGGACACCCACATTTACAATACATTATTCATTAAAAATGTTTCAAAAGCATGAGGGCTCAAAACATGATTAAACCATCCCAAAGGGGTGGTTGAGATCAACGTACCTCTATAGCCTTAATTTAAGATGAGCACATGATGTGACAAATTTCTATATAAACGAAGCACCATGTATAGAATGGCAAGTCCAATAAGAATTCATCAATCTTTCAGCAACCAAAGTAGCCAGAGGCAATGGCAACTTCACTTTTCAAACTCATCTCCAGCTTCTTCATCCTCATCTCCATCTTCATATCACAAGCTGTTGCACAATCGGATGGATGCCAATCCCAAAGCAAAAACAGCTGCAACAACAAGTCAGCTGCACTGCCCCTCAAACTCATAGCCATTGCTTCCATCTTGATCACAAGCATGATAGGCGTGTGCTTGCCTCTTTTCTCACGTTCAATCCCAGCTTTAGGCCCTGACCGCAACCTATTCATCATCGTTAAGGCCTTTGCTTCGGGGATCATTCTAGCAACCGGGTTCATGCACGTGTTACCGGACTCTTTTGACATGTTATGGTCCCCTTGCTTGAAGGAAAATCCATGGCACAAGTTCCCCTTCACTGG
Organism: Vitis riparia; assembly: GCF_004353265.1. NCBI lineage: Eukaryota > Viridiplantae > Streptophyta > Magnoliopsida > Vitales > Vitaceae > Vitis > Vitis riparia. The sequence continues at coordinate 4,613,875 of NC_048440.1, forward strand.
CTTTGTGGCAATGTTGTCTGCAATTTTCACTCAAATGGTTGATTCAATAGCCACTAGTTTATACACCAAGAAAAATAACACTGGTATTATTCCGGAAATCGAAGTTGCAGATATGGCTGCAGGCAACACTGGGGGACACTTCCACGGACACCATCATGGACCCAAGATTGGAATTGAAGGTTCACAATTGCTACGTTACCGCGTTGTTGCCATGGTAATTACTTCCCTTTTTTTTATAAAAAAAATCCATATATATGCATATTTGCATGGATGTGCTAAGTCTATATGTTGATCAAAAGTACTTTTCTGGTTTCAATCGTCTAGAGGAGAAAGAAATCTAGTAGACAGACTAAACCTAAGTTTTTCTAGCGTTATCTTTTGGAAAACAAGGAAGGTTTTCTTCATCCACGGTAATTTAGCACTGCCTTTGCTTTCATTAGTTGACCTATTCATGGATTAGCAAACCAATTAATTTCAAATCGTTTTTCTTTTTCTTTTCTGCTATTTTATTTTCCTAATTAAGGCATGATGTCATTGCGATCCTAAGAGTTAATTTGATCCAAAAATCATTTTTTTTTTAATAACGAGACATGTTTGACTTAATTTGATTTTAATGTGTTATTTATTTATTTTTTTTAAAAAGAAAAAAGAAAAAGAACTATCAGACAAAACTTGGTTGGTAGGGATGTAAGTAATGACCCAATAGTGATTAATATATGGTTCTTAGTTTCCAAAATGAAAGGGATGTGTTTGCTTAAAGTCAAAGCAAAAATGGTTTTCTATTTAATCATGTTGATCCGATCCGCTTAATGTTTTATGTTTTCAATCACATCATACTCACCTTGGCAAATTGGTGAGTGCCTTCAACTAAAAAAATTTATAGTGCCTTCAAACCTACCATTAAAATATCTTATAATTACCTAATCTCCCAATCATCATTAATAAAGCTAAAATGAAATTAAAAATAAATTAAAATTAAAATTTTCTAAAACAATGTTTTTCTAATTAAAATTTATAACTATCTTTCTTTATTTGTATCTTTCATTTTTTATTTTATTTTTTGAAATGATTGTACCTTCAAGGATATTTGGTAAAACTTAATATATTTTTTATTGACTTAAGTTGATTTTAAGTTAAATTATACTTAAATTATTGGTTTAAAATTTATTACTTAAATTTTATTTTATGTATTAAGATTGTTTAATAAAATTAACTTAAAATTTATTCTAAATCATCAAATTGACATATTTATTTTTATAAATTATAACCAAAGCAAAGTATGTAGAATAACAATGGAAGTTATGAAGTAGAAAAAGATATCATAAAGGTAATTAGGACAAATGAAGGTAAAAAGGTAAAATAAAGATATGTACTTAAAAATAAGTTAATTGATTTTACTTATTACTTAAAGTTATTTTTTGATTTTAAGTCATACTATTAAGTTATTTTACCAAATATACTTAATTTACTTAATAATTTAAATTAAGTTATTAATTCACTTTAAGTTATTAAATTGATTTACCAAAAACTTACTTAATCTCTTAACTTTTATTTTTCTAATAACTATAAATCATTTTTAACACTGAATTCATTTTTCTACCTCTCTTAGTTTAATTTTAATTTTAATTAAACTTTGAAATTTAAAAGCATGACATAACTGCACTAAATTATATTGTCGGTACGCAGGTGCTTGAACTGGGAATTGTGGTTCATTCAATAGTGATAGGGCTCTCAATGGGAGCCTCAAACAACACTTGCACAATAAAGCCTCTTGTGGCAGCCCTTTGCTTCCATCAAATGTTTGAAGGAATGGGCCTTGGTGGCTGCATCCTTCAGGTAATTACTAATCTATATATAGTCTATACAAACAGTACCCCAGCCCTTATATTATATATGTACGATTAGGAATTAATGAGAAAAATGTTGCATGCATGCATCTAGGCTGAGTACAAGTTTTTGAAGAAGGCTTTGATGGTGTTCTTCTTCTCTGTGACAACCCCATTTGGGATTGCGATTGGGATAGCTTTATCCAAAACATATAAAGAGAACAGCCCTACTTCATTGATCAGTGTAGGACTACTGAACGCCTCCTCGGCCGGACTTTTGATCTACATGGCTTTGGTGGATCTTCTCTCTGCTGACTTCATGGGTCCGAAGTTGCAAGGTAGCATCAAGCTCCAGATTAAGTCCTATGTTGCAGTTCTTTTGGGTGCTGGTGGCATGTCTGTAATGGCAAAATGGGCTTGATCTTCAGCTTTGAGATCATGTCATTGCAATTTACAAAAGCGTGTACTTATGAGTTGTTATGTTCCTATCCTATCTATAACCTCACTTGTCAATTTCCTTCATATATTTCTAAGCTTTGCCCACTATTTGGCATGAAGCTCTCCAGCAAGAGCACTCATGTGTTGTCATGTAATCTTATGTATCTGAAGACATCAAAAGTCTTTTCCCCGTATCCTAGCTGGCTAGTGTGTTGCTTTCTCTTCCTTGATCAGTTTGATGGATATGTCCTTTAAATTTTATTTCATGTTATGATGGTAATGGGTACATTTTTCAGGCATAGAAGTTAACTCTTGAGGGGATCACAACCAGTCAAATGAGAGCTCTCATCACTCATGTACTTAGTAATTATACCAACAGCCCCCTTAGCACTTTCAAGTGTTTTTTTGGCTTGGAGTACCAAAACTTTCATTGTTCTCTTAACAAGCAAAAATGGGTTTCAATAGATTTTGAATTAAGTTAAATTAATCTACAATTCAGATTCATGAATATGATTTAAACAATGATAAATCCAATATATACAAAAAGGAAGCAAAACAAATTGCAAAATTATGAAGAAGATGATTTATTATAGGAAGGCATATATAGTGAAAATGAAACCAAAAAGGATATTGACAAGGAAGAAGCATTTTTATGTTAGCCGAAACTAATTATATTGGGCTCACTAAGGCCCAAACCAACACCCAAATCATGTCAATTTTTTTGAGATTTTTTAATAATTTAATTTATTAAATAGAAAATCATACTAAACCTTTAGATTATGTTTGGTTCTAGAAAATTTGAGGGAAAATGTGAGGGAAAGAAAATAGAGAAAAAAAAAATAAAAGGAAAGAAAAAATAAAGGAAAATAAAAAATAGGTTTAAACTCAATAAATTATTTTTATATGTTTTTTTAAACTTATTTTACTTATTTCTTTCTATTATATAAAGATTAAATAATTTATAAATTAATAAATTTTTGACAAATTTTAATTATATTTTTCATAATGAAAACAAACATAAAAAATTATTTTCTTTAACATTTTTTTTCTTTCTTTAGTACTTTCTAGGAACCAAACATAGATTTAATATTTGTCTGCGTGGGCATTGTTTTAGGCACATCTCTATTCAATGGTGAGACTTTGACAAAAACTTATTTTGAAAAAACTTTTTTTTTAGTCACCATTTTTTTATTTTCTTTAAAAGACAAAAGAAAATGAAAAATAAAAGTGAATCCATAAAAACAAAAAACATGTTCATGGATTAGAAATCAATTTTGGATCAAATTACTTATTGAAAAAGTATAGTAATAAGTTGGAACACTCCTTTAAGCCTATATGAGCCCGCTTGCCTATGATCTCTAATAAACAAATAAAAACTAAACTTGTCACATGATGGTAGTAGGTAAAAATAAAAAACCTTGGAATAAAAAAAAATTAAAATCATTTTATTCATCAAAATTAATAAACGCATATATTCCATAATTTTATCACAAACTAATTTTTTGAGAAGTTAGTTTCCTAAATTAAAGGCATTTTGATGGAAAGTGCATTTCTATTTCTAAAAGGAAACCGGTTCTCTCTCCACCCTATAAAATAAATGTTCTATTCCATCAATAATACGCATAAGAAAAAGCCTAAGGGTGAAGGGGTCAAGGAAGAGAAACAAGGTTGCTACTATACTTATTGTTTGGTCTCTTCAAGAATTCGTTATGAATTAAAGGTATGTCTTCTCTTAATAATGTGACTGTGAAAATCATATTGTTCTAAAATCCTCAGCCATTATGATTTGTGCAAATTAGGGATTGATTTGCATAATTAAGGAATTAGGATTATGATTGTTCTGTAGGAATTAAGGTTATGATTGTTCAACATGAATTAGGGTTATTATTATTTTGCATAAATAAAGAAACACTAAAACGTGGTATCATAGCCATGGTTCAAGAACTTATGATTTTCCTCTCTAATTTTGATGAGAGAATTAAATTTATTGATTGTATTTTTCTATTGCAATCGAAACATTTTGTCAATATTTTGTATTTGATTTTTTTTTTAAATCATTTATGGTGGCTTCAAGTTATTATATGAATTATGATTGTGTCAATTATTATTTGCTTTGAATTGCCACATAACTGTTGATTGTTATTAATATACGATTTTTGAATAAATTGGATTTTTTTTTATGATTTTATATCATGAACTTGATCCTTTTATGAAGGAATTGCATATTGTACAACTCGGGATCATAAGTCATTTTTGGCGAATTGTCTTTCATGCTTCGATAATAGTATTATGAAGGTTTAACATGATTGATATTTTGTTTAATTTGATATTCATATTTTGTTTGTTTATAGTCACCAAACTTTAATGTCTTGAATGTTAAATTTTATAATAATTATTTATATTATACAATTTGAAATTCACTTATGAATGGTTTGTTCAATCACTAAAGTGACCGAACCTTAAAGTTTTGTGTCTATCAGATTGTATAATATTATTATTAATCACGTATTATGTAATGCTTATAGATGAGATGATATATTGACAAATAAGACTGATCGAATTGTTATGGGTTAAAGATCATTTGGTTGAAGGTCTTATGATAGGTGATTATTTATATGAATTATAAATTATGGATGTTATTGTTAATGTAATGAAAATTGACACTTATGAGATTTGGAGGTAGAATTCACATAAATTTAAATGGAGCTAATTATGTGAGAATTTTTCATATAATCTGAAATTCTTGTTATAGTAACATGCCTTGCATGTTTATAATTTTGTATTATTATTGGTGCATAGAAAGTCCTTGATATTTGCCCTATTTATGAAGTCTCATTAAGTTTTTATTTATGTTTGACAATTCTGATGATATTTTTTGTAAATTATGGTTTTCCAATAAACTTATATGTTTAACTATTATATAATGTTTGTAATAATAGTTAAATATTGATCAAAATAATGTTTATATGATAATTATATTATCATGTAGGAGTTCATATTATTTATAGTGTGTTAGTCACCAAAGTAACCATACTAGAAAGTTTGATAGACATCCTCTAAAGATGTAAATGTTATTTATTACAAAAATTTTTGAAATTCATATAATGTAAAGTTTGTTAATCACCAAAGTGGTTGAACTTGAATGTTTCATGAATTTCATATTGAGTAATACACACTTATGTTATTCAATTACTCATTACTTATGGATGTTTGCAACATATTTAAGTACTTGTTGAATGAGTATATTGAAAGATATTTAAGGATTTACCCAATGGTTCTTCATGAATGATGAATATGATGGGATAAATCACATACTTTAGTTAGATTATATTTGTACATCCAAAGATGGCAAATGTATTTTTAACATAGGCTATGAAGTTATCCATTAAAATATATATTAAAATCATCGCAAAGTTATTATATATTGTAATATCCACCTAAAGAAGAGTTGCAATATATTGTATTGTTTTTCTAAATTATTTGTTTGAATTTGGCTATGTTTTTGCTTATAGCTTACCAAGTTTAATCATGAAAGTATGATATTTTAAGTTACAGTATTATCCTCAAATTTGCTAATTATTTTGCAAGATTAAGTTTATTATTATTTCTCTAAATAAAGAATATCCATTATTAAGGACTAATTAATATCATCATGAATTTTGATGATATGTAAGAAATGACTCCTTCAAAATGATATGATTTCAAGACTAAAGATCTTGGAAATAATTGACAAATTTTCATATTATGCAATCTTGTTTTAGTATAGACCACTTCAAATCTATCCTAAACACTATTAAGAATGAGTGTCATGATATGATTGAATTGGTCATCATATTTCTTTGAAAGGAAACAAGATTAATTGATGAAAATTTATTCGTCTTGAAGACTAATGAAACTTATAAGAGGTCTATGATTAAGGCCTACAAGAATTATGAATGAACTAACTAAAGAGATGATTCTTGTGAAATTATCAAGAATCATAAAAGGAAACTCAAAATGTTGAGTGTCACTTTATTGAAAAATTATGAATAGTTGAATGATTGCATAAATTGTAAAATATAATTTAAAAGAACAATTAAGTTTTGTTCTTTTGTATGATTAAATCATATTTAATTAAAGTTTTCCTTTTAATAAGATTCAGAAGCAAATGGAATCAAAGTATGAAGTTAGATAATGATGTTTTAAGGTGGTAAATGTTATATCAAGTATAATTGTAATTCAATGCTATTTGGTTAGGAGTATGTCAAGTATCTCTTACTACCCCAAAGGGTATAAGATTTATAATCCTAACCGAAGTATCATGAGTGATTGTTAAAACTGACAATGTATGGTTCATTGAGAATGTTTATATCAGTGGAAGTGATAAGTACCATGAAATATGGTTACCTGAGGAGTTATAATAAATTGTCTTTAACTTTATAACTTCTAAAGATGTTGCTTATTATTGATGAAGGTTAAAGTTAGTAAGTAGCAATAAATGATCAATCACTCTTAAATAAAGTTAATTGGACCTCTTATGTATTAGGAATGACATTGAAAAAAGTTCTTATAAGAAACCCTAACATGTGGTTTTGACCTATGGGTGAGATCGTAAGCTATCATACAATCCCTATGAATGGTTCATTATTGATGGAAGTCAATAGCAATAGGTATTCTCAATAAAGGCACCATGATATCTCATAGGATTGAGACATAGTGTCCCCTTTGATGATCCTAAGGTGTGTCTATGGAAACTATTGTCATAGTAGTTCCTTAAGTGGAACTTGACATAGGCTCTCTTTAAGAGGAAAGATATTTCAATTGAACACATAATAGGAGAATCTATAACTCAAGGATAGTAGATGTGATTTTGAAAGGCTAATAACTTTCACCTTGTTAGACTATGGATACCAGTTCATAGGGAGATTGAATGTTATGGATAGCAAGTCACGAACTTAAGCACATAGTTTGTCATTGTTATTTACATAAGATACTAGAGTTCAGTTGACTCTCTATAGTGGGATGTTCAATCAGCTTTAGAATTGGATTCTAAAGGAGCTAGTACTCCTATGGGTCCTAATGATCCCCACTTTGAGCTCATATACCTTGTTGGCACAAGTTATAAGGGTCAAATTGGCTCTAGGTTTACTTTTGTGCACAAAAGCATTTTGGTAATTATGCAAGGTTGCAAAGAATAACTGAACAAGGTCTCTAGATTAAGTTAATTGAATAATTATTAGGCCATGTTGGGCTAATTAATCAATTAGGACCCAAGTTAGGCTAAATTAAGAGATTAAAGCCCATATGCGCTCAATTCACTGAAACCCAAATAGGAATCCTATAAATACCCTATAGGGGTTAGGGTTTCCATCACTTTTTGTCTTCTACCATCCAGAGAGAAAGAAATACATAGCATCCACCATTCTTTCCTTCCCATCGGAAGTGTGCTAAGAACAAGGTTGAGTCATTGGGCGAAAGATCATGGGTTACGAGACTTCCAACAACTTTGAGGTCGTCTTCAACATTTAGCAATATCACCTACACTAATGAATATTTAGTTAAGTACATGATACAAGACTCCAATAAGGTTTTCAACCTTTTAGGTTTGAAGTTGTCTTTCTAAGGATCAATGTCCTTAGACATTTAAGGAGAACCTCTGTGCTTCTGCAATAGGTAGCCTTATGTATGTGATATTATGTGTTAGACTTGATATTTGTTTTACCGTAGAGATAGTGAGTAGATCCAAGATTAGAGGTCTGGGTAGATGTCAAGCATATGCTCATAAGTATCTTAGGATAATGGAAGAATATATACTTGTGAGTCTTTATAGTGAGTTTTTACTGCTTAGGTATCGGGAATTAGATTTTCAATCAGATAATAACTCTCGCAAGTCTACCTTTAGGTATGTTTTCACTCTAAGTGGTATTTGTTGTTCCTTTTGAAGCAACAAAGGAAACCTATTGGCTTAAGTATAGTTTCCCTAATTGTATCATCTAAGATCATGTTTTATGATTATAGTAAGGTGATGACACAGTCTAAAGAATTGAGGTACCACTAGAAGAGAAAATGTATAGAGAGGAAATGCTACCTTTTATATGAAATAATTCAGAAAGGTGATGTGACTATGAAGTAGATTTTTTTTTTATGGTGCCCAATCTACTTTTAGGACTAGTGAGAGTTTGTTACGATAAAACCCTTAAAAGCAAGACATGATATAACAAAGTTAGACTTAAGTTTCCATTCTATCTATCCATTGTATGCTTTGATATTGATTTGAGCATTTAGACTCACATCATTTGCATTGTATATGACTTGGGTCATTAGGAGTTGTACAAAAGACACAAGTCATCCTTGTAAGATGATAAGTAGTTCACAATTGATTCATGGATTTGGGCAATCTAGTAGTTGTTGGCATTTTAGATCTAAGCAACGAAATCAATACCATTTTTTCAAAAACAAATAATAATAATCTTTAGGGTTAAAGTACTAACCTTTAGGTTTAGATAATCCCAAACCTTAAATTCCAAGTGTTAAAAACAAACTCGAAGTTATTGGAAGTCTCATAAACCTCCGATCTTCCATCCAATGACTCAACCTTGTTCTTGGTGTTGGCATTAAGCCTCTCAAAACAAGACATGATGTAACAAAGTTAGACTTAACTATCTCCTTGCTATCCTCTTGGTGTATTAACATCAATTTGACCATTCAACCCATGCCTCTTACATTGTACATGACTTGGGTGCATTAAGAGTTGCACAAAAGATACACGTTATAGGTTCCTTGTAAATAGATAAATAATCGGTTCATGAATTTGGGCAATCCAATAGAAACTATAGTGCACCACCTCCTACTTGGAGGAATGATTTGTCTTGGCCATCAAGATGGGTTTCCCATGGTGAGTGTACTAGTGTATGTGATGCACACTGAATAGGATCTACGGTGAATCATGACGCAAGGTTATCAATTGTCATGATTTACTAAGCTACTATACTGCATGGACTCTCAAACTTAAGAGAATATTAAGCTTGTACCAAAAACAACAAGAGGCATTAACCTATGGGTGAGACACTAAAGTGGTCGTATATCCTTATGGATTAGGTCACTATTGATGGAGATTGGTGGCAATAGGTACTCTCAATAAAGGCACCAGGATATCTCATGGGATTGAGATAGTGTGTTCCATTGGATGATCTAAAAGACACGTGATCATGAAATTTGTGGTCACAGTAATTACTTTAGTGGAATTTGACATACGCTCTTTGGAGCTAGAGTATGTCATTTGATCACAAATAAAAAAATAAAAAATGGGATCTATAACTCAATGATTTGAGAAGTAATCTTGATAGGTGATATCATTACCTTTTAGATTATAGATACCACTTCATGGGGAGTCTGGATGTAGTAGATAGTAGGTCACGGACCCAAGCACTTGGTATCTCATTGTGATATACATAGGGTACTGAAGTATGGTTGACTCTCTATAGTAGAATGTTGAGTCAATTTCAGAATTTGATTTTGAGGGAGTCAATACTTATATGGGTCCCTACTTTGAGGTCATATTCCTTGATGGCACGATTTATAAGGGTTAGATTTTTAATTCACTTTTGTGCATAAAGGTGTTTTGGTAATCACGCAAGGTTGCATAGGAATAAGTGAGTGGTATCCCTATACTAGGCTAATTGATTAATTAGGATCTTGTATGGTTAATTAATCAATTAGCAACCTTTTTGGGTTAGATTAAGTGACCCAAGCCCATGGTGGGCTTAAGTCACTTAAGCCCAATAGGAAGACTATAAATACCCCTTTAGGGGTTAAAGTTTCTAAGTCATGTAATTCTCCCTTTTAGTTCAAAGAAAACTAGCCTCCACCCTTGAGATCTCCATCATCTCAGTGCCTAGACATAATTAAGAGTAATCGAGCGAAAGATCATGGTGTTACGAGATACTTTACAACTTTGGAGTAATCTATATAAATTAGAATCGATCCAAGAACATCCTAATCAAATGTACGTGGCTTCATTCTCTAGATTTATGACTTCTATGGTATCAATATTGGTTTTTGAATACCTAGTTTTCCGTTGCGATAGATTTAGAGAGCCTATGATAGATTTTCATGTACCTTATAAGATCCAGAGCATGGGAATGGAGTAATCCGAGGTTTCTAACACTTGGCACACTTCTGGTAGGAAGAAAAGAAGGGCGGAGGCTATAACTCTCTTTCCCTTTGGATGGTGGAAGAAAAAAATGTAATGGAAACCCTAACCCCTAAGGGGTGTTTGTTACACGAGAATGGGGAGTGAAAATAGACAACTTATTCCTTTTCTCCCTCATTCCCATGTTTGGATAAATTTTATGAAGGCAGAAATAGAATAAAAAATGATGTTGGTATAAATCAAAAATCTCACTTATAAGTTAAATTTGAATTCATCAGAAAGAGGTGGCATTCTGATTTATTGAACCCATGAGACAATATAAAATAACCTAAACTTACCATTTTACCCTTGGATTCCATTCTTCAAGCCTAATGTCTTTATCTTCTCTACAACAAGTGATTTTTCCAAACTGAATCAATCAAACCTTCCACAACATTTAGAAAAAAAATTCAATTTCTAATTTCTAGGGGTTTTGGATGTTTATTTTGTTTCTTGAATCTAAGATTTGTCATTGTTCTTTACAACTAGGTTTCGAAAATTTCCCTCTACATCTCCAATCAGACTTACCTTATTTTCTTTTTCTTCTACTACTTCTTTCTATGTCTTTCTTCTTATTTATAAATGAAATGTTTTTTTTTTATTTATTGATTTGTGTTTGGAATCTTAAGGTTTCTTTTTTTTTTTTCCAAACTTAAAGGGTGTTTGGTTCAATCGTGTTTGCTTGAACTGTCAATTTTTTTTTTCTTTTCTTTGATTTTTCTTGCTCCATTCTTTGCTTGGTTTTGTAAATCATAGAGAATCTTTGATCCAATGGATCACCAAGTGTTTGATTTGGGAATTTGGGTGTGGGAGTTTTGGTGGATTTTGTAGGTATGTTGTGTGAAAATTTTTAGGCTTCATCCTTGTTATACTGATCATAACTAGATTTTATTTTTCTTTTACAAAACATAATATTGGAAATTTTTTAATCATGTTTTTATTTTTAGTTTATATTATTTAATTAATTATCTATTCATTTATTTATTTTGAAAAACATAAGATTTGGAGATTTTAAGGTCATTTCAAATAGTTGCGATCTTCAGTTATGAACGTATCCATGCTGGCTTCCTAAGCTTGTTGGATTTGAAGCGATTGCTATTTTGATTGGGTTCCTAAATACTTATCTACTCAACCTGATGATCATTTGAAGTTATTTTGTGAAATGGCTTCCAAAAGCAGCCTCGCTAAGATGTTAGGGTAAGGAATTGCAATTTAGGCTTTTGGTTTCTACTGCTCTTATGCAAAGGGTATCTTAACCTTCTTCATTTTTATATTAGTTTTTGTATAGAATAGACAATTTTGTATTTTGAGGGTATTTATTAAGCATTTGAATGCTTTAGAGTTGGGAATAAACTAGAAATAACTGAAGACCTGGTAATGAAGTCAAAATATTAAAATGAACTGCATGTAAAGGAAAATGAGTCTGTTATAAATGTTGAATTGTTCAGGTTAATTCTGGAAACTTTCTTATAACTTGGGATTTATTTGTAAAGTATAGAAGCAACTTGGAAGGATTTTGTGAAATGTACATGCTTATGCTAAGAAATTTTAGTTTTGGGATCTGTTTGGTTTTCTAGAGAATGAGAAGGTTGGGAAGGCAGTTGATTTGGAGTTGATTAGAAAACAAAATGACTTTAGTCCCATATTCATCACGAGATTTTAAAGATTAGGAGTTGGTGGTATTAAGTGCCTCTAGGAGGTTATTTGGAGTATTTAAAGGCAGGAAAAAAGGGAGATATGAAACTTGATGCGCAGTGTTGAGTTGATTCTATATAAAGTCGCATTGTTGGGCTTTTATATAGAAAGTATAAAAAAAGTCATGCAACCCCAACTTACCTATTTCTCAACTAGCCTAAGGTAACATTTTTTCCAAAATTCCCTAAAACCCCAACTTCCCGACAGCACCCACTACAAACATAAGAAATCCCACTTAGGTGGTGTTTGTTTTTTTTACTTAATTCTAAATAGAACCTTAATGCTTAATAGTGTTAAATATTAAGTTATTTGTTTTTGTAGTATTTTATTTCTATTAAGTATTTAAAAGTATAGAAAAATCAATATATTATTTTTTCTATTTAGAAAAAGCTACATATTTTGACTTTTTCTATTTAGTAAAAAGTTTATAATAAGTCATGGAAAAGTAGAAAAACAAACAACCTAAATTCTGAAAACAAATTGCTTTTAGCAAAAAACCAAAAAAACAAACACCAGAATGAAGCTGAAGCTAAAGAATACCACAATCAACGACTGATTAAAAAGGCCTTTCTTTAACTGTCTCCAAATTAGAAAGTCCTATTGTCTCTTATAATTTAGGAATGGACCATTGACTATTGTACAATAAATACAAATGGACATTAGTACCTAGGATGAAGAGTGGATTGATTCATATCATGCACCCGCAAGATTTTTGTATTTAGTGGTAAGGCCAATTGTAAAAGTAATAAAGAGAATAACATCATTTATAACCTATATACCATTTATTATTTTTATCCATCTAATCGGTGAAGAATAACATCACCTTGAAAATTTGATGAAACAACTAACATTTTCCTTAAAAAAATAATTGAATTATATTGATAATAATTAAACTATAATTTTATTTCATTTTAATATAGAATTGAGACCAAAACAAAAAACAAAAAAAAAATGTATAAAGGACTCTTTGAAAATGTTTTCCAAATAGTTTTTAAGAATAATTTTTAAAAATAATTCTCATTTATTCTTAAAAACAAAAACAAAATTTTGTTTCGAAACTTAATATATATAAATAAAAAAAAATCCTCTACTTGTATTTTAGGAATACACTATACATTTATATATAATACATAAATTTTATATCTTCAATTAACATATAAAACAAAACTAAAATAAAGTGTACAAACAATGAAGATAGTGAGAATGAACACAAAAGGCAACATAGCAGCCACGAAATGAACCTAGAAATGATATTGCTTAATCCTATGTTATTGTTATTATTATTATTCAACTTAATTATCAATACATAATTCCTTTCTTGAGTTTGGCCAAGTTCCTTGTAGTTCAATGTATCACGGTGTTCTAGATTCATAGTTGCATCTGACTTTTGTTACTGTGTAGTTTAGTTTATTTTTTCTCAGGTCTTTAATAATATTTTGAATATTTAGTTCAAACATCTAAGAATTTTATCATCAAGTTGCCTCAAAAGTTCCAAAAACTAAAAAAAAAAAAAAAAAAAACATTAATATATATGATGGATGAAGTCTAAAATTGATGCAATAATGTATTTTATCTTTGCAAAAGTACTAAATTTTTGCATTCTGATGACATTTGTATATATGTTGTAATTGAATTTGATATTTAATTTTTCTAATTAAGATATAAAAAAAAAATACTATGTGGTCAATATGTTGAATGAGGCCATGTCCAGGGTAGGCTTCTTTGACTTCTAAATTAATTTTTGGATTCAACAGTCAAAGAATTTGAACAATATCTAACGTCGAACCAAGAAAGATTATGGGTTTTAATATTCACAAATTTAAAGACTCCTAACCCAAGCCTTTAAGTTCTACACTTGGATTCAATGGCTCCAGTAGGCTCGTACAAGAAAGTCTAGCTCTTCAAGTTCAATCCTAACATAAAGTTTAAACACTCAACCTTTCTCAAATTAATGAAGGTTTAATATCATTGGGAAACTCGGATGATTCCATTCCTTGGCCTTAGATCGAATAGGGAGCACGCAAACTACCTTAGGCTCCGTTAAAAACTCTTCTAGCAAAAACATTGGCAATAAAAACCAAATAGAATAATAGCTTAGAGAAATAGAAACCATACCTAGATCTAGATGTTCTCAGATCAAATCCATGTAATGAAGAATAAATTCAAAGTCTTCAAAGATCTCATCTACCCACTAATCTTCCACTCACATAACTAGCCATGAGAAAAGCATAGATTTTTCTCTCTAGAGGGTGCCTAAGGTTTCTCTCTATAGGCTTTGTTTGGAAGATAATATGAAAAATTTAAATCCTAACCCCATTAAGGATATTTATAGGGTTTCCAATGGGCTTAAGTTACTTTGAGCCTAAACTGGGCTTAGGAAATTACAATGAGCATAGTTCGAGTCCATGCTCTACTATCCATTACATGCAGACTCCCCATTAACTAGTGTCCATAATCTAATAGGATGTGTTATCACCCACCATCAAGATCACCTCACCAATCCTTAAATTATAGATCCTTCTTATTATTTGATCAATTAACATATTCTAACTCTAAGGAGCATATATCAAATTTCCACTAAAGGAAATGTTATGGTCATAATCTTCTAAATCATATGTCCTTTGGATCACCTAAGGGGATACACTATCTCAATATCATGAGATATTTTGGTGTCTTTATTTAGAATATCTATTGTCTCCAACTTCCATCAATAGTGATCCAACCCATAGGGATAGATGACCACTTTAGGGTCTCATTCATAGGTTAAAGTCTTCTATTTATTTAGGCACAAGATCAATACCCTCTCAAAGTTAAGAGTTCATGCAGTATAGTAGCTTAGTGAATCATGAAAACTGATAGCCTTACGTCATGATTCATCATAAGTCCTATCCAATGTGCATCACATACATTAGTGTACTCACTATGGGAAAATCATCATAATGATCAAGATAAGGCATCCCTCTAATTAGAGGGTAGTACACTATAGTCTCAAATAGATTGCCTAAATCCGTGAACTGATTATGGACTATTCATCGCTCTATAAGGAACCCATGACTTGGATCTTCTATGCAACTCTTGATGCACCCAAGTCATGTATA
Organism: Vitis riparia; assembly: GCF_004353265.1. Classification (NCBI taxonomy): domain Eukaryota; kingdom Viridiplantae; phylum Streptophyta; class Magnoliopsida; order Vitales; family Vitaceae; genus Vitis; species Vitis riparia. The sequence continues at coordinate 4,629,102 of NC_048440.1, forward strand.
TAAGGGGTTCATTAAGGATGATTTACAAGTGAGTGATTAATACACAAGGAGTTGAGAGTTTTGAATAAAAGAAATGAGTAGTTAGTAAATTTAATGCAGGTGCTCTTATCAATAAATTAAAAAGAACTCTCAATATAGATTTCCAATCTTGGATACCTCAAATAGTAGAAAAAAGCCTTGATTGGTCGAGCTCCGGTTTAACCAATTGACTAGACATTAAGCATTAAATGCACTGCAGGTAACTATTGATCATTTTCAAGCTTCGGTCAAGCCTCAATCAAACCTTTACTAAGAAAGGTAAAGCTTAGACTAGGAATGAAAATGCTTTAGAAAAGAGAGAAAATGTTTTATACCCTGGATCGAACCTCGACTAAGAAAATGCTTAGGTCAATTCCCAACTGGTTAAGCCGGTTCGGGTCCCTGTAAACCGATTAGACCTTTTTAGGCTTAAACACTTCCTTTTCATTCCAAAACCTTTCTAACATTTAGGCAACATCTTTTAAGGAGTTTGTAAATCAATTTTAAATCCCTTTGCCTAAGATTTTTTAAGTTTAACTCAATTTCAAATAAATTATAAAAGTTAAATCTCAATTTTAAAAAAATAAAAATAAATACCAAGTGTGAAAGAATGCATGAAAATCATTTAGAGTCTAATTAGTGCACCCAAAAGTTTCATCTTATGAATGTTATCCTAATCTTGATGGATCTTCATGCCTCCAAAACTTTACAATCCTTGAATTTTCTTAAATAAACTTATCATCTTTTAATTTTCTTGTTATAAACCTGAAACTTAACTTGATTTAAAATGATTAGTACAGTTAGTCATGGTTTGTTATCATCAAAACTTAATTAGGAGAACCCTTTAGCTAACAAACATTTCTCGGGTGGCAAAGGTAAAGAGAACATAATCATGCTATTATGAAAGAGTTATTAAAAGGTGTAAGTACACTATATTTTTATTTTTATTTTTGTTCATTCATCTAAATATTTTCATATTAAGTTTTATTAACAATTTTGTAATAAGACTATTTTGATAATCTAAAATAATTTTATATTCTATTGTACTTTTTTTCTTTCACAAGATTTCTTTCTTTATTCTCATAGAGTTTTACCTAAAAAAAATTATGATGGTATTACGAGAAAATGTGATAAATATATTTATATTGAAAATGTGTGAATTTTCAATATAAAAGAATAATTTCTCATGCATTTGATGCTTATATTAGAGATTCTATATAAAAGACACCTAAGGTTAATGAAAAAAGCAATTGAGAGTGTATTTTTTTTCTAATTTATTTTCTCATAATACTTTTTTTTCTTCTTCTTCTTTTCCTTTTTATTTTAGGTTAGTCTTGATTTCGTTTGTTAATGTCCATGATTCAGAGGTTATGTGATCATAGTAGCACTTCAATCAATCTAGGTCCTCCTTGAATGGATCAGGTCCATATGATCAAGCATTTCCAAAAGAAATCCAATCACTTGTATAAACAAATAATAAGCAATTTTTTTATTTTCATTCTCATTTCTACTTAATATTGAAATAGTGACAAATTATCATTTCAACCTCACATTCTTATATGCATCCAAACATAAAAATTGAAATTACCAAATTTATTTTTATTCAAGAGAGAATAGGAGTAAAAACAAAATACTTATTTTTATTACTCATTCGCATATCAAACATGCAGTATTTTTAAACTAAAATAGGATTTATTTATTTAAATATGGAAAAAGGAAGCTTTCAATCTTGTTTTCAAGTAACAACTTTGAGGGCTTGAAGGCAATTATTGGTGAATACATCTTTTTAAGATATGATAATGCCACTATATATACAAATTAATTGCATACGAAAATGATTAATGAAACAAAGTTGAGAGAGTAAAGAAATATATGGTTAAATGACAAAGAAAGGAATCATATCAATTTCATAGACTAATAAGACTCTCTATAGAAACTATGCCTATCAAATTGGCCACCAAAATGCTAACCAACTATGTAATGACATTGAGTATGATTTAAATTTAATTAAAATTAACGATATTTTACTCATGCAAGTGTTGACAGTACTATTCTTTAAATCCAACCTTATGAATTCTTATAGAAGATGTGAAGTTCTAACAACCAAACATCCCCTGGTAACCATATATCCTAATAATTAAAACAAGGAGTTATGTTTCATGCTTCATTTGACCAGATAGGAAATATCATATGTCGTACTTGGCAAGTACGTGGGATGCTCAAAAAGAAAAATGAAAAAGAGAACATTTGAATTTGTCAACTCTTGATGTATTTACTTTTTCAGATGTTTTATTATAATGTTTGTTTGGCAATCTTAGACAGCATATCCGTACCATTCAAGTTAAAAATGGATTTAATGTACTTCATTTGATGTAGTTAACGTTGATGTTGATGTTTGACCTAACGTAAATTCATTTCTATAAATTTTGTTCGCGGTAGATTCCAATGTTAATATAATATAATACATAGGATTAATTGATTAAAAGGATGAAAAAAAATTAAATTTGTATAATTAATTTTTTTTTTAAATTTAAAGAGTAAGTAATTTTAAACATAAATATCTTTTAATCTTTTTATTATTTATATGTATTTTAAAAGAAAATGTTATTTTTATAAAATAAAAATGAGGGTATTCTCATCTAAAATAGGTTTTCTTTTAGAGATTAAATTTATAATTTTATATTTTTTTATGTCTTTTAATCAATAATCTCATATATTTATATATTTATATATATATATATATATATATATATATATATATATATATATATTCTTTTTTACTATGTTTTAAGGATGGTGGAGTTGAATTTGTGGTGTGTTGTAAGCTTGGTGGACTTGAATTTGAATTAATTTTTGGTATAACTTGAAGAGCCTTCACTTGTAGCAACCTAATTGTCATTTAGAGCATTTTTAGCAAATTTTTATAATGATCACTACAACAATATGAGCTATAGGGCATACGGGAACCCATGGTAACTATTAAATTTTGTTGAAGGGAAAATGCTATGAAAAAAAAAATAAAGAAGAAAAGTGGAATGAAAAAAAATAAATAAATAAATAAAAATTAATTTTAAAAAATTAATAATTTTTTATAGACTATTTTAAACTCATTAATAAATTTTGTATAGACTACTTTAAACTCTATTCACTTATTTCAATATAAAGATTAAATAATTTTAAAATATATAAATTTATAATTTTTTTTTAATTTTTTTTTAATATTTTTCATATAACAATTAAATATGAGAAAGTCATTTTCTTTAAGGTTTTTTTTTTTTTTTATTTCCTTAGTACTTCCCGAGAACTAATCATAACTTATTTTGATATAATCTTTTGAATGCTTAAACTTTTTTTTGATTGTTAAAAGAGTTTAAAATATTTTATTAACTTCAAATAAAAGATTTTTTTATAGCTAAACTTACTTTGTAAAAATATTTTTAGATATATAAGATTTTTTTAAGGGAAAAAAAGTTCAAAATGTCAAATTTTATAGATGTTTAAAGAAAAACCTTATCTTTTAAAAATATATATATATTTGAAAAATCGCTTTCACTTCAATAAAAATTCTTTCAAAATAAACTTAAGTCCAATAGTAGACTAGACTTACTCATATGAAATAAAAACTATTAAGGAGGCATTAATCACAAGCTCAGCAGCCACATCTATAAAAGAAAAACTCTAAGCACATGCATGCCCATGGCTCACACATGCACTTCCATGGAAGGGCTTGATCCACTCCTACTGGAGGCAATTGGGCACATGCCCAAATCTTATATGTTTTCCACCTTACATGTACATCAAAGTACCACGGCTTGGTTGGGTCATTATCACTGTTACCCACATCTCTTAGTTGACTTTTCATTTCCATAATACTATATTCCTAATAAAAAATGGTTTGCAAATAATTAAGGTAGGGTCTATCCTTAATTTATGTTGGGTGAATGGCAGTCCTGACGGTGATTTATCTTGTGTGAATGGTTGTAACAATCATTATTGTTCTCAAGTATGACGCAACAATAGAAAATTTGAAACTTAATCTCATTCTAATGGTTCAAAAGATAATAAATTATTGAAGTGTACAAAATTTAGTCTTTCAAATGAAATTAAATCTTTCAATTGTACTCAAAAGAGAATTAAAAAAAAAAAAAAATTCTCTTATTGACAAATTCTTAAAGGAAAAAAATAGTTCAATTGAAATCAAAAGATAATAAAGAATAAATAAATATTCTCTTGTTGACAAATTTTCTTACTGAAAAAGACAAGTTGCTAAAATCAAGTAACTAAATCTTAGGGAATTCCAAAATTTAATCCCCTAATTTCACTTATAAATAGGGTAACTTCCTTCAATGAGAAGATTTCGTCGGATTAGCAAAAACGACTTTACGCAAGAAAATAGACAATTTATCAATTTTAATAAAAAAAAATTATTCTGTATATTTCTTATATTTTTTTGCTTACATTGCAGGATTTTCACAAAATTTGTGCATACAAATTTCTGGCATGCCTGATGGAACCTCTTTGCCTCTCATCTCTTCCTCCATAAAAGTGATCACCATCAAGTCAATGGCATCTAAAAAGACTTAAGTTGTGTATGTCAACAAGGGTGACAACAAAGATTATTGCTACCTAATCGACAAACGACACCTCTATGAGCCCTATGACTCATAGCAAAGAGAAATCAACTGCTACACTATCAACAAAGTTAGCAACTGAACACACTTGTTTGCTAAAAACAATAGGGATGTGCGATAGTTACCAACTAGTCATCACCTTGGCCTCTTTAGGGGCAAAAGGACAGAGTTCTGACAGCAAGGAAAAACATCATTCAACAATGAAGGATTTCGAGGATAAGTCCCTACACCCTATTGACGATGCCAACTCAACCAATGGCTCCCCAATTGGGGTGTCAAAGCAAAACAACTTCTTTGACAAGTCTAACTCTTTCACTTCTTCATTCTCAGTGGCCATGTCGGTAATGGCAACCAACACTATATACATGGAAGAACAATTAGCAAAGATGGCTCGTGCCATCGCCAAACTCACCAAGACTATTAAGGAGAAAGATCTGCAAATAGACTCTTTCATGAACAAGGTTGAGGCACAAGTACAAAACACAGTTGAGTCAAGTCAAGGACTCACTCACCCCCTTGTGATCACATCTCCCAGAAATGCACCACCTATGTCTAAGTCAGTGCAAGTTAGGAGACAAACCGTTGAATCTGCCTCAGTGGCATCGCTATCTGTCCAACAACTTCAGGACATGATAACTAACACCATCATAACATGGTATGGTGGACCCTCTCAAAGTACACTCATATACTCTAAGTCTTACACCAAGATGATTGATAACCTACGTATGTCTATGGGTTATCAACCCCTAAAGTTTCATTCATTCAATGGAAAAGGAAATCCAAAGCAACATGTTACCCACTTTGTTGGAACTTGTAATGATGTAGGTACAAAAGGTCACCTATTGGTTAAACAATTTATTCGATCTTTCCGAGGAAATGCCTTTGTTTGGCATACAGACCTTGCACCCAAATGCATTGATAGCTGGGATCAAATGGAGCATGAATTCCTCAACCATTTCTATAGCACCCGATGAATGGTAAGCATGATGGAGCTCACCAATACCAAACAATGGAAAGACAAGTCGATTGTTGACTACATCAATGGATGGCATTCCCTAAGCCTTGACTGCAAGGATAGATTATTTGAGGTAGCAGGTGTGAAAATATGCATACAAGAATGCATTGGGGTCTTTTGTATATCCTCCAAGGGATACAACCTTGCACTTTCGAAGAGTTGGCTACTCAGGCGTACGACATGGAACTTAGCATAGCTAACTATGGTGTAAAGAAATATTCTATCATCGATCAATGAATGGAGAAAAATGATAGGAAAATGGGTGACAAGACCTCAAAGAAACCTATCCAAGAGTCAATGACGGTAAATATGACTTCTATTAAAATCTCAACATGAGATAAAAAGAATGAGGTAAAAGAGGTTAGACCTGTTGGGAACCTTGGAATTACTCTATTCACATGCCTTAGATCTCATAGGGTGCATGCATCTATCCTTAGGGATCTCTAGATCTAATGTATTGGAAAATAATTACTTCAAAAACCATTATAAAATAAAGATCTAAAGAAAAAGTGTTCAGACTTGGATCTAGATCTAGATGTTCCCAATTCAATTCCTTGAGTTAAAAAACATGTCTAGAAAAATTGGAGAATCTCTCCTTATGCTACTGATGCGACTCATGGTAGCTTAGCTTTAAAGGCGTATCAACAAAATTTATACCTTAAATACTATTACTAAAGTAGCCAAGCTACTATAGCATAGTGGTTCTAGGATCGTTCACTGGGAAGGGTTTTCGCAAACACTAGTGATATTCAAATTAGGAAAATAGGTGATTTTCTTATGGATGTTAGCTTTAAAAGAAGATGAAAATGTTTTAAAGAGATTTAAACTAACTTAAGCTAACATTAAAGACTAAAATGAAAGGGTGTAAAAACAAGTTTCTCAAAGATAGGATAGCTATGCTCTGGCTCTTATGCAAATTGGAAATCTCAGGATAGGCTCCTCGCGTTAGGGTTGCAACTATGGTGATGCTTGCTTCCCGAACCGGTATGGATTTAGCAAATCAAGTTTTAATCCTTTAAAATGGCAAAACAGATGGTAGTGAATTTCATCAATGGTTATTCACTTAGACTTCCTTTGAATGGCTCGTAAGAGATAACTAATGGTCTAAAGCCAAAAGCTTACCAAATATTGGCAACTCAAAGTCATTCCAAGTGATAAACTCACCTTTCAATGGCCATTGAAATTGGTTTTAATGGATTAATGCAAAACTTGGAATTGAAAACCTCACCTTCCAATAGCTCGTAGGAGATAACTAGTGGATAGAAATCCAAAAGCTTATCAAGTATTGGCCGTTGGAAGTTGTCCAAAGGAAATAAAAACCAAACTTTACATTAATGAACCGTTAATGAAAAATGACTACCTTACCTTCCGGGTGCGAGAAATTTCCATGGGATTGCATCCAAGCCATCACATAACATCCATACTTTGAAAAACTTAAAGGTTTTAGCCAATCATCCTCTGAGGAAAAGTCCTAAGAGGCTGTTTGGCTACTAAGAAAATAGAAATGGGGAAGAACAGGAGAAGAGAGAAAAAAGAGCTTTATATATTCCTAAGTTAATGTACAGAGGATCGATCTCCCCAAATCTCTATTCCAATCCGTCTTTTTCTGGAGGTGTTGTGCACCTCTATATATAGCAAAATTACAAGATAAAGCCTTATGACAGCTGAATACAAGGTTACAAAAGGAATTTACATGAGAAAATATCAAGCTAAAAATATCTGGGAAGTCGGTGGTGCGTGCGTGGAGAAACAGAGGAAATTTGGCATTTTCGCAAGGTTTGATGCAGTTGTCTTCCGAAGGCCATATCTTCCTCATTTCAGCTCCAAATTGTACACGGTTTGAAGCGTTGGATTCTTGACTTCCTGAGCTTTGAAATGGTATATAGTATGTAGAAAATGGACTTCGGGAAGTGCCCCAAAAGTGCGAAAGAAGACTGCAGCTGCTGTCCTCTATTCTCCTCTTCGCTTCTCTTTGCTTGTGCTCGTGCTTCCACTTGAAATTCAAGCCTGTAAACTTCCAAAATCCTTCCTTTAACTTGTCCAAGTAGCTCCTCCATCATTTGGCATGCTTGAATTGATTCATAAGCTGATAAAAACATGTAAACTTGCCACAAAATGGTTAAAACCAATTACTAAGGACCTTAATGAATTAATTGGGTTAAATGAATATGATTACTACACAAAGGTGCTTAAAACCATTATAATTAGGTCTACAAAATAGCACTTTTTGGTAGTAATCAGCTACTGCCCATGTGCACGTCTCGTGCAATTCCTGTGCACATTGCATTTGATTCCTATGCACTCAGCCTGTGCGCATTTCATGCAGTTCTCGTGCATGCGGCTTATGTGATTCTAATGCATTTCTTATACACCCAAGATCTTTCGCCCATAACTCTTCCTTGTATCTAAAAACTAAGATGGTGGAGGTCTCAAGGGTAGAGGTTAGGGTTTTCTCTATGGACTAAAAAATGAGAATGACAAGGCTTAGAAACCTTAACCCCTAAAAGGATATTTATAGGTTTCCTATTAGGCTTAAGTCACTTAAGCCCACCATGGGCTTAGGCCACTTAATCTAGCCCAAACAGGTTGCTACTTAATTAATTTACCATTCAAGGCCCAAATTAATCAATTAACACAGTCCAGACATACCACTCAATTATCCTTGTGCAACCTTGCATAATTATCAAAATGCCATTATGCACAAAAGTGAACTAAAAACCTATTCAACCCTCATAAATCGTGTCATCATAGAATATGAGCTCAGAGCGGGGATCATTATGACTCATAGGAGTACTGGCTCCCTCAAAATCAAATTATGAAATTGACTCAACTTCCCATTATAGAGAATCAATTGCACTCCAATACCCTCTATATATTACAATGAGACACCAAGCACTTGGGTCCGTGACCTACAATCCACTACATGCAGATGCCCCATGAACTGGTGTTCGTAATATTACAAGGTATTGTTATCACCTATCAAGATTACTTCTCAAATCCTTGAGTTACAAATCCCACTTATTATATGATCAACTAACATACTCTAATTCCAAATAGCACCTATCAAATTCCACTAAAGGAATTACTATGGCCACAGATTTCATGATCATGTCCTTTAGATCACCCAATAGGACACACTGTCTCAATCTCATGTGATATCATGGTGCCTATATATGGAATACTTGTTGCCACCAGCCTCCATCGGCAGTGACCCAATCTATACGAATATATGACCACTTTAGGGTCTCACACATTGGTTAAAGCCTTATGTTGATTTTGCCACAAGCTCAATATCCTCTCAAGGTTGAGAGTCCATGCAGTATAGTAGCTTGGTGAATCATGACAATTGATAGTCTTGCGTCATGATTCACCGTAGGTCTTATCTAGTGTGCATCATATACATTAGTGCACTCACCATGGGAAACTCATCCCGACACCGAAGATAAGTCATCCCTCCAATTAAGAGGTAGTACACGACAGTCTCTAATAGATTGCCCAAATCCATGAACCAACTATGGACAATTTATCTACTTACAAGGAACCCATTACTTATATCTTCCGTGCAATTCCTATTACACCCAAGTCATGTACAATGTAAGAAACATTGACTGAATGCTCAAATCAATGTCAATACACCGAAATGATAGCAAGGGGATAGTTAAGTCTAACTTTGTTACATCATGTCTTACTTTTAAGGGCTCAATCCTAATAGGACTAACCCAAGAAAATGAGAGGTGATGGTTTACCTTGAAGGACAAGAAGTATCATTTTCTTGACTTTAATGTACTTATCATGTTGGAAGATCTACTCCAGAAAAAAGTTATTGAGCTACATGAGTGCAAACGCCCCAAAGAAATGGGTTGTGTTGATAACCCAAACTACTATCGCTACCACCAAATAGTCAGCCACCCAATGGAGAAATGTTTCATCTTAAAAGAACTCATAATGAAACTTGCGAGACAAAGAAGAATTCATTTGGATATTGATGAAGTGGTAGAGTCAAATCATGCCACAATCACATTTGGGTCCTTTATTCCTATTCCGCTACAAGTTCCACCTAAGACACTGGGAGCATGCACTAATACTATCTAATGTGAATCACCTAAGCTAAAGCAAACACAAGCATCATACTAGGACATCCTTCTTAACCTTTACTCTGATAATAAATCAATGTCGTATGGTGAAAAAGGTTGGACATTGGTGACACGAAGTAAACTTTGCAAGAAGCAAGAATCTCATTCATACTCAGATTTTCCTAGGAAGGAACAACCTAAGAAAAATATCCATCGACATCTGAAGAAGAAAAAAGAAAAAAAACTCAAAAGAAGACAAAACGTTGAACAAGTTGATGACTTCCTAGTACAACTCATCACCTCTGTCACCTTAGGAGAATACGTCACTCCATAGTTCTTTGATAAAGGGATGATGACATCAACTCATATGGTCTCTTGTTACGAGCAGTGTTTGAAAAATCAGTTATCGGCGATGGTTGAAATGAAATCGGCCACTGATAATCGATATGGCGAAAAATCGCCAGAAGATAGGCAATTTCACCGAATATATCAGGAAATTTCCCAATTTTTTAGTCAATTAACCGATGGTCAACGCACCAAGCTGCTACCCCACCCCTTTAAATTTCAAATTTTGTAGGTTTACGTTGTTACCTCCTACTTGCACCCCTTTAAATTTCAGCTGCCAAAGGGATTAGCTAGGTTGCCATTTGATCAAGTTCCCACTTGTTAATATATAATCATAAAAATTTCTTAAAGTTCATTATTAAAAAAAATTAATTTATTTTAATTATTTTGTTTTAAATTTTATTTAATTAATTAATAAATGTATAAAAACCATCATTATAATTTTCTTAACAAGTATTTTTTTAGTATCATTTATATGATAATTAAATATTAAAAATTCATATATGCATCATCATTTATTTTACATTACTAAATGCATTTGAATTAAATAAATTATAGTTTTAATATTAAATGTATCATCATTTATCTCATTAATTCTATTTTAAAAAATTACTATCATTTCACCTTTAAATTTTTTATATTTATCTTTTTAATTTTGAATGTTTTTATTTTAAATATTAAAATTATAAATTTATTCAAAAATACTTAAATATAAAAAAAAAATAAGGAAGTTAAATAAAATTAATTTGATTAGATAAATAATAAATTATTAAGACCGATATATCATTGCTTACCGATATATTTTTTCTTTGACCATACCTATGTCAATTACACTTAGAAAATAACTTTAAAACGTGTATTTTTATTTAGTTTATCATTTTTTGGAGTTTTTCTAAATATTTTTATGAATTTTGAATAATTTTCGTCTTATTCATATTTTTGTCAAAATATCCATTAATATTTCCCCAATATTTCAATATATAAGTAAAATTCAAGTATTGATATATTCGTATTTATCGATATTTCAAACCATGGTTACGAGACTTCGAAAAATGAGAGACTAAGTGAGGATGAAGAAAGTGCTCTTACTGTAAAGTTAAGCAAAACCAAGGAAGAAGATGTGTAGTGACAAGCCTACAGTGCTTACCCTCACTCTTTAATATCCATAAAATGCTACAACTTCCTGAGGAAACACAAACTAAATTAATCTAAGTAACTTAAGAATCCATCACTTGATGCCACAAAAATAAAAGAGGCAAAATCATTTGAGGACAAAGGCCACAATAGTGTGAAATGTTATGCAGCCATCACTTTCACCAATGAGGACCTCTAGGTAAGGTCAAAGCTACATAATTAACCACTATTCGTTACCAGATACATACAAGAACCAAATATCAATAGTATCTTGATTGATGTAGGGTCTGCAGTAAATATCACGCCTAAAGCAATCATGAAATGACTCAGGATTACTACAAAAGAGCAAGCACAAAGTCGCCTAATGATCTAAGGCTTTAATCAAATGGGACAACAAGCTATTAGCATGATTTGCCTGGAGCTTGTTACTCGAGTGACCATGGATTCATGAGAATGGGGTAATTCCTTCAACACTATACTAGTGTTTCAAAATCTATAGAGAAGGGGTAAAGAAAGTAGAGATTGATACTAAGAAATTTACAAAAGTTAAGTCTTACTTTGCTAATGCCGAATTCTACACAAAAGATAATATTATATAAGAAGTTCTCTTTGCAATCATTCTTTCTACTAGAAAGGCTAAACTTAAGGGAAAGTTTGGCAGTGTGAGCCAACACTAATAGGGGGAAATTCAAAGCTAGTAATGATTTGAATTGAAAAAAAAAAAAAAAATCTTCCAAAAGATCAACGTCAAACTCAAGAAGTGTCACTACTTTTCCAGTTTTTAGGTGCATCCTAAGATCTCAACAAAGTGAAGGTCAACCACTTTTCATAGAAGATTGAAGCGAAGTACAACCTCGAATATTGGAAAATAAGAATCTTCAAGTCTTGAAAGAAGAGACGATCATTTCCTATCCAAACTTACAACTTATCTCTAGGGATGAGACGCAAAAATCCATCAAACCTTCAGGAAATCAAACTGAGCAAGAATTCTTCCTTGATAAAAGAACAAATGAGGGGTTTAACCTTAAGGCTTAAAATTTATTAGCCAAGGCGGGGTATGACTTCACTTCATCATCACGATTAGGAGAACTTAACCCTGAGACCATAGGTGAAAAGATGCATGGTCTTAATGAAACTTAAAAAAAGTTAAAACAAATGTATGTAGTTAAACCCTCTAAGGCAGGTTTAGGATTTGTACCTTCCAAGCCCATCAAGATTTCAACTAAGACTAAAAAAAACTAAGGCAAGTATAAAACACATCACTATGGAAGTCATGGAGGAGAGTAGCGAGTCAAATTCTCCTCCTCGAATTTAAGTGTTTGATCATATTAGGGTTCCAATTACACAAGCTTCAATGTTCACTAGGTTGGGCAATTTTAACCAAATGGAACGCAATTCAACACATATTCCACAAAATTTAATACAACAAAGGATTGGGACTCTATCCTAAAAGTCATGGTGACAAAATCCCATTAAAAAGCGGTGTATTAAATTAAAAAATTATGCAGAGATAAGGAGTTTAATCCCATCATGAATGAAACGCCATTTAACTTGGGAAATCTATACTAATTATTAGTTAGAAGCAAAATGGTGCACCATTGTAATCACCAAGTAGTTGGATGAGGGATGCCCTAAGGATATTGAAGAAAGCTCGACACACACTAGTTATAATGTTACGGTATAATTTAACTCATATGCAAAATATTCAGAAGATATACCAGGGAATGCTCCTCAAGCATTTGAGGATGGGGGGCAAGCCATTGTAGATAAGTTAAAAGAACTCAACTTGAGTACTAGTGAGGACCCAAGGCTAATCTATCTTACTATGTTTTTAAGTCCTTCTCAAGAGAAAATTTGTTTTGAATTGTTACTCGAATATAAAGATGTCTTTGCATAGACATACAAAGAAATGTCAGGTCTTGATCCAAAAGTTGTGATGCGTCAACTCATGGTGAAGCATGGCGTCCGACTGATGAAACAAGCCTAGAGACGATTTTGACCAGAAACTTGTTTCATAAATAGAAACAGAAATCGACAAACTGATTGAAGTTGGTTTCATTAGGAAGGTAAAGTACCCAACATGGATTGCAAACATCATTCCAATTAAGAAAAAATGGGCAAATCCGCGTTTGTGTGGATTTTAGAGATTTAAACAATGTTTGCCCAAAACATGACTTCTCGTTACCAATCATTGAACTCATGGTTGATGCGACTATTGGTCATGAAGCTTTATCTTTCATGGATGGATAATCGAGGTATAATTAAATATAGATGGAGATAAGGGATGAAGTGTTTACCACATTGCGTACTCTAAAGGGTATTTACTGTTACAAAGTAATGTATTTTGGACTAAAGAATGCAGGTACAACATATCAACATGTCATGTAGAGAATCTTCGATGACATGCTCCATAAGAATGTTAAGTGTTATGTTGACGATCTTATGGTAAAGTCTAGGAAGAGAGAAAACCACCTACGAGACCTTCATATAGTGTTTGACAGGTTAAAAAGGTAATAACTCAAGATGAATCCACTCAAATGTGTTTTTAGTTTTACTTCTAGTAAGTTTATAGGGTTTATTGTTCGACATTGTGGCATTGAAGTAGATCAATCCAAGATTACAACCATTTGAGATATGCCAGAGTCGAAGAATCTTCAAGAGCTTAGAAGTCTCCAAGGATGTCTTGCTTTCACTTGATGGTTTATTTCAAACCTTGCAGGACGATGTCAACTATTCAATTGACTTACGAAGAAAGATGTCTCATTTGTTTGGGACAAAACTTGTCATAATGTCTTTGAGAGCATTAAGAGGTATTTAGCTAATCCACCAATTTTAGGTGTTCCTATAGTAGGCAAGCCATTAATATTCTACATCACTGCACAAGAATCCTCTCTAGGAGCATTACTTACACAAGAAAATTAAGAAAACAAAGAAAGAGCATTATATTACTTAAGTTAAAGTCTAATAGGACTAGAACTAGACAAGCATACATGATACATTTAATAGCAAATGCTAATCTTATTAAGTGCTATCAAAACTAATTTTTTCAAGATGACTAGTAAGATAGAGGTTTTCACTCACCAAGTATGAAATAATTTACATCCCTCAAAAGGCAATCAAAGGACAAACACTTTTAGACTTCTTGGCAAATTATCATATCTCTGTAGCATGGGAAATTTTAGATGATCTACTTGATGAAGAGATCTTTTACATTAATGTTTTTCTTTCATGGATCATGTTCTTTGATAGGTCAGCACGCTATGATAGAACAAGTGCATGTGTTGTATTTGTCTCATCATAAAGGTAGATACTACCATATTCATTTGTTCTTAGTGAGTGATGCTCCAACAATGTCATTGAATACCAAGCTTTAATTAGCGGGCTACAAATGACAATCGAAATGAAAATCACAAACTTAGAGATATGCGGAGATTCTAAGTTGGTAATCAATCAACTTCTAGCTTTGTATGAGGTTAAAAGTGATGATTTGGTTCCTTACTCCAATATGCCACCCAATTGATGCAAAAGTTCAAGTGAATCTCTTTAGTTCATATTCCATGAAAAAAACCCCAAATAGCAAATGCTCTAGCTAATTTAGTTGCAAGTTTAACACTACTTAAGAATGAGACTATACACATCCCAGTCTGCCATAGGTGGGTATTGCCGCTATTACCAATATTAAAACAAGAAGAGGTGAATATTATATCGATGCTTACTATCAACACTGAAAATTAACGACAACAATTGATTGACTACTTGGAGCATGGGAAGATACCTGATGAACTAAAGCATCAAATAGAAATATGACATCGAGCTCTACGCTTCATTTACTATAAGGATACACTCTATAGTTACTCATTCGATGGAGTACTTCTTCGATGCCTAGGAGAAGAACAGGCAAATCAAGTTATTGAAAAAACTCATTCCAAGATCTGTGGGACTACCAATTAGGGCCAAAGATTCATTTTCAAATAAAAAATATGAGTTACTATTGACTGACCATGGTTAAGGAATGTATGGAATATGCTAAGAAGTGTAAATCATGTCAATTCCATTCAAACTTTACACACCAACCCCCTGAGCCACTTTATTCTATAATTGCGTCGTGGCCATTTGATGCATAGAGACTTGATGTGGTTCAACTCATTGATCCTAAATCCTCTAGCAAGGCTGCTTACATATTGGTAGTGACAAATTATTTTTCTAAGTGGACAAAAGTTGTGCCACTCAAAGAAGTGAAAAAATAAATAGTGGTGAACATCATTCGAAGCAAAATCATCTACCAATATGGGGTGCCACGGTACATAATCACTAACAATAGGAATCTTTTCTATAACAAATTGATGGATAATCTTTGTGAGAGGTTTGGTTTCAAACAACACAATCCATCAATGTATAATGCACCAGCCTACGATCTTACAAAAGTATTTAATAAGACCCTTTGCAAATTATTGAAGAAAATTGTTGATAAGTCAATAGGGATTGGCATGAACGAGTAAGAGAGGCACTTTGGGAATACTAGATAACATACTGAACGCCCACACAAGCAACCCCTGACTCTCTTGTTTATGGTGTAGAAGTTGTACTACCCCTTAAGTGTCAAATACCATCATTAAGGATCGCAATACATGAAGGTCTAACTAATGAAGATAATGTCAAATTACGTCTTCAAGAGTTAGAAGCACTAGATCAGAAAATCCTTAAAGCCTAGCAATGCTTTGAGTGTTATGAAGCATGCCTCTCAAGGGCCTTTAACAAAAGGGTTTTCCCTTGATCCTTTCAAGTAAGAGATTTAATTCTCGCTATTTGTAAACCCATCATCACCACACATAAAATTGAAAAGAAATTCACATCAAAATGGGATGGACCTTATGTGGTGCACGAAGTTTACACTAACGGTGCTTATAAGATTGTCATCGACTATGGATTAAGAATTGGTCCCATCAATGGAAAATTCTAAAAATATTCTATGCTTGAGACATACCACGCTCCTGGCCCACAAGAGCCTAAACTACATAAAAAAAAAAAATAGTCCACTAAGTTAAAAACCGAAAAATGTGACTTTGGTAAAAATTAGGACATATGCTTGCAAGATTAAATCTTTTTAGTCTTGGAAAAAGTTAGATTGCCAAAAAAAAAATACAAAATAATAATAATAATAATAATAAATCCGCTAAGTTCAAAACCAGAAAATGCGACTTAGACAAAAATTATGACCTAAATCTTTTTAGTCTTGGCAAAAGTTAAAGTGCAAAAAAAAATAAAAAATAAAAATAAAAATAAAAAAATTGCTTAGTTGAAAGCCTGAAAAAACCACTTAAGGCAAAATTAAGATATATGCTTGCAAGATTAAACCTTTTAGTCTTGGTAAAATTTAGAACAAAAAAAAAAGTCACATTTTAAAATTGGCTAGCAAAAGTTAGACGTATTACATTTCAATAAAAATGAAAGAAAACAATGGACGGTGAAACTAAAGGCACAACCATTACACCTACACCAAGCATGAAAGCTTGTCACGTTGAATCCTTAAGGCTTCTTAAAGTGTCTCTAAGGTTTTGACACCGACATCTGTATGCACAAGGGTCTAGGTGATAGCAACATGTCACATCCTCAAATGAGAAATATCATTCTGTTTATTGACTAGATTCTTATCGATCTCCAAGATTGAGTTATAAAGGTGCTCTATTTGTATACCTAGTTGTTCTAACTCTTTCTTAAGTGCGCCTTACTTAGCATTGAGAGTTACTAAGTCAAGCTTTAATGATTAACAACGTCTCGCCTCCATACTCTCAGAATTTAAAGCATTAGCAATTTGAGATGCAACCAAACACTCGTTTTATACTTCAAAAAATATCTTCGTGGGGTTCGCACGTTTCACTGCGTCAAGGTGATCTACTTACCATGTGGTTCTCAATCTAAGACTTTAATGGTGAAGAGTCTACTTCAATCTATAATGGCTCTAAAAAGATCATCAATTTTTTTCTTTTAATAACGGGAGATGATCAATGGAAGTTTTGAGAATCATTTTCTTAATGTTCTCTCCTATCAGACATGTTGCTTGACATTAAACATCAAGGACAATTTGTTCCACATCAAATGTGTGAATAAAATTGGAAAAGGGACATAGGAAAGGTATCACAGTATAAGGATTGTTGTCTAGCAATTAAACATGCACCGGTTACAAGTGTCAATTCATCATATGTGGTCTTTTCAATGGTAGCCTCTTGACCTCGAGATTCAATCAAAACATCGTTTGAGATGTTAGTAATACCTCCATCACCCAAATGGAAATGGGTTAAAGGTAATGGGATGATAAAAGCCTCATCGATAAGCTAATTGTCACCTTCAACCTAAGGCAAAAGGTTTATGTTAGTACAAATGTGTTAAAAAATAAATAAATAAATAACTCTTCATCGCCAAGTTCCATTGGTTGGGTAGAGGATGGAACATCAATAAAGAAGACATCTACATTAAGCGGATGAGAGTTAGTCTCATCATAGTACACAAGGTGGGGTCTAGTCTTTCGACGTTTGAAATGACATTCATTTGTATCTTTGGACTCGTCATCTGATACATGAAGAACCTGTGTGAGAAAATAAAGGCTAATAAGAAAAACACACAAGAAATGAGTGAATTGGGTTTTTTAAAAACTTTTTCAACACAACTAATTTAAACACAATATAAGCAAATATAATGAGATAGAGTTAGAGAATTCAAAATCAGATTTTATACTGGTTCGACACTTCCCTGCCTACATTCACTCTCTTCAAGATCCTAACCGAGTGAGGGTTTCACTAACTTGAAACTTCAACCAAGCTTCTAATCTTCTTTACACTTGGATTCCGGCTCCAATGGGCTCTTACACAATCTCTTCAAGATTCAACACACTTAAAGGCTCTAACACTCAATTTACAAGAATGATCTTCTCTCAACCTAGCTCAATAATGGCTCAAATATAAATCAAAGCTAGGATGACTCACAAGGGTGCACTAAAAATATGCAAGTGAAGATTTAATACACCAAGAAAGAAATGAGAGCTTTTAATGCAAGAACAAGTGGGTAGACAATTGATTGCAAGTGTTCTCTATATCATAAATGAAGTGGAGCTCTCAATTTATAGGTTTCTAAGCTCGGGAGCCAAGAAAAGCAAAAAGCAGCCTCAACTGGTCAAGCTGGGGGTCGACCGATTCACTAGTCGTTTGAGCATTTAATGCTTTGGCAAGTTACCGTTGCCTTGACCGGACCTCGACTGGAGGTCGACCAGGAAGGAGGGTACCTCAACCAGGAAGGGAAGGCTACTGGATGAGAGAGAGTGTTTTTGACACTCCTCGACCGAACCTCGATTGGACAAGGGCAACCGGTCGACCGGTTCCCTGGCCAGTTGAGCTGGTTGGCCTGTGTCTCGATCGATTCAGTCTTTTGGCCCCGAAAACCTACCTTTTTCAGTTCTTTTCCTTTCTAACACTTAGGCAAGGTCTTTAGGTAAATTAATATGCCAATTTTGAAACGTTTTGCCTAAGGTACATTTGATAAAACCCGGGTTTTAATGAAATTATAAATTTAAATAATAAACTGAGTTTTTCAAAGATGCGTGAAAAGATATGTAAAACCTAAGTACTTCCATGCATTCATCTTACATTTGTTTCATATGATTAAAAGTCTTTCAAATGTCTCGATCTTGTATCCATTTGGTCCTTTTATGAATTTCCAAATTTATACCTGAGATTCTTTACAATTCAAACCAATTAGTCACTTAACCATGGTTTGTTATCATCAAAACCTGATTAGGAGAACCCTTTGGCTAACAATCTTCCCCTTTTTTATGATGACAAACCTTGGTTATCTAGAATAAAAAAAAATAAAAAAAATCTCTCCCTCAAACCAATCATGGATCAATCAATAATAGAAAATAAAAATAAAAACAAAGATAATCAAGACATGCATATTTTCAATAGGAAACCAAGATAAGTCATGAAACATATAGCATATCATATATAAGTAAAGTCAAATGTGCACGAAACATAAACATATAAGTCAATCCAAACAAATGATATGACAATGATATGCATGTGAGTCTCCTAGATATAAGCCAATCCTAAATATGTCTCTCCCTTTTGGCAACATCAAAAATAAATGAAGGGGTTCTCTATGAAGTCAAGGTTGAAGAGGTGGAGGTGGAAACATGGAGCGTAGGTAAGCCATCATCTCCTCATGCTGACTCTCCTAACGACCCTCAATGCGCTTTATCCTCTGCTGGAGATGCTTAAACACAGCCTGTTATTGATCCATGCGATCCTCCATACGCTCAAATCTCTGCTGCAGATACTCAAACTGAGAGATAAAGTTAGTCTGATACTGATCCATGCGATCCTCCATAGAGTAGAATCGAGTATCACTGACTACTGCAAGCTCCTCCATGCGAGTGTCAAGAGAGCTAATCTGAGTAGAAATATCCATCCAAGGCACATGATCAGGAGCGTGAAGTGCCTGATGAGGTGATGTATTTATGTGAGGAGGCTCAGTGAAAGATGGTTGAGAAGATGGTTGATTACTACCCAAAAAGTGTTATTTTGTGCTTTTAATTCATTATGTTTTAAGACCTTTTGTGTAGTAGTTCTCCATTTTTATTCCAATTGGCATGTTAAGGACCTAGCAATGACTTCTAATCATATTTGTGGCTAGTTTTAGTGTTTTGACAGCTTTTTGGATCATTAAAACAAGCCAAGCAAAGGAGAGAAGCAAAGAGGAGAAAAGCAAAGAGGAAAATAGAGGACAGTAGCTACAGTTTTCTTTTGCACTTTTGGAGCACTTCCCGAAGTCCATTTTCTACATGCTATATACCATTTCAAAGCTCAGGAAGTCAAGAATCCAATGCTTCAAATGGTGCATGATTCGGAGTTGAAATGAAGGAGTTACAGCCATTGGAAGCCGATCACTCCAAGCTGAAGGAAGAATTTTGCACAGCGTTGCGAAATCACCCTTTTGTTGCGAAATGATTTCGCAGCCTTTTTTGCACAGTGTTGTGGATTTCCCCCTGAAGTTTCACGACACGTTGGAAGCCGAACACCGCAAGCTAAAAGCCAACTTCGCAGCGCTGCGGAATCAGCCTTTTGCTGCGAAGTGATTTCGCAGCCCTTTTTGTGCGTCTGCGAAATCTCACAGACCTCGTTTTCACCTGGGAAATGGTCCTTAGTGCTTTCCGATATTTGCGACCGACACTTTTAGATATTTTCTTTAGATATTTTTGTATAAATTTCCATTTTCTCCTTGTATTCAGCCACTCATGTAATTCCTTAGTTAGGAAGTATCCAAGGAAGGGTAAATTACCTTCCTATATAAACTCTCTTGTAAACACTAAAAGGGAGACTCTCGGGGGAGCTTTTTCCAAGAGATCCATTATATAAATATATAATTATATAGAATATACAGAGCCTTACTCTGTTTTTCCTTCTCTTTCATTTTCATTTTCTTGCTAGCCAAACATTCTCTGAGATGTTTTCTCAGAGGATGAGAGGCTAGGCTCTTCGTCTCTTGGAGTGAAGAAAGCCGGGTAAGTTTCCGAATGATAAATTGGAAGTTTTGTTGTTTTAGTTTTTAATGAAGAGAAAGTGTGACCCGTTAATGGTTTTTATCTTTTTAGTTAACTTAAAACGCCTTTAAATCACCTGGGCCAACACTTGGTAAGGCAAGTGATCTCCGTCCATGGAGATTCACTAGTTTACCCCTTGCGAGCCTCTGGGAGGTGACTTGAAGGTAGGATTTTCTAGAATTGCGAACACTTGGTAAGTTTTTGGACTCCAAGGAGACATCCATTAGTTATCTCTTGCGTGCTTTTGATGGGTAATCCAAGGTTAAAGATCACCTTGAATGGCAAGTGCTAGGTGAGAGGTATGAGCCATTGCAAGGTGCATCAGTGAGAGGGATTTAGTGTTTGAACCCATTAATGGGAAGCATCTGTATAACACCGGTTGGAGAAGGAACTATATGTTAATTCTCTAATGCGAGGAAAAGAAACAAGTGACCGGAACTTCCTTTTTGTAGGAGGAATCTGAGCCTAGTGATCTGAAACTTCAAGAAACACTTTTCTTTGTAAGTAAAATCAGTTACTATTTTTGGTTAGTTTAAAACCGATTCTTTTTCATTCAAACATCTTTATGTTTTCTTTTAAAGCTAACCTTGAAATGAAAAGGCACCAATTCAACTTTGAATTAATATCATTTGTGAAGTGAAAACTCATCCCAGTGAACGATCCTAGAGCCACTATGCTATAGTAGCTTTGTCTTTGCTACCCTAGTATATGGTGTAATAGGTTATAAATTTTGTTAATTACTCCCTCAATCAAGGAGCACCAGCTGGACACGAATCAGTTGAGACACCAATTAGGCATGAATCAAATGGCGCCGTTGCCGGGGATGGTGCCACTTTACAGTGATATCACCTTTCTAGAGTACTTGTGATCTTCATCACAAGTTTGGTGACTTTTATTTTCCTTTTACTAACTCTTTTTATTTCTTTATTGTTCATATTTTAGTATACCTTTTATTTAGTTTTTAGTTTACCTTAATTTTCTTTCTTTGAATTGTTTTTCTTTTGTTTTCTTTTGTGTTCTCTGTTTTTAATTCACAAATTGCTAGTTGTGCATGCCATATTGAATACCATAGCAGAGGAAGCCATGAACTTCATGAGTTATATGGCTAAAGTCTCAAGAGGATGGGATGAACCAAATGCTAGAGATATGGGAAAAATGACGTCTCAACCTAAAGCTAAGGGTGAGATGTATATTTTGAATGAAGGCATGGACATGAGGACAAAGTTTGCAGCTATGAAAAGGAAATTGGAAAAGCTAGAAATGACGAATATGCAACCAGTGCAAGCCATCTCTCATACACCATTGCAAGCTATGCCTTGTGTCATTTGTCTATCTTATGAGCACTTGGGGGAAGAGTGTCCTACCATTCCAGCCGTGAGGGAAATGTTTGGTGATTGTAACACCTACAATTCCAATTGGAAGGACTATCCAAATTTCTCTTGGAAACCACAGCCACCTCAATATCAGCAACCTGCTCAAGCACCACAACAAGCCTCAAACCTTGAACAAGCTATGATGAATCTTAACAAGGTCATGGAAGACTTTGTTGAAGCTAAAAAATCCATCAATGCTCAGCTCAGTCAAGGAATTGACAGTGTAAAGAGTTCATTGAACAAAAAGATGGATGAAGTGCAAAATGATCTATCTCAGAAGATAGATAATCTCCAAGATTCAATCTCAAGGTTTGCCAACCTCAACACAGTGCAAGAGAGAGAAAACTCTCCTTCTCAACCTTATCAAAATTCCATGAGTATCCATGAAATGGAGGCGAAGGAAAGAGAATCTTCACAAAAGAGGGAAGTCAAAGAAGTGATCACTCTGAGGAGTGCTAAAGGGGTTGATCTGCCCACATCTAAGCTACAACATATGGTAGAAAATGAAATAGAGAAAGAAAAGAGGGAGAAAATCAAAGGAAAGAAAAAAGGGAAAAGCATAGAGAAAGATGACTATATAGATGAAGAACCACAGAGGATAGTCATCAAGGAAGAAATGACAAAGAAACACATGCATCCGCTTTTTCTCCAAGCTTTGTATGGGAAAATCATACAAAGCAAGTCTCAAGTGAAGGATGCTAACTTCATATGGGATCCGGGCAAGCTGAATCAGGATCAAATTTTTTAATGGACTTAGTCTTTCTAAAGACTAGCTAGTCCATATCTTTTTGTTTTACTTATTACTTGTTTTAATTTTGATTTCAATGTTTTAATTTTGATTTAAATACTTTAATTTTGATTTCAATGCTTTAATTCTAATTTGTTTTGATGTAATATAGGTTTTTGGATGATCAAAATCAGGAGAAATTGCAAAAAAATTGAAAGGAAGTCTTTCGGAGCGAGAAAAGTGCAAAAATAGGGCAAAAACAGGGGTCTGCGAGATTTCGCAGCCTCAAGCCCCTCTCTGCGAAAATTTTCGCAGCTGCGAAACCAAGTTTGGCACACGAGTGCCACTTCGCAGCACAGGAACCCCCATTTCGCAGCTGCGAAACGGCTGCGAAGCTCTAAAGCATGAAAATTCCCAATTTCGCAGCCAAAACTCCATTTGGAAGGGTGTTTCGCAGCTGCAAAACCAACTTTTGGCACATGAGTGCCATTTCGCAGCACAGTACCCTCATTTCGCAGCTTCGAAAATGGCTGCGAAACCCCAAAAAAAAAAAAATTCTTTTCATTTTTCGCAGCCAAAGCCCCATTCCGCAGGGAGTTTCACAGCTGCGAAACCAACTTTTGGCACACGAGTGCCATTTTGCAGCACAGTGACCCTCATTTCGCAACTGTGAAACGACTGCGAACGTAAAAACTTCCGATTTCGCAGCCAAAGCTCCATTTCGCAGGGTATTTCGAAGCTGCGAAACCACTTTTTGGCACATGTGTACAATTTGGAAGCCCCATACACTCATTTTGTAGCTGCGAAATGAGTTGCGAAATGGTCTACGAAAATGCCACTTTGCTGCAAAATGGACTCCAAGCTTCAAAATGGCTGCGAAATCACCTCCAAGCGTCGAAATGACCTTCAAATTGCGAAATTGACTTGAAAAATGAAGGGAGGTTTGCAAAAACACCTTGCAAAGCCAAGGGAAGTTGCTAAAATGCCAACAGAGCCCCACGACCATGCATATGAAGAGGAGAGCCCCGCGCACCCTGAGATCACACATATGAAGCCTTTCACTCCATTTCTGACCTCCTTAAACCATCAAATCCCATAGCTACCAACTGAGAGCTCCAGTTGAGGAGACTATGCCATCTAAGGAGACTACCAAAGTAGAGGTTGAAGTTCTGATCCAACCCACTCAAGAGGCCACTAGAGATGCATCAGCTTCACAAGACCTTACCATTACTTGATCATCTTTTTACTTTTTTTTGTATTTACATATTACATTAGTATAGATAATTCCATGTTTTGATGTCTTATATTCTGGGATTGGATGTATTACTGATGATGCATCATATATAGACATCATTTTTGTTTAAACTTGGCATTTTTCTATTTTCTCTACTCACTGACTCTTTTGTTTTTTTTTAAACATGTGGTTTCTCCTATATGACTCAGACTCCATGTCACTCAAGAGGTACCACTTCCTCCCTTTATTTTCAATCGCTTTTGTCACATTGAGGACAATGTTTAGCTTGGTTGGGGGGAGAGTTGAGGAAGTAAGTATTGTTAATAATGCTAAGATATTTTGGTAATTTAGTTGTTTTTTGCTTAATTTTTAAAAATTTTAAGTTTTTATTCTACTCTCCATGGTTATTAAGGATAAATTTTCAAAATGAAAAGGGAGAAATTGAATTTTTGTCTTTTTATTTGACTTAGAGTTTGTATTATGCTTACTAAAGTTGATGAATTGTTGAAACTTCTTTTGAATTCAACCTCAGTTCTTCCACTTTAAGCTATCCACATACTGTGCACAATAGGTTCCAATTATAAGATGAAAAACTATTTCCCTCTTGACTTAGGAAAATTTTAGACTTGGTACCTTTGACCTCATTTAATAGTGTTGGGACACCTTGTAAAATGCCAATGAGTCTTTGAAAAAAAAAAAAAAAAAAAATGTTTGCTTGCCTTGAAGCCCGAGCAAAGTCTGAGAGGTATATGGTGAAAATTTTTAAAACCTGGTACCCTGAGCCTTAATTGGCTGGGAGTCACCGACCTCAATGCTCGTTACAAGGGTGAATAGGTGGAGTTTAACATGTTGTAGGTGCTTGGGTATTAAAAATTCATTCTCAAAAGTTTAGGGTGAAATCCGAGGAGTTAGTGGTTGAAAAATCCTTAAAGCTTGATGCCCTAAACCTTGATTGGTTGGGAGTCATCGATGGACCCCCGTTACATGCATAATTTAGAAAAGAATGCCTTTAAGCTTTGCACTCCTACAAGAAAAAAATTGTGAAAGAAAAGGGGTGCGTTCTTAGCCTATTGGAGGTTGATTAGTTTGCTAAGCTTTTGATTACTACTCAAAAAGTGCTATTTGATAGCTTGTAATTAATCCTTTTAAACACTTTTGAGTAGTAGTTTTTGCCTTTTAACCCAATTAACATGTTAAGGCCCCTTTCAATCAATTCTAATCAAATTGCCTTAAGTTTTGGTGTTTTGATAGCTTTTTGATCACCAAAGCAATATGAGATTGAGGAGAGTTATTTGGAATCCTTGTCAAAGCAATGGGAAGCTTAGAGGTATGAATAACCAAAGCTTTGAAGCCCTTTTCCATAAGCAAAGTGGAAATGCAAGGAGGGGAAGCAAAGAGAATCCAGCCATGAAGCATTCTTGATGACAGTCATTTCAGCCACTTTTGGAGCACTTGCTGGAGTCCAACTTATGCATGTTATATGGCATTTGAAAGCTTAGGAAGTCAACAATCCAATGCTTCAAACCGTGTTCGATTTGGAGCTAAAATGAGGAAGTTACAGCCTTTGGAAGACAACTGCTCCAAGCTGAAGTAAGGATTCAGCAAAGTGCTGCGAAATCACCCTTTTATTGCGAAATGATTTCGCAGCATTTTTGCACAGTGCTGTGGAATTCCCCTGAAGTTTCACGACGCGATGGAAGCCAAACACCACAAGATGAAAGCCAACTTCGCAGCGCTGCGAAATCAGCCGTTTGCTGCGAAGTAATTTCACAACCCTTTTTGTGCGTCTGCGAAATCTCGTAGACCTCGTTTTCACCTGCGAAATGGTCCTTAGTGCTTCCTGATATTTGTGACTGACACTTTGAGATATTTTTCTTCATATTTTTGTTGTCTTAATCCCCATTTTCTCCTTGTAACCCACCAATTATAGGATTCCTTAGTTATTAAGTTTGGCAAATTGGTGAATAACCTTAGATATTTTGTTTTGTAATTTTCTTTATATATATCTCTCCGGAGCTTGTTCTTGGGGGGTGGTTAGGACAACGCATCCTTTGTACAAATTTGCAAGGAAGTAAAATACAGAGCACTTGCTCTGCTTTTTCATATATATTTTTGTTTTCATTTTCGTTTTCTTTCTAGCCAATCAAACTCTGAGGATTTTTCTCAGAGGATGAGAGGCTAGGCTCTTTGTCTCTTGGAGTGAAGAAAGCCGGGTAAGTTCCCTCATGCATAAATTGGAAGTTTTTTTGTTTTAGTTTTTAATAAAGAGAAAGTGTGACCCGTTAATGGTTTTTATCTTTTTAGTTAACTTAAAACGCTTTTAAATCACCTGGGCCAACACTTGGTAAGGCAAGTGATCTCCGTCCATGGAGATTCACTAGTTTACCCCTTGCGAGCCTCTGAGAGGTGACTTGAAGGTAGGATTTTCTAGAATTGCCAACACTTGGTAAGCTTTTGGACTCCAAGGAGACATCCATTAGTTATCTCTTGCGAGCTTTTGACGGGTAATCCAAGGTTAAAGATCACCTTGAATGGCAAGTGCTAGGTGAGAGGTATGAGTCATTGCAAGATGCATCAGTGAGAGGGATTTAGTGTTTGAACCCATTAATGGGAAGCATCTGTACAACACCGGTTGGAGAAGAAACTATATGTTAATTCTCTAATGCGAGGAAAAGAAACAAGTGACCGGAACTCCCTTTTTGTACAAGGAATCTGAGCCTAGTGATCTAAACTCCAAGAAACACTATTAGTTGTAATTAAAATCAGTTACTATTATTTTTGGATAGCTTAAAATCAATCTTTGTTCAAACATCTTTATGTTTTCTTTTAAAGCTAACCTTGAATTGAAAAGGCACCAATTCAGCTTTGAATTAATATCATTTGCAAAGTGAAAACCCATCCCAGTGAACGATCCTAGAGCCACTATGCTATAGTAGCTTTGTCTTTGCTACCCTAGTATATGGTGTAATAGGTTATAAATTTTGTTGATTAATCCCTCAATCAAGGAGCACCAGCTGGACACGAATCAGCTGAGACACCAATTAGGCATGAATCAAATGGCGCCGTTGCCGGGGATGGTGCCACTTTGCAGTGATATGATCTTTTGAGAACACTTGTGATATTCATCACAAGTTTGGTGACTTTTCTTTTCCTTTTACTAATTTTTTTTTTATTTGCTTATTTTTCTTTCATATTTTAGTATACCTTTTATTTAGTTTTTAGTTTACCTTAATTTCTTTCTTTGAATTGTTTTTCTTTTGTTTTCTTTTGTGTTCTCTGTTCTTAATTCACAAATTGCTAGTTGTGCATGCCATATTGAATACCATAGCAGAGGAAGCCATGAACTTCATGAGTTATGTGGCTGAATTTTCAAGAGAATGGGGTGAACCAAATGCTAGAGATATGGGAAGAATGACGTCTCAACCTAATGCTAAGGGTGAGATGTATATTTTGAATGACGGCATGGACATGAAGGCAAAGATTGCAGCTATGGAAAGGAGATTGGATGAGCTAGAAATGAAGAACATGCAAGAAGTGCAAGCCATCTCTCAGACACCATTGCAAGCTATACCTTGTGCCATTTGTCTATCTTATGAGCACTTGGGGGAAGAGTGTTCTACCATACCAACGGTGAGAGAAATGTTTGGTGATTGCAACACCTACAATTCAAATTGGAGGGACCATCCAAATTTCTCTTGGAAACCACAGCCACCTCAGTATCAGCAACCTGCTCAAGCACCACAACAAGCCTCGAACCTTGAACAAGCTATGGTAAATCTTAGCAAGGTCATTGGAGACTTTGTTGGAGCTCAAAAATCCATCAATGCTCAGCTTAGTCAAAGAATTGACAGTGTAGAGAGTTCATTGAACAAAAAGATGAATGGAGTGCAACATGATCTATCTCAGAAGATAGATAATCTCCAAGATTCAATCTCAAGGTTTGCCAACCTCAACACAGTGCAAGAGAAAGAAAACTTTCCTTCTCAACCTTATCAAAATTCCAAGGGCATCCATGAAATGGAGGCTCAAAAGGGAGAATCTTCAATGGTGAAGGAAGTTAAAACAGTTATCACTTTGAGTGGTAAAGAGGTTGATCTGCCCACATGCAAGTTAGAGCACGAGGTTGAGAGTGAAACAGAGAAAGAAAAGTGGGAGGAAATCAAAGGAAAGAAAAAGGGGAAAAGTATAGAGAAAGATGGGTATGATCTTAAATTAGATGAACCACAAAGGATAGTCATCAAGGAAGAAATGATGAAACACATGCCTCCACCTTTTCTCCAAGCTTTGTATGGAAAAATCATACAAACCAAGTCTCAAGTGAAGGATGCTAACTTCATATGGGATCCGGGCAAGCTGAATCAGGATCAAATTTTTTGATGGACTTAGTCTTTTTAAAGACTAGCTAGTCCATATCTTTTTGTTTTACTTATTACTTGTTTTAATTTTGATTTCAATGTTTTAATTTTTGATTTAAATGTTTTAATTTTGATTTCAATGCTTTAATTCTAATTTGTTTTGATGTAATATAGGTTTTTGGATGATCTCAGGTGGAAGAAAATGTAAAGGAAGAAATCGGGAAGAAATCGGAGCGAAAACAGAGCAAAAACGGAGCGAAAACAGAGCAAAAACGGAGCAAAAACAGGGGAGAAAAAGAGCTCTGCGAGATTTCGCAGCCAAAGAGGAATTCTCTACGAAAACGGCCATTTGTTGCGAAATCAGTTCACAACACTTTTGAATCCTCTGCGAAAGTTTTCGCAGGTGTGAATCCAAGAATGGCACACGAGTGCCACTTCGCAGCATAGGAGCCCCCATTTCGCAGCTGCGAAGTGGGCTGCGAAGCTCTAAGGCGTGAAAAATCCCAATTCCGCAGCAATAACTCCATTCCGCGGGGTGTTTCACAGCTGCGAAACCGATTTTTGGCACACGAGTACCATTTGGAAGCCCCGTACACTCATTTCACAGCTGCGAAATGGCTGCGAAACCTCCACACCTTAAAATCCTTCAGCGCGCACACCATGAACAGACATGTCACAGCCGCACCCCCATTTCGGCAACTATTGGACACATTTCGATCACTTTCCGAAGTTCAAATTATGCATACCATATATCATTTGAAATCTTGGGAAGTCAGGAGTCCATAGCTTCAAATGGTACTTGATTTGGATTTGAAACGGAAAAGTTATGGCTGTTTGAAGACGACTGTGCAAACCATGAGCGGAAATGTCGCACCTCCATTTTGCTACTGTTGGACACATTTTTGAAGCACTTCCTAGAGCTCAAATTATGTATACCATATCTCGTTTCAAAGCTTGGGAAGTCAGGAGTCCAGCGCTTTAAACGGTGTGCGATTTGGAGGTGAAATGAAGAAGTTATGGTCGTTTGAAGACGAGCGTGCAAAGTTGAGCGGGAATTTTGCAGTTGAGACGCCATTTGGAAGGGTGTTTCGCAGCTGTGAAACCACTTTTGGCACACAAGTGCCATTTTGCAGCACAGTGACCCTCATTTCGCAGCTGCGAAACGGCTGCGAAGCTCCAAAGTGTAAAAACTTCAAATTTCGCAACCAAAGCTCCATTTCGCAGGGTATTTCGAAACTGCGAAACCACTTTTTAGCACATGAGTACCATTTGGAAGCCCCGTACACTCATTTTGCAGCTGCGAAATGAGCTGGGAAATCACTTTTGAGCTGCGAAATGGCTATGAAATGATCTCCAAGCTTCAAAATGGCTGCGAAATCACCTCAAAGCTTCAAAATGGCTGCCAAATCACCTCAAAGCTTAGAAATGGTCTTCAAATTGCGAAATTGACTTGCAAAATGGAGGGAAGTTTGCAAAAACACCTTGCAAAGATAAGGGAAGTTGCTAAAATGCCAAAAGAGCCCCACGCACCAGCTGAGTACCCTCTGGAACTCATGAATAGCCACCTCTCCATTTCAGCCATGGCCAAGACTAGAGGAAAGCCCCTCGCACCCTGAGATCACACACATGAAGCCTCTCACTCCATTTCTGACCTCCTTAAAACCATCAAAGCCCATAGCTCCAGCTGAGGAGACTATGCCACCTAAGGAGACTACCAGAACAAAGGTCAAAGTCTTGATCCAACCCACTCAAGAGGCCACCACAGATGCATCAGCTCCACAGGACCCTTCCATTACTTGATCATCTTTTTATTTTTTGTATTTACTTATTATATTAGTATAAATAATTCCATATTTTGATGTCTTATATTCTGGGATTGGATGTATTACTGATGATACATCATACATAAACATCATTTTTGTTTAAACTTGGCATTTTTATATTTCCTCTACTCACTAACTCTTTTGTTTTTTTTAAAACATGTGGCTTCTCCTATACGACTCAGACTCCATGTCACTAAGGAGGTACCACTTCCTCCCTATTTTTTATTCGCTATTGTCATAT
The DNA here is from genome assembly GCF_004353265.1 of Vitis riparia. NCBI lineage: Eukaryota > Viridiplantae > Streptophyta > Magnoliopsida > Vitales > Vitaceae > Vitis > Vitis riparia. The sequence goes on from NC_048440.1 coordinate 4,659,660, forward strand.
TGAGGACAATGTTCAGCTTGGTTGGGGGGAGAGTTGAGGAAGTAAGTATTGCTATTAATGCTAAGTTATTTTGGTAATTTAGTTGTTTTTTTTGCTAAATTTTAAAATTTTTAAGTTTTTTATTCTACTCTCCATGGTTATTAAGGAAAAATTTTCAAAATGAAAAGGGAGAAATTGAATTTTTGTCTTTTTACTTGACTTAGAGTTTGTATTATGCTCACTAAAGTTGATGAATTGTTGAAACATCTATTGAATTCAAGCTTAGTTCTTCCACTTTAAGCTATCCACACACTGTGCACACTAGGTTCCGAGTATAAGATGAAAAACTATTTCCCTCTTGACTTAGGAAAATTTTAGACTTGGTACCTTTGACCTCAATTTAATAGTGTTGGGACACCTTATAAAAGGCCAATGAGTCTTTGAAAAAAAGAAAAAGAAAGCAAAATGTTTGCTTGCCTTGAAACCCGAGCAAGGTCTGAGGGGTATATGGTGAAAATCTTTAAAACCTGGTGCCCTAAGCCTTAATTGGTTGGGAGTCACCGACCTCAATGCTCGTTACATGGGTGAATAGGTGGAGTTTAACATACTGTAGGTGCTTGGGTATTAAAAATTCATTCTCAAAAGTCCGGGGTAAAATCCGAGGAGTTAGTGGTTGAAAGATCCTTAAAGCTTGATGCCCTAAACCTTGATTGGTTGGGAGTCATCGATGGACCCCCGTTACATGCACAATTTAGAAAAGAATGCCTTTAAGCTTTGCACTCCTACAAGAAAAAAATTGTGAAAGAAAAGGGGTGCGTTCTTAGCCTATTAGAGGTTGATTAGTTTGCTAAGCTTTTGATTACTACTCAAAAAGTGCTATTTGATAGCTTGTAATTAATCCTTTTAAACACTTTTGAGTAGTAGTTTTTGCCTTTTAACCAAATTAACATGTTAAGGCCCCTTTCAATCAATTCTAATCAAATTGCCTTAAGTTTTGGTGTTTTGATAGCTTTTTGATCACCAAAGCAATATGAGATTGAGGAGAATTATTTGGAATCCTTATCAAAGCAATGGGAAGCTTAGAGGTATGAAGAACCAAAGCTTTGAAGCCCTTTGCCATAAGCAAAGTGGAAATGCAAGGAGGGGAAGCAAAGAGAATCCAGCCATGAAGCATTCTTGATGACAGTCATTTCAGCCACTTTTGGAGCACTTCTTGGAGTCCAAATTATGCCTGCTATATGTCATTTGAAAGCTTAGGAAGTCAACAATCCAATGCTTTAAACCGTGTTCGATTTGGAGCTGAAATGAGGAAGTTACAGCCTTTGGAAGACAACTGCTCCAAGCTGAAGTAAGGATTCAGCAAAGTGCTGCGAAATCACCCTTTTATTGCGAAATGATTTCGTAGCCTTTTTGCACAGTGCTGTGGAATTCCCCTAAAGTTTCACGACGCAATGGAAGCCAAACACCACAAGATGAAAGCCAATTTCGCAGCGCTGCGAAATCAGCCGTTTGCTGCGAAGTAATTTCGCAGCCCTTTTTGTGTGTCTGCGAAATCTCGCAGACCTCATTTTCACCTGCGAAATGGTCCTTAGTGCTTCCCGATATTTGTGACTGACACTTTGAGATATTTTTCTTCAAATTTTTGTTGTCTAAATCCCCATTTTCTCCTTGTAACCCACCAATTATAGGATTCCTTAGTTATTAAGTTTGGAAAAGGGGTGAATAACCTCAGATATTTTGTTTTGTAATTTTCTTTATATATATCTCTCGGGAGCTTGTTCTTGGGGGGTGGTTAGGACAACGCATCCTTTGTACAAATTTGCAAGGAAGTAAAATACAGAGCACTTGCTCTGCTTTTTCATATATATTTTTGTTTTCATTTTCGTTTTCTTTCTAGCCAATCAAACTCTGAGGATTTTTCTCAGAGGATGAGAGGCTAGGCTCTTTGTCTCTTGGAGTGAAGAAAGCCGGGTAAGTTCCCTCATGCATAAATTGGAAGTTTTGTTGTTTTAGTTTTTAATAAAGAGAAAGTGTGACCCGTTAATGGTTTTTATCTTTTTAGTTAACTTAAAAATCTTTTAAATCACCTGGGCCAACACTTGGTAAGGCAAGTGATCTCCGTCCATGGAGATTCACTAGTTTACCCCTTGCGAGCCTCTGAGAGGTGACTTGAAGGTAGGATTTTCTAGAATTGCCAACACTTGGTAAGCTTTTGGACTCCAAGGAGACATCCATTAGTTATATCTTGCGAGCTTTTGACGGGTAATCCAAGGTTAAAGATCACCTTGAATGGCAAGTGCTAGGTGAAAGGTATGAGCCATTGCAAGATGCATCAGTGAGAGGGATTTAGTGTTTGAACCCATTAATGGGAAGCATCTGTACAACACCGGTTGGAGAAGGAACTATATGTTAATTCTCTAATGCGAGGAAAAGAAACAAGTGACCGGAACTCCCTTTTTGTACAAGGAATCTGAGCCTAGTGATCTAAACTCCAAGAAACACTTTTAGTTGTAATTAAAATCAGTTACTACTATTTTTGGATAGCTTAAAACCAATCTTTGTTCAAACATCTTTATGTTTTCTTTTAAAGCTAACCTTGAATTGAAAAGGCACCAATTCAGCTTTGAATTAATATCATTTGCAAAGTGAAAACTCATCCCAGTGAACGATCCTAGAGCCACTATGCTATAGTAGCTTTGTCTTTGCTACCCTAGTATATGGTGTAATAGGTTATAAATTTTGTTGATTAATCCCTCAATCAAGGAGCACCAGCTGGACACGAATCAGCTGAGACACCAATTAGGCATGAATCAGCTTTGAAAAAAACTAGGTTGAGGGGAGAGATTAGTTTGACATACTATATCCGGAAACTAATAAATAACACATAGATTTTTGTGGAAGAGTAAGGTTTGGACCTTTGGGAGTGGAAATTATTTTGAAGCTTAAATTTGCATAATGCCTACTCTTTATGAATTGTGACTAGGCAAATTATTTGATAGCTCCTATTGAAGTTTAAGTTTTATTTCTTTCATGTTCCATGTGAGAGTTAGATCATCATGCCACTTGAAAATTGTATTTTGATCAGCATGATCTTGTAAATTATAGTATTGTTTATTTTTATTTCTCTCCTTCATTGCTAAGGGACTAGCAATATGTCGGTTGGGGGGAGTGATTACTACCCAAAAAGTGCTATTTTGTGCTTTTAATTCATTATGTTTTAAGCACTTTTGTGTAGTAGTTCTCCATTTTTATTCCAATTGGCATGTTAAGGACCTAGCAATGACTTCTAATCATATTTGTGGCTAGTTTTAGAGTTTTGACAGCTTTTTGGATCATTAAAACAAGCCAAGCAAAGGAGAGAAGCAAAGAGGAGAAAAGCAAAGAGGAAAATAGAGGACAGCAGTTGCAGTCTTCTTTTGCACTTTTGGAGCACTTCCCGAAGTCCATTTTCTACATTCTATATACCATTTCAAAGCTCAGGAAGTCAAGAATCCAATGCTTCAAACGGTGCACGATTTGAAGTTGAAATGAAGGAGTTACAGCCATTGGAAGCCGATCACTCCAAGCTGAAGGAAGAATTTTGCACAGCGTTGCGAAATTACCCTTTTGTTACGAAATGATTTCGCAGCCTTTTTTGCATAGTGTTGTGGATTTCCCCCTGAAGTTTCACGACACGTTGGAAGCCGAACACCGCAAGCTAAAAGCCAACTTCGCAGTGCTGCGGAATCAGCCTTTTGCTGCGAAGTGATTTCGCAACCCTTTTTGTGCGTCTGCGAAATCTCGCAGACCTCGTTTTCACCTGCGAAATGGTCCTTAGTGCTTCCCGATATTTGCGACCGACACTTTTAGATATTTTCTTCAGATATTTTTGTATAAATTTCCATTTTCTCCTTGTATTCAGCCACTCATGTAATTCCTTAGTTAGGAAGTATCCAAGGAAGGGTAAATTACCTTCCTATATAAACTCTCTTGTAAACACTAAAAGGGAGACTCTCGGGGGAGCTTTTTCTAGGAGATCCATTATATAAATATATAATTATATAGAATATACAGAGCCTTACTCTGTTTTTCCTTCTCTTTCATTTTCATTTTCTTGCTAGCCAAACATTCTCTGAGATGTTTTCTCAGAGGATAAGAGGCTAGGCTCTTCGTCTCTTGGAGTGAAGAAAGTTGGGTAAGTTTCCGAATGATAAATTGGAAGTTTTGTTGTTTTAGTTTTTAATGAAGAGAAAGTGTGACCCGTTAATGGTTTTTATCTTTTTAGTTAACTTAAAACGCCTTTAAATCACCTGGGCCAACACTTGGTAAGGCAAGTGATCTCCGTCCATGGAGATTCACTAGTTTACCCCTTGCGAGCCTCTGGGAGGTGACTTGAAGGTAGGATTTTCTAGAATTGCGAACACTTGGTAAGCTTTTGGACTCCAAGGAGACATCCATTAGTTATCTCTTGCGAGCTTTTGACGGGTAATCCAAGGTTAAAGATCACCTTGAATGGCAAGTGCTAGGTGAGAGGTACGAGCCATTGCAAGGTGCATCAGTGAGAGGGATTTAGTGTTTGAACCCATTAATGGGAAGCATTTGTATAACACCAGTTGGAGAAGGAACTATATGTTAATTCTCTAATGCGAGGAAAAGAAACAAGTGACCGGAACTTCCTTTTTGTAGGAGGAATCTGAGCCTAGTGATCTGAAACTCCAAGAAACACTTTTCTTTGTAAGTAAAATCAGTTACTATTTTTGGTTAGTTTAAAACCGATCATTTTTCATTCAAACATCTTTATGTTTTCTTTTAAAGCTAACCTTGAAATGAAAAGGCACCAATTCAACTTTGAATTAATATCATTTGTGAAGTGAAAACTCATCCCAGTGAACGATCCTATAGCCACTATGCTAGAGTAGCTTTGTCTTTGCTACCCTAGTATATGGTGTAATAGGTTATAAATTTTGTTGATTACTACTCCCTCAATCAAGGAGCACCAGCTGGACACGAATCAGCTAAGACACCAATTAGGCATGAATCAATGGTCCCACTGTGTAAGCCGGCTTAGACATCATCGGCTCAGGGAATGTGGCCTCAAACTGAACACCCTTGGACTAGAGTGTAGAAATGTCAAGCTCGGGCTCTCTATTCTCAAAGCCTCTCTAAGGGTCTAACCCACCTTCCATCTCTCATATCTCGGTCTCCTCTTCTACTCTGGGATGCACCTGTCCCTGTCCCCGGGCCTAAGCTAGTGTTCTCTCTACTCTCCTGATCCAGGAACCATCGGGAGCCTTCTCAAATTTCATTCGTCCCAAGGACTGCTCATCATATGTTTCATAAATGTAGGGGGCCTCAAAATCTGTCTCCCTACTCAAATCGACCCCAACATTCTTAAACACTCTAATGAGGAAGAGGTCATAAGGGAGTACACAAGTCGTGCTCTCGCAGTCTGATATCAAGTGCATCATCATCAAATACTCCACGTGAATCTATCTCCCAATCAGAATGGTGTCCACGAGGAATGCCTCAAGGTAGGAGAACTCTTCTCGATGTTCGCCTCGTGGCAGCAAGATGGAGCAGATCATGTGGTGAAGTACTCGACTGATCACGATCAGGCTATGAGCCGATGGTTTGCCCATCCCCTAGGCGTCTGCAAGTCTGCACATCCTCTAAATGGCCTCTCTAGGCTTGAAACCCGACATAGTGGGCCAAGCCTTGGACTCATAGACCCTGAGTCCAATTTGAGCAATATCTAACGGCAAATGCTCTCCAGGTTCAGCTGGATCTCAACACCTCTAACGGTGGAAATAATCGGGCCACCAAGTCCATATGTAGCCCTCGAATAGAATGCACGCACCAAAGTCGGAAAAATCAGCTCCGAAATCGTCACTGCTGGCAGCCAACCTATCCGACTGAAAAGACCCTCAAACCTGAAATGCTACAGTTGGGAGAAATTGATGCTTCTCCCTAGAACTACTTTCCTCTTAGCGAACTTTTGCTTGCACCTCTGATAATCCTCCACGGTGCTGAAAATGGTCCTACCAAACCTCACCTTTCGGCGAGCTTCCGTCTGAGTAGACTGAGATGGCTCAGCTGGGCGCTTGTCGTGTGCCCTAGAGGCAATTGTCTCTCTCCTATGAGCCATTAGAAAAGCATAAATGAAGAAGACTAGGCTAGTAGAAAGAGAAATGAGCACAATCAAAAGCCCTAGATAAGTGAAAATGGAGAAGAAGCCGATTGTGACACGCGAAAGCACTCCAAAGCCGAAACCCTAACCTCCAATAGTCCCAAAAATCCACTCTAAGCCTATAATCGGTCCAAAATCTTGCTCAAACTGGTCTCTGGAAGCACAAATGTGAAGAACCCTGAAGAAATGGAGGAGATTAGTGGAGAAAACGAAGCGCATGAGGCTCTTTAAATTCCCAGCCCCTACAAACCAGTCGACCGGTCCTGGTCCGGTCGACCGCCTGGTCAATGCGGTCAACGGGTTTGAATTTTCACCTTTTGTGCTTTTTTCTTGTCTTGTGATTCTTCCATTGCCCTTTTCAGTTGAAATCCTCAATTTTTTATGCCCAATGCCAAGGGAATTTGATTTTTGGTCAAAAATTTGACCATTTATCTAAGTATATGTCTATATGATGCAAATGATATGAAATTCATGCAATCAGAAGGTATATTCATCAAGAATTCATAAAGAAATCATTAGATCATAAAGAAATCGCCCCTAGTTGTCTTCTAATATCAACAAATTGTTCTTCACTTAGAGGTTTTGTCAATATATTGGCAAGTTGATCTTTTGTGCTTACAAATTCAAGTGTTATGTCACCGTTTTGTGCATGGTCTCTAAGAAAATGATGTCTAATCTCTATATGCTTAGTCCTAGAGTGTTGTATGGGATTTTTTGAAATATTTATGGCACTAGTGTTATCACATTTAATAGGAACATGCTCAAAAGATAAATCAAAATCACTAAGTGTTTGTTTCATCCAAAGAATTTGTGCACAACATAAATCAGCTGCTATGTATTCAGCTTCCACTGTTAACAAGGCTACTGAATTTTGCTTCTTACTATGCCATGAAACAAGTGAGTGTCCTAGGAAATGACAAGTGTCACTAATGCTTTTTCTTTCAACCCTACAATCGACAAAATAAGCATCTGAGAATCCAATTAATTCAAAGTTATCACTCTTAGGATACCATAAGCCTATGTCCATTGTCCCTTTCAAATATCTTAGATTTCGTTTTACGGCACTTGAGTGAGATTCTTTAGGAAAAGATTGAAATCTAGCACACAAGCATACACTATACAAGATGTCGGATCTACTAGCAGTCAAGTATAGCAAAGAACCTATCATGCCTCTATACATAGTTGAGTCAATGGATTTACCTTTCTCATTCTTATCAAGCTTGATGGATGAGCTCATTGGAGTCTTCATTGTTTTGGCTTCTTCCATGTTGAACCTTTTGAGAAGATCTCTTATATACTTTGCTTGATTGATGAAGGTTCCTTCCTTTAGTTGCTTGATTTGAAGTCCAAAGAAGAAGTTGAGTTCTCTCATCATGCTTGATCGCTCGGATTTTGTCGTTTATTTGATCAAAACAAAATTTATAACCTAATTCACAATTCTATAGCAATTTGTACCCGATCAAAAAGTGGTTTTAGTACAAACTACTGTAGTATAGTGGTATTTAGGTATCGTCCACAAGAATGGATTATTCTCGGTAATTAAGGCTTGAATGAGATGATAAGAAATGATTGTGATCAAGTGAAATTGACTTGAAATTGCATGATAAAATTCCAAAATAACAATGTATTCAAATTGAGAGGAAAATGAAGTGTAAAAGAGAAGAAAATTAATAAGATGTGAGATTCTTGGAGTTAGGATTTTCTAAAGAGCAATTTCCATGGTGAATAGGTGTTGAGATCTAATTTTCATCAAGTTAGATTCAAAACCTAAATTTTCATCTAAACCAATTTTTGATTTAGCTTTAGGTCTAGATCTAATTTTTCTTCAAATTAGGTGATCTAATCCAAGAGATCAATTCGAATCATATATTCGATTCATCTTAAATTATCTTCCGATGATTCACACAATGCAACTATTCAATCTCATCAAATCTAGCATTAAGAATTTGATGAATCTACCTAGCTTGCATTGTAGTAATCATCCAAGAATATTTAAAGAGAAAAATCCCCAAATTTCAATTAGTTAATCAATTGGATCAAATTACCTTTACAATTCAGGCTCAATTCTCTAATTCACCATAGATCTTGCCTCTAGATCCTCCCTCCTTCGAGAAAAACGAGATTTAGCCACTCATGCTTGGAGATTTGATCTCATAAGACATGTTTGGCTACCGAGAAAATGAGAGAAACTGAAGGAAAGTGGAGAATTATATAGAGAGAAGAAGTATGAAAAGTTCTACAATTAGAAAATGTATCAAAAGTTTTCAAATGAGTCAATCATGTTTCTATTTATAGGCCAAGGTCAAGTGGACACTTGGCATCATCTAAGAGGCCTTCCGGAGGCTTCTTCATCAAGGAATCTGGAGAAAATGCATTTTCGCATGAGGCCCTAGCAATTTCGCATGATGGTGCAAAGTGGAAAGTCCATTAGCTGCATTTTCGTCTTGCTGAGCGTTTCGCATGACTATGCGAAATCACTTTTTACATTTCCCTTATGTGCTGCAGCCAAGCCTACTCTGTTTCATTTCGCATGACTATGCGAAAATTTCGCATGGTCATGCGAAATCGAAAATCATGCTATTCTGACTCCTCTTTGTAATTTCTCTCATTTCTTCATTTTTAATCCATCTCTACCACCTTCAATTAAGCTCCAAAACCCAATCCAAACCGATTGCATTGCTTCTTTCATTATGCATTTGGATCATCATCAACTTTATTTGTTTTCTTCAATTTGATTCGTTTCTTTTGTCACCAATTTATCAAAAACATACCTTGAAATGACTCCAAAACTTAATAAAACTTGTTAGTAACTCTTGCAAGGGCAACAACGTGTTAATTGAGTGTTTTAGGCATAATTACTACTCAAAAGACGTGAAACTCATGAGAATTATTATCTAAAATATGATCTTTTTGAGTAGTAATCAATGCTCATTTCAAACTCACTATGCATGCACTTAGAAAATTCTTCACAAAGAGAGACATTAGTAGCTCCAAAAATAATATCATCAACATGTATTTAAACTAAAAGCATATCATTTTCTTTGGTCTTTATGAAAAAAGTTGTGTTAATTTTTTCCATTTTAAAACCCTTTTTCAAAAGAATTATACTCAATTTTTCATACCATGCTCTAGGTGCTTGTTTCAAACCATAAAGTGCCTTTTTAAGTTTAAAAACATGGTTAGGAAAGTTAAAACTTTGAAAACCAGGTGGTTGTTCAACATGTATTTCTTCATTTATAAAGCCATTCAAAAAAGCATTTTTCACATCCATTTGATATAAAACAAAGTCTTTAAAGCATGCAAAAGCAAGTAGCATCCTAATGGCTTCCAACCTAGCTACGGGGGCAAAGGTTTCTTCCTATCCCTTTTTCTTGATAAAAACCTTAGGCTACCAATCTTGCTTTATTTCTAACAATTATGTCATTTTCATACATTTTATTTCTAAAGACCCATCTAGTTCTAATAACACTTTGATTTGAACGTCTTGGCACTAATTCACATACTTCACTTCTTTCAAATTGATTTAACTCTTCTTGCATAGCAATCATCCAATTTCCATCAACTAAAGCATCATTTATATTTTTAGGCTTAATTTGAGAGATAAAAGCAAGATTATTGCAAATATTTCCAAGAGATAATCTAGTTCTTACCCCACTAGATGGATTACCTATAATTTGATCTTATGAGTGGTTGATGGCAAACTTCCAATCTTTAGGAAGGTCTTGGCTTGATTCACCTTGCACTTGTTGAAGAGGGGGTAGTGCCAAAGGTGATTCTTCTTTCTTGGGATCTTCTCCAATTTCTTCTTGTTGCCTTCTATCTTCAATTTGCAATTTTCCCATGGATGTCTCCAAATCTAATTCATCATTAAAACTCTCTCTTTCTTAGAGAGAATTGTTAGATTCATCAAAAATAACATGGATGGGCTCCTCTATAACCATGATTTTTTTGTTGAAAACTCCAAAGGATTTACTTGAAGTTGAGTAACCAAGAAAAATTCCAACATCCAATTTTGCATCAAATTTTCCAAGATTGTCTTGAGTGTTTAATATATAACATTTGCACCCAAAGACTTTGAAATAGCTAATGTTGGGTTTCTTGTTTTTCCAAAGCTCATGTGGAGTTTTCTTAAGAATGGGCTTCAATAATATTCTATTTAAAACATAACAAGAAGTGTTAACCGCTTCGGCCCAAAAATATTTTGGTAAATTGTTTTCATTTAGCATGGTTCTAGCCATTTCTTGAAGAGTTCTATTTTTCCTTTCAACTACCCCATTTTGTTTAGGAGTTCTAGGAGCCAAAAAGTTGTGGTTAATACAATGCTTATTATAATATTCTTTAAAATCAATATTTTCAAATTCTCTCCCATGATCACTTCTTATACAAGTAATTATAAAACCTTTTTCATTTTGAACCTTATTATAAAACTTTGAAAAATCATAAAAGGATTCATTCTTTTGACTTAAAAACAAGACCCATGTGTATCTAGAGAAGCCATCCACAATAACATATGCATAAGATTTTCCTCCAAGACTTGGTGTCTTAAAGGGACCAAATAAATCCATATGCAACAACTCAAGAAGCCTAGATGTTGAAATGAAATTTTTATTTTGAAAGAGTTTTTTATTTGCTTTCCCACTTGACAAGTTTCACAAACTTTGTCTTTTTGAAAATTAATTTTGGGAAGGCCTCTAACAAGTTGATCTTTGTTGAGTTGGGAAATGAGGTCCATGTTAGCATGTCCCAACCTCCTATGCCACAACCAACTTTGATCATGCATGCTTGAAAAGCATCTATCATGGCCATCATATTTTGAAATATTTATAGCATAAACATTATCACATCTATAGCCCATGAATATGGTTTTATCATTTTGAATATCCTTGATGATGCAATGAGATGCTTCAAAAATCACTTTAAAACCTTTGTCACAAAGTTGACTAATGCATAAAAGGTTATTTTTTAAATCATCCACTAATAAAACACTTTCAATAAGAGAGGATGTGTCATTACCAATGTTGCCTTGACCAATGATTCTTCCTTTTGCATTGTCTCCAAAGGTAACATATCCTCATTTTCTTTTTGTGAGGAAAGCAAACTTGGATTCATATCCGATCATGTGTCTTGAGCATCCACTATCCAATAACCACTTATCCTTCTTTGAACCCTACAAAATAAAAATCAAGTTGATTTAGTGTAGACCCCCATGTGGGGCTTGTTTTGCTGCAGCATATTTGGCCACGTGTCACTATCAGGTTGGCTATTAGTGGAATCAAATAGTGGATTTGGAGGACAAATAGGAGAGCGACACCTATTAAGAAGGTTCTAGAAGGAGAATCTGCTGGTCGTTAGAGGAGAGAGGCTGCCAGCTGCATGGGGGTAGTGGAGGCTTGCAGTTGCAGGGAGGGGGTGGTGCTTTTTGGTGCAGGGAGACCTTTTGCCGTTAGAGGATATTTTTTTTAGAGGTGAGGAGATTTTGCTGGAGGGGAGCTAAGAAAAACAGAGCAGGCTGCTAGAGGGGGTTTTCAGGAGGAGGAGGAAGACCGGGAGGCTGATCACGGGCAAGAAGGGGACTCATGGATTCTTTTCTACAGGTTGGTTTTTCTCACGTTAAGGCTTTCCTTTTTGTTTGTGTTATCTGGATATTAATGAGTTTTTATCTCAGTGTTTGAATGCATTTGCTGGGAATTTTTGCTTGTTTTTGTTAAGACTTTGAGTTTGCTTGCATTCACCCTCACCATCCCCACCATCTATCATATTCATTGCCAGGAGCTTGATTCATCATTCTGCTCATTCTAATGACTTCCATACCTCATCATGCCTCTTCATACCCATTGTCATCCCCTATACCCATCAAACCATCCTACTAAGCTCATTTCTCACTCTAAACTTTCTTCATACCCATTTCATCTCTCATCCATCACACTTTCTCTCTCTACACCACACCACTCTCCTATTCTCTTTCAAGTGCCCTTCAAGTTCATTCTTCTCACCTTTGCATGGCTATGCACGACCATGCATGACCACCTTCATACCCATTCCCTAGTCCACATGCATGGTCTCAACATGCATGACCACCTTCATACCCATCTCCATGCATGCCCATGTCACCTAGCTACTATACCCGTCATCACCTTTTCTCTCTCTACATTCTCCCATCCACTTGCATGGGAACCATGCATGCCACCACCCTTCTATGCCCACCTTACCCATTCTTTCTTACCACCTTTCTCTCTCTACACCACGTTCTTCATGTCCACTTCCTATCCACATGCATGAAACCATGCATGGAATCATGCATATCATCACCCTCTCATGCCCACCTTACCCATTCTTTCTTACCACCTTTCTCTCTCTACACCACGTTCTTCATGCCCACTTCCTATCCACATGCATGAAACCATGCATGGAATCATGCATAACCATCTCCCATTTGCCCATTTCCCCCATCACCACCTATCTCTCTATACACCACAACCATACCCATATCTTATACCTCCATGCATACACCCACTCCACCAACCCGTAGCCTAATCTTGCCTCATGCATGGCTGTCCAAAGCTCCTCCAATTCACCCATCCACGTGCATGGGACTCATGCTAACGGATATGGGCTTGAGATGAAGCCCAAGTCCAAACTTGATGGTGAAAGGCCTCATGTGATTATGCTAGTGGATATGGGCTTGAGTTGGAGCCCAGGCCTGTATGTGTGGATGAAAGGCCTCTTGTTTAGTTCACCCATCTTAAGTTAGCCCAAGGCCCATAGACGTCCTTTGAAGGCCTTCTTCCCCTTAGGCCCATTCCTAAAGGCCCCTTGTTTTGTTCTCTCATTTTAAGTTAGCCCATGCTCATTCCAAGCCCATGTTCACTTCAAGTTGATTTGTTCACCCACCTTAAGTCGGCCCATGCCCATTCTAAGCCCATGCTCACTTCAAGTTGATTTGTTCACCCACCTTAAGTTATCCTATGCCCATTCCAAGCCCATACCCACCTCAAGTTAGCCCTTTTGTTTTCAATTTGCATGATTTATCTTCTTAAAAAACATTAATTCCTCTATAAATTTTAATTCCAATTTTTGAAATTTTAATTCTCACACCAATTTAGTTAATCATTATTAATTTATTTATTTATTTATTCGTTCATTTTTAAAAAAAAAAAATCAATCTTTAAATAATCTTTCAAAATTCCATTTTCTAAATTAAATTCCAATTTCCGAAATTTTTAATTCTCATATCGATTTATTTAATCATTATCATTTTATTTATTCGTTTATTTTTTAAACTCAATCTTTAAATAATTCTTCAGGATTCCAATTTTCAAAATTTAACTTCCAAAATTCCCATTCCTAAATTCAATTCCCAAACTTCAATTTCCAAATAATTTTCGAGACTCCAATTATCAAACAATCTTCGAGACTCCAATTTTCAAATAAATTTCAAAAATCCAGTTTTCACTCAAACAGTTTTTAATTCCGCTTTGGTTTTTAAATAATCTTCTTTTTTTTCTCTTAATTTTACATAAGCGTGAATGTCATTTTCATAATTTCATAATAATGGAATTTGTGAGATTAATTCATGTAAGATCGATCGGGCTTTGGTGGGGGCCTCACATATGTGATTTATAATTGATTGATCGACTGATTGACTGACTTGATTTATCATGCATGATCGATTTATTTTGCTCTGTGACAAGCAATGAGATTATTCCTTAATTGTGCATTAACTCCCTCTCTTGATAGCGCATAACGGCTTGTTGCCCAGGTACGCACCTATTCTCACTCTGTTCACTCTATATACATGTATTGATTCTCATATGTGCATAATAGCTCCGGGTATTCACTGTTTTTCCTCATCAATTGCCACGTCAGCTTCATTTTATTAGTAGAGACCCGACTTTAGGGACTTAGAGGGGTGCTACGGTCTTTTACCGTACCTTCCCGATAAGTAACCTGACCCCCGAACCCGATCCGGTTTTTCACAGACCGCCTTTTCCAAAATAAGGAGTCACACTTAGGGTTTTTCTTTCTTATTTTGTTTACCCTTTAAAAATAAAACAAAAATAAGTGGCGACTCCAAGTCATTTTTCAAAAAATAAATAAAATCAATTTTTCAAACCAAAAATCGAGCTCGCCATCGAGTGGGAAACGCATTGAGCCGAAATGCGGGGTCCACATTTAGGTACCCATATCTTTTTGGGTCCTTGAGGGTTAATGACCTTGGATTTTACAATCCAAACCCTTTTAGTTTTTGCATTTGAATTCTTTTGAGAACCATTTCTTAAAGGACATGTACTAATAATGTGTCATCCTCTTCCACAAAAGTTGCAAGTAGTGGAAGGACTATACTTATGGATTCTTTTACAAAATAATTTTTTAAATATTTTTGATTTTTTGAAAATTTGAATCATAACCCTTGTTTGTCAAAAACACATTTTTGGCTAGTTAGAATCATTTCAAAAGATTTTTGTCCACAAGAAAAAAATGAAAGAGAGGAGGTCAACTATTCATTTTTCTTTCTCAAAATCTCATTTTCTTTTCTCAAAATTTCATTTTCTTTTTCAAGATGAGTTTTAAAATTTTCAACAATTGAAAATTTTTCTTTTACTTCTTCAAGTTCTTTTTCAAGTTGTTCAATTTTTTTTTAAGACAAATATTTTTCAAACTAAGTTTTTCAAAATCCTCATACAATTCTTCAAAAACATCATGAATATCTTCATCACTAAAGTTAGAGTTTACCTTATCAAGTTCATCTATTGCCATGAAGCACGGGTTTGCCACTTCTTTCTCATTTTCTTCTTCAGAGGATTCTTCACTTTCACTCCTAGTGGCTATCATTGCCTTCTTCATTCTTCTCTTGGCTTCACTTTTGTAAAGAGGACAATCATATTTAATGTGTCCCAATTTTTTGCATTTGAAGCACACCAAATCTCTTTTCTCTTCTCATTTCTCTTTGTCATCATGAGATGAAGATTCCTTTTTAGAAAGGTATCTTCCAGAGGTAAACCTTCTTCCTCTAAACCTTTCACCCTTCACGTATTTGTTGAGCTTTCTTGTGATGAGGGCTAGATCATCATCTCTCTTCATTTTGTTTTTCTTCTTCAAATTCTTCTTCTTCCTTAGTTGTAGCTTTGAGAGTTATGTTCTTCTTATTTTTGTCTTCACCTTCTTATAACTTCTTTGTCAAATTGATCTCATATGTCATTAATTACCCTATGAGTTCCTCCATAGGAAGCTTGGTCAAGTCTTTTGCTTCTTGAATTGCGGTGACCTTTGTATACCACTTTGATGGGAATGACCTCAATATCTTCATCACCTTTTCAGATTCCTTGTAGGTCTTTCCCAAAGCTTCAAGACCATTGACAATGTCAGTGAACCTAGTGATCATCTCAACAATAGTCTCATTTTCTTTCATCGAAAACAATTCATAGCTATGAACAAGTAGATTTATTTTTTACTATTTTACTTGATTTGTTCCTTCATGATTTATTTCAAGCAATCTCCAAATTTCTTTAGTTGATTTGCATTGACATATTCTATTATATTCATTTTTATCCATAGCACATTGCAAAGTAAAAACGACCTTGGCATTTAATTGAAAATTTATTCTATCAAGCTCATTCCATTCTTGCTTGGGTTTTAGAACCAAGACTCCATCAACTAGTTTTGTAGGAAAAGTTGAGCCATCTTCAATGACGTCCCATACATCTAAATCGATTGATTGTAAATATCAAGTCATTCTAGTTTTCCAATAGGGATAGTCGGTTCCCGTAAAAAATTGAGCTCTATGTTTTGTAAAATTTTCAATTTGAGATGAGCTTGATGGAATAGTCATTTCCTCTTAGACGATTAAGTCTTAAACAAGAGGTCTTGCTCTGATAACAATTGAGAAAATAAAGGCTAATAAGAAAAACACCCAAGAGGAGGGTGAATTGGGTTTTTCAAAAACTTTTTCAACACAACTAATTTAAACACAATATAAGCAAATATAATGAGATAGAGTTAGAGAATTCAAACTCAAATTTTATAATGGTTTGGTACTTCCTTGCCTACATCCACTCTTCTCAAGCTCTTAACCGAGTGAGGGTTCCACTAACTTGAAGCTTCAACCAAGCTTATAATCTTCTTTACACTTGGATTCCAACTCCAATGGGCTCTTACACAATCTCTTCAAGATTCAACACACTTGAAGGCTCTAACACTCAATTTACAAGAATGATATTCTCTCAACCTAGCTCAATAATGGCTCAAATACAAATCAAAGCTAGGATGACTCACAAGGGTTCACTAAAAGATATGCAAATGAAGATTTAATGCACCAAGAAAGAAATGAGAGCTTTTAATGCAAGAACAAGTGGGTAGACAACTTATTGCAAGTGTTCTCTATATCATAAATGAAGTGGAGCTCTCAATTTATAGGTTTCTAAGCCCGAAAGCCAGGAAAAGAAAAAAAACAGCCTCAACCGGTTGAGCTGGGGGTCGACCGGTTCACTAGTCGTTAGAGCATTTAATGCTTTGGCAGGTTACCGTTGCCTCAATCGGACCTCGACCGAAGATCGACCAGAAAGAAGGGTACCTCAACCGGGAAGGAAAGGCTACTGGATGAGAGAGAGTATTTTTGACACTCCTCAACCGAACCTCGACCGGACAGGGCAACCGTTCGACCGGTTCCCTTGTCGGTTGAGCCGATTGGCCTGTGCCTCGACCGGTTCAGCCTTTTGGCCCCAAAAACCTATCTTTTTCAGTTCTTTTCCTTTCTAACACTTAGGCAAGGTCTTTAGGTAAATTAATATGTCAATTTTGAAACGTCTTGCTTAAGGTACATTTGATAAAACTCGGGTTTTAATGAAATTATAACTTTAAAGAATAAACCGAGTTTTCCAAAGATGTGTGAAAAGATATGTAAAACCTAAGTGCACCCATGTATTCATCTTACATTTGTTTCCTATTATTAAAAGTCTTCCAAATGTCTCGATCTTGTATCCATTTGGTCTTTTGATGAATTTCCAAATTAATATTTGAGATTCTTTACAATTCAAACCAATTAGTCACTTAATCATGGTTTGTTATCATCAAAACCTGATTAGGAGAACCTTGGTCTAACACTGTGTATTATTGTTTTGTTTAAAAGTCTGGTGATAATGACCATTACCATCATAAAAATGGTTCATTCATGCTCCAAGTGTTCGGAGACATTATTTTGATGACCACCCACTGAGTGTATAGAACAAGCTATTGAGTCATCAAGTAAATCATCAAAGTTTTCCTCGATGTTATCTCCAACTTTCTTCTTAGTAGAAACACTTGGGTTGATCTTGCGTGTTCTACTCTCCAAAGACTTTGAGGGTATTTGATGAGAAGAATCATGAGGGGGCTCTATACAAGCAATAGTAAGAGTTTCCTTCTTAAGATTACACACTTTAATCCACCAGTCTGCATAAGCCTTGGTGACTAAGAACTCTTCAAGACTATAATAATATGGTATAGTAACTTTGGAGTGGGTACCAAGCCTAGTACATGACTTCCAATGTTTATAAACCACCTCTAAAGTTCTAGTGTGAAAAACCTTTGGTAAACCCCTTGGAACATCTTGAGGATACCCAAACTACCTGCAAAAGCAATGAAAATAATACGGTTGGATTATCCAATGGTTACTTAGTCGCAAAGATAAATAACTAGAGTGAAGACTTATGAGATAAGAAACTTTGGTAGCAATAATAGACTAATTATTAGTCCAGTACATCTACTCTTTGTGCCATAATACCGAGTAGTTCAACTTTACACCTTTGCAAGACATTATCAAAGCTTGCGCTTATGAACCTTCGAAATACTTAGTAGAAAACTAATCAACGTAAGGATTCATCTATAGGGAATGGTTCCAAGAATGAGAGATGAAATGGGTATCAAAATGTTTGCCTAACCATCCATATAAATGGTGAATAAGGAAGATAGATGCATTAGTCTTAGGCTTTGAAGAACAAGCAATTTCATTCAAGCCATTGTAAATGCTTACTAACACCATAATAGCAAAGCTAAATGTCTCACCTTGAGCTATTCTACTAGCTACCTTGAAGACTCCAAGACGAATCAAATTGACACCCTCCCCAAGAAGAACGAACTTCATAACCAACATGCTAGGAAAACAGCCAAATAAATTTCCTTAACATCTTCCTCAGCCACGTCAAGGTCGTCAAACACCTTCATCTCTGATTGAGTATCAGATTTAACAAGATTGATATTCCCAAAAGAATTATGAGTCTCTTTAAGCCTCTATGTCTTGTTTCTTGTACTCTTCTTTGGGGATTTTGCATACTTTATGGAGCCTTTGTACCAAAATGACACCCAGGAGGCTATCTTGAGTGAAGACTTCCCCTTCGTCTCAAAACAAATTCGATGATATGCAAGGAACAAGTATCGACAACTTGGTGGGAGTGAGGACTTTGATAGCTTTTTTGTGTTTTGTACCATCTCATCATAAAAAGATCCAATGATAGGTAGTTTAGCTATGCGATACAAGTCCCAAAGGGATATGGAAACCTCTTCAATAGAAGTATGCAAGGTGTTAGTGGTGGGACACAAATATTCACAGAAGGCTCTAATGACAAAATCATGGCAATCATAGTTGAACAAAGATGCAAAAATAGCTTCGTAAAGCTTGTATTCTTTAAGAAATTTTCCCTGTAGACCCAACACATCTTTTACCAATTCCCAATATCTTTTGATAAAGAAAGATTCTCTAAGCATCTTGAAGGAGCTTCCTCATTCGACTTCTCTGTCACGAACATGAGAGCTCAACAATCCAAATTCACCATGAGCTTCAATACTAGTTGGGTGAGAAGAATTCAATAGTAGAACGTCAATTTCATTTTGTTGAATTTTGAATTACTAATATTTGTAAGCTTGTAAGATGCTACTTGAGACCAAGAAGAAATGTGTAATGAATCCTTTGTCACTAGCATTGACAAGGATTTAAGGTCAGTAAGTGACTTATGCACCGACAAGGTAGTTCCCTTCTCAAAATTCTTACTATCATCCTCAAGAAGGGTCACGATCTTCTCCTTGAAACACTTGAAGAACACCATCCTACAAAAAAAAATGAATAAAATGTGGGTCTAATTTTTAAAAGAATTTAAACACCATTTTACATCTATGTCAAGCCAATTTGCATGAGTAAGGACCTGAACACTTAAATCGCATTAAGTGTCGAAAGTACAACATCGCGTAGCATTAGGGCCATAACTTGTTTACATAAGTGTTAAATATTATTTTGGTTTTAATTAAATGTTAAAACTTGAATATTTCTATGCATTCAAGTCAAGCCAATTTGCATGAGTGAAGATTTTAGCACACAAGTGTCGAAAGTACAACACTACATAGTGTCAGGGCTATAACTTGTTTACATAAGTGTAAAATATTATTCTAATTTTAATTAAATGTTAAAACATGAACACAGCTATACATTCAAGTCAAGCCAATTTGCATGGGTGAAGACTTTAGCACACAAGTCCCAAAATTACAACACTGCATAGCGTTAAGGCCATAAGTTGTTTGCATAAGTATCAAATATTATTCTTAATTAAATATTAGAACTTGAATAGCACAATGCATTCAAGTCAAGCCAATTTGCATGGATGTAGATTTTATCACATAAGTACCGAAAATATGACACTGTTTTACGTTAAGGTTACAACTTGATTACATGAGGATCAAATTTTAAATATTCATATATTTTTATGGATATTTAAGTTTACCAAAGAAATTCTTCCTCAAGTGTTAAGGTAATTTTTGGAAAAAAAAAAAAATATTACCTAAAGCCAAATTCGTCTTTGCAAATAATGGAGATCGACTAGTCTTTGGGATGGTGAAACTTTTCTTTCCTAAATAAAAAATAAGACAAGAAAAAAAATGAATAAGGAGATCACATGTATATATATAGAGAGAGACTTTCTATCAACCACTTTCTAGGAAGATTCCAATATATATATATATATATATATTCACTTTCAACTACCTTCCTCCCACTATTAGCCTTTCAAATATATATATATATATATATTTGAAAAAAAAAATATGACTTACAAGTTCTAAAATTGACTCAAGGTGGAAGATCGTCCAAAAAATTGAACGAAGTCTCCAAGAAAGTACGAGTTGGGTTTCTCAAAACTTTGCCCTCTTTATAATATATATATATATATATATATATATATAGAGAGAGAGAGAGAGAGAGAGAGAGAGAGAGAGAGAGAGAGAGAGAGAGAGAGAGAGAGAGAGAGAGAGAGAGAGGGCAAATTGAAAGGGAAGGGAAAGTGGATAGTCAAATTAGAAACTTTCCTATTAGCACAAAACCTTCCTTTCATGCCAAGTGGAAAGAAAGAATGAAATTAAATAATATTCCAAAAAAGTGGGAAATTGATATTTTAAAAATAGGAAAGTTCATATTAAAAATATTTCTTTGAAAATAAAAATAAAAATTTTAAGGGTAACTTCAAGACCCATCCCGTATACATTGCAAGGCATTTATGTGATATGTCTTGAAGTTGGGGCATTTGTAGACATCTAAATTTTTAGTGAAATAAATTATCACTAATTTGGTCTTCAAAAAAAATGTGACTCCCCAATTGATAAAATTTGGGATTGACAAGTGATAGATCCTACACACATTTGACACATGGCATATATTAAAAAATGTGACATGTGACAAAATTTAGAAGACTACAAAATTTAGTTTTCCAAATAAAATTAAATCTTTTAATTGTAGTCAAAGGAGAATTATATATATATATATATATATATTGTTGACAAATTCTTAAAGGAAACAAATATTTCAATTGAAGTCAATAGAGAATAAAGAATGCATAAATATTCTCTTGTTGGAAAATTTCCTTAACGAAAAAGACAAGTCGCTAAAATCAAACAACTAAATCTTAGGGAATTCCAAAATTTAATTCCCTAATTTCACCTATAAATAGGGTGACTTCCTTCAATGAGAAGACTTCTTTGGATCGACAAAAACGACTCTACATGGAAAAAAGGCTTCATAAAGAAGAAAAAACTTCACAAAATCTCCCTAAAAGTCCAAGAAACGATAAAAGTTCTACACACATGATCTTCATCGTCAACGAGTATATTTAGAAATAAGCCACTTGTGACCCTTGATTATCTTTGAAATAAAATAAAAAAAAACGTTATTGTCGTCTTCCATATTGTGATCAAGGTGAAAGAATCAGAGGGACATTTTTTTATAAAAGAATATTACCACGAAGATTGTACCCGCAATTTATCAATTTTCATAAAAATTTTGTTCTGCACATTTTTCCTATTGTTTTGCTTACATTGCAATACTTTCATGAAATTTGTGCATACAAAAGTATTTCATAATTTTTTTATTAAAAATATCATCAATCAATATACCAAATATCTTCTTTAATCATTAATTAAATAATAAAAATTTTAGGTTAAATGTACTTTATCCCCTCAACCTTTGACATATTTTTTAGTTTGCCCTCTTACATTCAAAACTTAACTATTTTTCCCCCAAATTTGTTAAAAAGCGATACTTTACCTTTCAAACTTGTTAAAAAATCAATGGGCAACTTGTTAAGGGAAAAAACAAGATTGAAATGCAAAACAAAAAAAGAAAATATTTGTTGTCTAAGTTTGAAGTTGTCATATTTCAAAATTGCATGAAAAAATTAAGAATAGCAATACAAATACTCTCTAGAATAAAATATCAAAAGTAATGGTTATCATATTTTGAAAGCGTTTGAGAAATTTCACTTCAAGGCTATCAAGTCAATGTTAGTTTTGTCCAACTTTAAATCAATATTTAAATCATAAAATAAAAATAAAAAAAAAAAAAAACACACAATCTTCTAATTATGGATTCAGCATTGCTCTTTAAAAAACTTAGGTTAGGTTTTAAATGTAACACGACAAAGTGTATAACATGTCAAATGTTGAGAGATGATAAAGTTTCTTTATCCCTAAATTTTTTTATCATTCCACATAACTTGTATTAATGGTAAGAAAAGAAACGTACTATCTTATGATTTTTTTTTTTTCATGATTACAAATTCCACAAACATATTTTTTGTTTAAACAACCTTTCTATTATTATTATGAAGAAAATACCATATTGTAATTTTTTTTTAAATTATTAAGGAAACATTCTAGTTTAAGATTTTTCAACTCTTTGCTATTTCTATATGAATATATACTATTTATAAGGATTTTTCCATTATTAGAAATTTCTCAAACCTATTAAGATACATTATTGCCACGATGTTCTGATTATACTTTGTTTTTCATAACTTATTCATTCATTAAATAAAAATCATATATGTTATCATTTATTTACTCATTTTATTCTTCGTCTTTCATATTTTCTTGCAATTTCGTATACACGTTCAATTTTAACTTACTGGTTTTATTATCTTATTACTTGTCTTATTCTATATTTGATTGAATATAAAATAAGACAAATAACTTATCATACCTCATCACTATTCAAATATGGAATAAAATATAATATTCCTTCTTTATCCTATCTAGTTGGATATCAAGTCACTCAAACACAGCCTAATTGGTACACCCCGTTTACAATACATTATTTGTTAAAAATGTTTCTAAAACATAAGGGCTCAAAATATTATTTAACCATCCCAAAGGGGTAGCTGAGATCAACGTGCGGCTATAGTCTTAATTTAAGATAAGCACATGATGTTACAAATTTCTATATAAACGAAGCACCATGTATAAGAATGGCAAGTCCAATAAGAATTCATCAATCTCTCAACAACCAAAGTGGCCAGAGGCAATGGCAACTTCACGTCTCAAACTCATCTCCATTCTCTTCATCCTCATCTCCATATTCACATCACAAGTTGTTGCACAATCGAATGGATGCCAATCCGAAAGCAAAAACAGCTGCAACAAGAAGTCAACTGCACTGCCCCTCAAACTCATAGCCATTGCCTCCATCTTGATTGCAAGCATGATAGGCGTGTGCTTGCCTTTTTTCTCACGTTCAATCCCAGCTTTAAGCCCTGACCGCAACCTATTCATTATCACTAAGGCCTTTGCTTCGGGATCATTCTAGCAATTGGGTTCATGCACATGTTATCGGACTCTTTTGACATGTTATGGTACCCTTAATTGAAGGAAAATCCATGACACAAGTTGATAAGCCACGACAATCCGGGAGGGGCCATAAGCCGAATCCCAAATATTTGGGTTGAGCCTGTATGTGAAAGATTGTTGCGTGCAGCATGCATGCAACATAGCAGGCAATAGACCGAACCATTTAAGCACTTGGAAAGTGGAGAGCAGGATTGGGCCTTTAGTTGCGGAATGGGTATTCAGTAGTTGTGTTATTTACATCACTTTTATTTCATGTGGTTATGTTCTATTTTACGTGTATTTGCACGAGTTGTTTTACGTGTGTTTGCATCCAGTTGTTGGTTTCTCGTTTCCTTTTATTTCAGTTTATTTGTACGTGGCTTTGCTTATTTAAGTAGCCGAAGTTTATCAATTGAAGGGGGTAATTGTTTGTTATCAAAAGCTTGTGGTACTTTCTCACTCAAAGAGAAAACATTTCACTTTATCGTTTGAATATTTACTGGGACCTATCATTGGTATCAAAGCCAGGTTATTATGGGAACCAATAAAAAATGTATTGAACAGTTAAAAGTTGGGCTCGATGAAATGCAAGATGGATTACACCGGATGGAGCTCGGCATGGCAGACAAGCTATGACATTTGGAAGAAACTCTCAACCATCTCTCTGATGTACTCCTTATAAACCAGAAGCCTCCAACCCATGGTAATCCAAACCAGGAAGGCCACAATGGGGGACGATTTGTTGTATCCTCCAAAACAACAAAACTGGAGTTTCCTCAATTCTCTAAAGATGACCCGACGGAGTGGTTCAATCGTGTGAACCAATTTTTTGAACTTTAGAATACTCCCGAAGCCCAGAAAGTTTCTTTAACCTCTTACCATTTGGAAAGAGAGGCCAACCAGTGGTGGCAATGGATCCGTAGGACATTCCAAGAGGAAGGACGAGTCCTCTCATGGGTAGATTTCGAAGATGAACTATGGACACACTTTGGGCCTTCGGATTGTAAAGATTTTGATGAAGCTCTTTCACAAATCAGGCAGACGAGCTCCTTGTGTGAATACCAGTGCAAATGTGAACAATTAGGCAATCAGGTCAAAGGTTGAATGCAAAAGGCTCTTGTGGGAACATTCATGGGTGGTTTAAGGACGGAGATTTCGGACGGGATCCACATGTTTCAATTGCATATGTTAAAAGATTTTATCCACTTTGCGAGGATGAGAGATGACCAACTAGTGAGACAGAGAAGGTTCACACGACCTGCACCACCAATACGAGCTACCTTAGCTCTTCCACTAGCAAATCGAGCAGCGGTCGTAGCACTTGTCGCCCCGGTTTGGCGACTGAATTGGAAGGAAATGCAGCGGTGACATCTCCAAGGTTTATGTTTTAACTGTAATGAATGTTTTACCGCAAGACATAAATGTCAAGAGCCTCGAATACTCATGTTGAAAGGACACAAGAACGACAACAACATTATCTCTAAAGACATCACCAAAGAACAACATGAGGAAGAAAATCAGGAAAAGCTTTGAGAACCAAAGATTACGTTGCATGCATTAACGGGATGGTCCACACCCAAGACCATGTGAGTAGTTGCCAAAATCGATGCCCATGACCTCATTATATTAATCGATAGCGGTCGACTCACAATTTTATTAGTGAGCGTCTAACCAACCTGTTGCAATTACCGATGGTGCCAACGAAAACCTTCACTGTTAGGGTTGCTAATGGAGAACATCTCAGAAGCCAGAGGCGGTTTGAGGAGGTACAAGTGGATCTTTAGGGCACTTCTTTTTCCTTAACTCTTTACTTCTTACCTCTCACAAGGTTGGACGTAGTGTTGGGGATTCAATGGCTCAAGTTACATGGCTCTATGGTTTGCGACTGGAAACATTTGATCATGGAAGTTTTGTTGGAAAACCAAGCCAGGAGATTGCTTGGTATTGACAGGCAAGACATCCAAGTAGCATCATTAAAGGAGTTTTCCGAGGAAATTTGCCCAAACCAAGCATTGTTTGCATTATACTTCCAGGTCACTCAAATGGAACCACAAGGGAATATTCATCTAAGCATGCAAGAAATATTGCAGGAATTTTCTGATCTGTTCACAAAACCCATGAGCTTACCACCAACACGAAAGGTTGACCACGACATCACTCTTAAAGAAAGAACTGAGCCAATTAATGTTCATCCTTATAGGTACGGACATTATTAAAAGAACAAGATAGAGAAGCAAATCCAAGATATGCTGAGATCAGGGCTTGTTCGACCTAGCACTAGTCCTTTTTCATCACCCGTTTTGCTAGTGAAAAAAAAAATGGGAATTGGCTTTTTGTACAGATTATCGCACACTCAATGCCTCAACCATTAAAGACCGATTTCCAACCCCCATAGTTGAGGATATGTTGGACAAAATCTACAATGCTTCTTACTTTACTAAGCTAGATCTGAAGGCGGGGTACCATCAGGTATGAGTAAATCCACGTGATGTCCATAAAACTGCTTTCTAAACACATAATGGGCATTATGAATACTTGGTTATGCCATTTGGCCTATGTAATGCACCCTCTACATTTCAAGCTATCATGAACTTTATCTTCCGTCATCATCTCCGCAAATTTATATTAGTTTTCTTTGATGACATTCTAGTCTATAGTTCCGATTGGGACACACATTTAGTGTATGTAAAATAGACCTTTTGAAATATTGAGGCAATACCAATTCTTTGTTAAATCTAGCAAGTGTGCATTTGGGAAACAAGAACTGGAATATCTGGGGCACATTATCACTAGCCAAAGTGTCAAGGTGGACAAAAGTAAGATTCCTGCTATGGTAGCTTGGTCTCGGCCTACTAACATTTTGAAACTACGTGGGTTTTTTGGTTTAACAAGGTATTACCAGAAGTTCATCCAGAACTATGACATTATAGCTCAGCCACTCACCAATCTTCTCAAAAAAAGGTCAATTCGGATGGCATGAGGAAGCTGAAGTTGCCTTCCTTGCTCTCAAACAAGCCATGACGACCACTCCTACATTAGCCATACCTAACTTCAACGAGGCCTTCACTATCGAAACGGATGCCTCTAGAGAAGGAATTAGAGCAGTCTTGACCCAGCAAGGAAAACCAGTGGCGTACATGAGTCGAGCGCTTGGAGTGACCAAGAAATCTTGGTCGACATATGCTAAGGAGATGTTAGTTATTGTCGAAGCCATAGGCATGTGGTGACGGTACCTGCTAGGTCAAAAATTCTATATTCAGACCAACCAATGTAGTCTCAAGTATTTTCTAAAACAGAGAATAGCAAACCTGAAGCAACAAAAATGGGTTGTTAAGCTCATAGGCTACAACTACAAAATTATTTATCGACCGGGTCGTGAAAACTCTACAGCTAATGCTCTCTCATGCAAGCAAGGTAGCCCCATTCTTCACCATATTTTCTTTCCTCGGGTTAGTTTATGGGAAGAAATTAAAAAAACTTCAAAGGAGGACCAATTCATTCAATCAATAGGTTGTGTGGCCACGGAACAACCAGAGGTATCATATACATGGCGTCAAGGGCTACTACTATACAAGGGGAGGGTCGTCATTCCGAACGGTGCACCCTTAAGGACTAAGCTGCTACACGAAATGCATGACACCAAGGTGGGGAGTCATTCGGGCGTCTTACGTACATTCAAGAAGTTGGGACAACAATTTTACTCGCCTGGGATGCATAGGGTAGTGCAAAACTATATCAAGGGGTGTGACGTTTGCCAGAAGATAAAGACTGAGACATTGGCTCCAGCTGGGCTTCTTCAACCACTATCAATTTTGTGTCAAGTATGGGATGACATCACCTTAGATTTTATTGAAGGATTATCGGTCTCGCAAGGAAAGGATACCATCATGGTGGTTGTCGACGGATTTAGTAAGTTCACACATTTCCTTACTTTAAGTCATCCTTTTACGGCAAAAACTGTAGCAAAAAAATTTGTGGAAGGCGTTATCAAGCTCCATGGGATGCCCAAGTCCATTGTTAGCGATTGGGACCCGATCTTCATCAGCAACTTTTGGCAAGAATTTTTCAGGATGTCGGGCACCAAACTGAAGTCATCAATCATTGCGTCAAACAGTATCTACGATGTTTCGTTCATCAATGGCCACGGAAATGGTGTTCCTACTTACCTTGGGTTGAATATTGGTATAACACAACATACCATATTTCGACAAGGATGACCCCTTTTCAAGTGTTGTATGGAAGGTTACCACCCTCCATTCCGACATACAATGCTAGTCTTTCACCGGTACACGAAGTTGACCAACAACTTATGAGTCAAGATGAACTGTTACAATAATTGAAGGCCAACTTAGAAAGGTCGGTGAATCGAATGAAGCAGTTGGCAGATCAAAAAAGAAGGGACATTGCGTTCAGCATCAGTGACTGGGTGCTTTTGAAGTTGCATCCATATCGTCAGCAAACGGTCTTCAAACGAGTCCACCAGAAACTCGCTAGCCATTTTTATGGATCCTACCAGATTCTAGAGAAAATCGGACCTGTTGCATACAAGTTACAGCTACCAAAAGAGGCACGCATTCACCCGGTGTTTCACGTCTCACTACTTAAACGATACCAGGTCAACGGGAAGATGGTTGAGACCAAACGAGTCGAGTTACCACCATTCACCGATGAAGGGGTAGTCATTTTGGAGTTGTAAACTATTTTAGACTACCGTTGGATCAAGCAAGGAACATAGCTTGTCGATGAAAGATTAGTAAAATGGAAACATCTTCTCGCCGAGGAAGCGACGTGGGAGCCAATAGGCACGCTACGGGAGATGTTTCCGAGTCTAGACCTTGAGGACAAGGAACCGCTTGTTGGGGGAGGTATTGATAAGCCACAACAATCGGCCATAAGCCGAATCCCAAATATTTGGATTGAGCCTATACGTGAAAGATTGTTGCATGTAGCATGCATGCAACGTAGCAGGCAGTAGATGGAACCATTTAAGCACGTGGAAAGTGGAGAGCAGGACTGGGTCTTTAGTTGTGGAATGGGTCTTCAGTAGTTGCATTATTTACGTCACTTTTATTTCATGCACTTATGTTCTATTTTACGTGTATTTGCACGAGTTGTTTTACGTGTGTTTGCGTCCAGATGTTAGTTTCTTGTTTCCTTTTATTTCAGTTTATTTGTACGTGGCTTTGCTTATTTAAGCAGCCGAAGTTTATCAATTGAAGGGGGTAATCGTTTGTTATCAAAAGCTTGTGGTACTTTCTTACCCGAAGAGAAAACATTTCACTTTATCGTTTGAATATTTACTAGGACCTATCACAAGTTCCCCTTCACTAGCTTTGTGGCAATGTTGTCCACAATTTTCACTCAAATGGTTGATTCAATAGCCACTAGTTTATCCACCAAGAAAAACAACGTTGGGATTATTATGGAAATCGAGGTTGCAGATATGGTTGCAGGCAACACTAGGGGACACTTCTACGGACACCATCATGGACCCGAGATTGGAATTGAAGGCACACAATTGCTACCGTTGTTGCCATGGTAATTACTTCCCTTCTTTAAAAAAAAATCCAAATATATGCATATTTGCATGGATGTGGTTAGTCTATATGATGATGCAAAAGTACTTTTCTAGTTTCAACCAGGTAGAGAAAGAAATCTAATAGACATGTTAAGGATATGTTTGGTAATGGTTTTCAAAAGTAGTTATAAGAAATAGTTTTTAAAAATAATTTTTTTAAAGCTTTTCTTTAATATTTTGTAAAATAAAAGTAAATTATGTCTAGTGTTTAATTTTTAATCATTCTACATGTTTGTATAATTATTTTTAAAACAATTCTTAGAAAATAAATGAAAATAATAGAAAACAACTAAAATATATTATTTAAAAACACCTTATTTTATATTTTTAAGAACAAAAAATAGTTTTTGAATATCGAATGTGTTTTTTTTTTTCCTAAAGAATATAAAAATATTCTAAAAAACAATTATCAAACAAATCCTAAACCTAAGCTTTTCTAGTGTTATCTTTTGGAAAACAAGGAATATTTCCTTCATCTATGGCAATTTAGCCCAGCCTTTGCTTTCATTAGTTGACCTATTCATGGATTAGCAAACCAATTAAATTCAAATAATTTTTCCTTTTCTTTTATTTTCTTCTAATTTTTTTTCCTAACGGGAAATATTAGGCATGATGTCATTGTGATCCTAAGAGTTATTTTGATCCAAAAATCAATTTTATTTTTTTTAATAACGAGACACGTTTGACTTAATTTGACTTTAATGTTATTTATTTATTTATTTATTTAGAGAGAGAGAGAGAGAGAGAGAGAGAGAGAGAGAGAGAGAGAGAGAGAGAGAGAGAGAGAGAGAGAGAGAGAGAGAGAGAGAGAGAGAGAGAGAGAGAGAGAGAGAGAGAGAGAGAGAGAGAATTATCAGACAAAACATGGCTGGTAGAGGGTGTAAGTAATGATCCAATAATGATTAACATATGGTCCTTAGTTTCCAAAATGAAAGGGATGTGTTTGCTTAAAGTCGAAGAAAAAATAGTTTTTCAATTTAATCATGTTAATCCGATCCGCCTAATGTTTTCAATCACATCACACTCACCTTAGCTAAGCACAACTCATGGATGGCCGCAGATCACTTCAACTAAAAAAATTTGTAGTGTCTTCAAACCTACCCTCCTCAAAATCTAATTCGTTTGATTAAAGTATCTTATAATTTCCTAATCTCCCAATCATCATTAATAAAACTAAAATGAAATTAAAAATAAATTAAAATTAAAATTTTCTAAAACTATGTTGTTCTGATTAAAATTTTAAAACATCTTTCTTTTTTGTATCTTTCACCTTTTTTTTATTATATAGGGTATTTAGTCAAATTTAATACTTGTTACATAATGATTTAAGTTGATTTTAAGTTAAATTATACTTAAGTTGTTAACTTGTAACTTATCATTTAATTCTTACTTTAAGTATTAAGGTTATGTGATAAAATTAATTTAAAATTTAATTTTAAATCATTAAATTGACATGTTTGTCCTCATAAATTATAATTAGGATAAAGGAAGTCGAGTAATAATAAAAGTCTTGGAGTAACAAAAAAAAAATTATAGAGGTAATGAGAATAAATAAGAGTAAAAAAATAAAATAAAGATATAAATTTAAAAATAAGTTATTTGTTTTTACTTATTACTTAAAATTATTTTTTACTTTAAATCATATAATTAAATTATTTTACTAAATATATTTAATTTACTTAATAACTTAAATTAAGTTATTAAGTCACTTCAAATTATTAAATTCATTTACCCAACACCCACTTAATCTTTAACTTGTATTTTTCTCATATATTATAAATCATTTTTAATTCTACCTCTTAGTTTAATTTTCATTTTAATTAACCTTTGAAATTTAAAAGCATGACATAACTGCACTTGATTATATTGTTGGCATGCAGGTGCTTGAACTGGGAATTGTGGCTCATTCAGTAGTGATAGGGCTCTCAATGGGAGCCTCAAACAACACTTTCATAATAAACCCTCTTGTGGCAGCCCTTTGCTTCCGTCAAATGTTTGAAGGAATGGGCCTTGGTGGCTGCATCCTTCAGGTAATTACTAATCTCTATATATAGTCTATACAAACAGTACCCCGGCCCTTATATTATATATGTACGATTAGGAATTAATGAGAAAAATGTTGCATGCATGCATCTAGGCTGAGTACAAGTTTTTGAAGAAGGCTTTGATGGTGTTCTTCTTCTCTGTGACAACCCCATTTGGGATTGCGCTTGGGATGGCTTTATCCACAACATATAAAGAGAACAGCCCTACCTCATTGATCACTGTAGGACTACTGAACGCCTCCTCGGCTGGGCTTTTGATCCACATGGCTTTGGTGGATCTTCTCTCAGCTGAATTCATGGGCCCGAAGTTGCAAGGTAGCATCAAGCTCCAGATTAAGGCCTATGTTGCAGTTCTTTTGGGTGCTGGTGGCATGTCTCTCATGGCAAAATGGGATTGATCTTCAGCTTTGAGATCATGTCATTACAATTTACAAATGTGTGTACTTATGAGTTGTTATCTTCTTATCCTATCTATAACTTTACTTATCAATTTCCTTCATATATTTCTAATCTTCGCCCACTATTTGGCATGAAGCTCTCCAGCAAGAGCACTCGTGTGTTGTTATGTAATCTAATGTATCTTAAGACATCAAAAGTCTTTTCCCTGTATGCTAGCTGGCTAGTGTGCTGCTCTCTCTTCCTTGATCGGTTCGATGGATGTGTCCTTGAAATTTTATTTCTTGTTATGAGGGTAATGAGTACATTTTTCAGCCATTAAGTTAATTGCTGGGGGATCACAACCAGTTAAGTGAGAGCTCTCATCACTCGTGTACTTGATAATTATACCAACAACTCCCTTAACTCTTTCAAGCATTTTTTTGGTTTGGAGTGTTGTGCCAACAAAAGTTTTGATACCAATAATGTTATATTAAAAACATAAAGATAAAACAATTAATACAAAAGTATTTGAGATTTTAACGAAGTTCAATCAATCATGTCCACATCTATCGATGATAAAGAATATTTTCACTATACCATAGAAAACTTACAAAGAATAGAATCAAATATAACTATTAGGTTCTCGAAACATTCCATTTTCTCCACTTTTTGTATTTGTACAGAAAACCACAAGTCATCTCGCTCCATTAGGTATCTCTTGTTCTTTTTTTTTTATTTCTATCTACTTTGTATAGTCTCTACAAACTCATTTTCATCTCATAACTTTTTTCCTTAAACACGGAGTTCCAAAATTTTCATTGTTCTCTTAAAAAGCAAAAAAAGGGTTTCAATAGATTTTGAATTATGTTAAATTAATCTACAATTCAGATTCATGAATATGATTTAAACAATGATAAATCCAATATATACAAAAAGTAAACAAAACAAGTTGCAAAATTGTGAAGAAGATGATTTATTAGGAAGGCATATATAGTGAAAGTGAAACCAAAAGGGAAATTGACGAGGAAGAAGCTTTCTTTATGTTAGCCAAAACTAGTTATATTGGGCTCACTAAGGCCCAAACCGACAGCCAAATTATGTCAATTTTTTTAAGATTTTTTAATAATTTATTTTATTAAATAGAAAATCATACTAAACCTCGAATATTTATGTGCACCCGCGTTGTTTTAGGTACATCTCTACTCAATGGTGAGTCCGACAAAAACTGATTCTTTTTTTAGTCACCATTTATTTTACTTTTAAAAAAAGGATAAAACAAAATAAAAAATAAAAGAGAATTCATAAAAAGGAAAAATTTGTTCATGAATTTGAAATGAATTTTGAGTACGGATGACAATGGACGGGTTTTGTTAAGTACCCATCTTACCTCGCCTTTAATGGAACGGGTTTAAAAATTTAATAAATGAGTTTGGGATTTTTTTAAAAGACGAAACAGATTTGGATATTGTCTTATCTCATCCCGTCACATTCTACCCAGATTATATATAATTTAATTTAATTTTAATTTTATCTTCTTATTTTGAATATATAGATAATAATAACAATAAAAATATTTATCAATAAAATAAGTTATAAAAAATTATAATATTTCAATTATTTATAAAATTTATTTATTTTCATGTAATTAATTCTTTTTAAAATTTAAAAAAAAATCAATAAAAAAAATTAAATGGGACGGGAGGGGTGGGTATGGCTGCCTCACCTTGTCCCGTTTAATTTTTTTAATAAAATAGAAATGAGAATTATTTTGAATAAATTGGACGGGGTTGAGGTGAGGACAACCCATCCTAAACCTGTTTTGTGACCATTCCTAATTTTGAGTCAAGTTACTTATTAAAAAAATATATTAATAAACTGTAACACTTCTTTGAAGTTATATATATATATATACATCCCTAACAAACGAATAAAGACTAAACTTGTCACATGATGGTAGTAAGGAAAAATCAAAAACCTTGGAACTACAAATTAATCAAAACATATTCTCCCCTCTAAACACTGACAAAAGAAAAGAAATGACTAAGAAACTTCTTTCATTCTCAAGCCAAGATTTAGGGAAAGAAATGAAGACTAGAAAGAGAAGTTGAGACAAAATTGATCCCTTAATTTCCCGTGACTTTCCCAGCAAACAAACAAGGGCGACTTTCCTTGTGACCTCTTCTCTTAAGTACTTTGCCCTTATCCTGTTTTGCTTGTTTTGTTGTTTTTTCTTAATTCCATTGCTTTCGCTCTTCTCGCAGCACTAATTTCTTATTGAATAATCCAATTCCAATCATTCAATATGATTTGGACCATGAAAGGAAGGTGCACATGGGCACTCCCGTCCTTATACATCTCCTTTTCTATTTATTATTTGACCTCCATGTTCTCTGCCCAACTCCCACCAAACTTTGACACCGCCTTCATCTTTTTATGTAACATGCCACACACTATGGCAAATACAATATAGTTTTTAGAAAATTAAAAATTTTAAAAAAATCTAAAGAATTAGTTATTATTTCCACTTAATTTTTACTTTATATATATAATTAAAAATATTTTTTAAAATTACTATAAAAAAATGACTTATTTAAGAAATATTTTTTAGAATGGTTTTTTGTTCTTTCCAACAAAAAAACATAGAAAAAATATTTAAAAATTAAAAACTGTTTTCTATTTTTTATTATTAAAAATATAAAATAAAATATTTTCATAAAATATTGTTTAATTACTTTTAATTATTTTCACTCATTTTCATAAAATATTTTAAGTTTTTAAACAAATTTTTATTTTACAAAAATAAAAAGATAGTTTTTAAAAACGGTTTTCAAATATTATTTTTAGAATTGTTTTAGAAAACAATTAGCAAACACCCCTATTTGTTTTTATTTGTTTTTATTTTTAGATTTAATAAAGGAATAGAACCCCCCAAATAAATCAGCAACCGATTTAACATTGGTCTAAAACAATGAAAAAAAAGAAAGAGAGAAAACTAATATTTTTGTTATGTGTGAACACATTAATTAATTTCATTCTAGCAATCATTTTCTAAGAGGAATCTAAAAGCTTACATCATCATCCTCCAAATTTCATGTTGCTTGCATTAGATGTTCCAACAACACTACCCACCCACCGAATAAATTCAAATCAAAACCACCAAACCAAACATATAAATTCAAATCAAATAAATTCTTTATTATGCATTAACAAAAAATTAAGCTCTAAAAATACACAAGATTTAAAATAATTTTTATTATTTTTAGATAAATTAAATAAGAGCGTTTAGGATTTCTTATAAGATAAACTACATATATTTTTAAGAATAACAATGGAATAGGTTTTTTTTAGGTACCCAACCCACTCTACTCCACCCCACCCCTCCCCTAAATGGGTTTGGGTCACGATTAAGATTTCTTTTTAAAACTATCCTACTCCAATTATATATAAAATTAATTTTTTATAAAAAAATAAATGAACTACACAGGAGGGGTACGAGAAATTCGTATACTTGGCCCGCCCCATTTACATAATCTAATATTGATATTATTTAAAAACAAATTACGTAGAAAGGAAAGAACCTGTCTCAAATTTGGACATATTTTAATATTGATATCATTTTTAAAAAGTTTGTTGGCTAAATTGAGATAGGGTAAGAATATAGGAATGATTTTTTAATTTACCCTATTTATAGAAAAAAAAAGGAAAAGGATACGATAAAAATAAATGGACCCCACAAGGAATATGATAATCTTAAATATAAGTTGTTAAATGCTAAATAATGTAGGATTCAATAATTAATCATAGTATAAGATAAAAGCTAGAATTGGAATATAACGTGATTGGTTCACGGTGCCTACAACACCTGTCTTTATAATTAAATATTGGGGCACCAATAGTGGGCAATCATGATTGTCTTCACTTTTTCAACCTTATATTTGTTTCATAAACACCACTTTGTTTTCATTTTTAAAGCAAAATTGAAAACCCTAGGTAGTTGAAAAAGCCAAGGCAAGATTTTTTATTTTTTATTTTTTCTCACCCAACAAACAGACAAACGCCTTGGTTTCTTAAAACAATTTGCTTTTTGGTTAAGAATCTTGAATTTTGTTTTAATACCATGATTTTCTTTTTCTCAAATTATTATGTGTGGACTATAGTGGTCATTAAGATTATAATTTTAGTGGGGCCTACCTTATTTAACAGGGATTACACTCAGAGTGAATAAAATAAGGGAAAGCTACAAACTTCTAGTAATTTCTTTTTGTTTATTTATTTATTTTTAACTTAGCTGTTTAGCTGTTTGGGACGTGAGAATAGTAACAAAACACAAAATAAATGATAAGGATGTTGGTATGTGTTTAATAAACTAAGGTGGTGTTTGTTTGTTTTGCTTTTTATTGAAAGTAATTTGTTTTCAGAATTTAAGTTATTTGTTTTTCTATTTTTTTTATGATTTATTATAAACTTTTTACTAAATAGAAAAAATTAAAATATATAACTTTTTCTAAATAGAAAAAATAATATATTGATTTTTATTTACTTTTTAATACTTAATATAAATAAAATACTATAAAAACAAACAACCTAATATTTAATACTATTAAACATTAAGGTTCTATTTATAATTAATTAAAAAAAACAAATACCACGTAACTTAATAACTTAAAAGATAATAACTTAATTTAAGTTATTATCTAAATTAAGTATGTCTAATAAAATAATTTAATATGATTTAAAGTTAAAAATAATTTTAAATAATAAGTAAAAATAATTTACTTATTTTTAGGTTCATATCTTTATTTTATATTTTTATTCTTATTTATCTTAATTATCTCTATGATTTCCTTGATACTTCATGACCTTCATTATTACTTGACTTTTTTTGTCTTAATTATAATTTATGAGGGTAAATATATGAATTTGATGATTTAAAATTAAGTTTTAAGTTAATTTTATCAAATGGCCTTAATATTTAAAATAAAAATGAAGTAATAAATTTTAAATCAATAACTTAAGTATAATTCAATTTTAAGTCAACTTAAGTTATTAAGTAATAAGTATTAAGTTTTATCAAACAATCCCTGAATCTCAACCTTTTATTTATTTTATTTTTCGTACATCTTCAATGTATTTCTTTTAATTCTTTATTTTTCATTTAGAAAGGGAAATAAGAAAAATAAATTTGAAAAATGAGAAAAAAACTTATTAAGTGGGTGTTGGATAAACCAACTTAATAACTTAAAGTCATTTAATAACTTATTTTAGGTTATTAAATAAATTAAGCATATTTGATAAAATAATTTAATGGTATGATTTAAAATAAAAAATAACTTTAAATAATAAATAAAAATAATTAATTTATTATTAAATTTGATCTCTTTTACTATTTTACAACCTTCACTATTATTCGAACTTCTATACCCTAATAATAATTCAAGAGAATAAATATGTCAATTTGATAATTTATAATAAGTTTTAAGTTAATCAAACAACCTTATTACTTAAAATAAGAATTTAATAATAGGTTTTAAATTAACAACTTAAATATAATTTAACTTAAAATTAATTTAAATTATTAAAAAATAAGTATTAAGTTTTACCAATACCCATATTAAAACCTTTTCTTTTTACTCTCCTTTCAAATTTCCCTTGAATTTTTCCCTTTCATTATTCTAATTATAATATTTCACAAGCCAAACTACTCTGCCCTTTCACTGCTTATAATCATTTCAAGTTTTATATTTCTAGCACATTTTTTTTTCTAACACTCTACTTGCCTATATTCTATTTATATGGTAATTAATGTTTCCTATAAAAAAAAATACCATCATCATGAAACATTTTTTTTATATATAAAAAAAATGTGCTTATTTTAAATTTGAGTATTATTTTAGCAGTAAGTTTTAAGTCATACCCACCAAGAGAAAAGTCCATCACTGGACCCTACACCTTTTTGAATAAAATGTGGACAGTCCTAGAGAAAAATTAGGGAAACAAATATTAAGAAAATCACCCTATCAACAAAAATCTTAGACTATTGTGGTCCAATCATAATTATTCCTTTTGCACAAAAATCCCAATTATCCACCCAAGACCCTAGGGCCTCTCTTCTTGGGAGTGATTTAATTTTCCAATTTTTTCCCCCTTCTCTCACTCTATACCTTCTTTGCTCAGGAATAGTGGAATTAGATAGTGTATATCTTATCTTTCAAAATACTTTAAGTTTCTATAAAGCATTTTAACTAGAGTTCTAATATCAAATATTATTGAAAGAAGTACTTGAAAATCCCTAATCTTCGACCACTTTTTGTCTATTCTTATGGTTTTCCTCTTGACTTAACTTTGTTTGGTTGGTATATGAGTATGGAAGAGTCTTAGTCTTCCAAATCTTCGACTACCTTGAAAATATAAAAACTTTTGTTTGTAAAACTAAAAATAGAAAACGATAATTTCTATGATAAAAACGGTTTTGTTGGAATTGCATTTGGGTGTCCAAATGAGTTGACCTAATCCGATCCAAGAGGATTTGAGAGTTTTAAAACTACTTACAAACTCACAATTAACAAAAATGAGAAGACATCTCTCTAAGAAAAAAATTCAAAAAAAAAAAAATGTTTTCTATTCTATCTTGAATTTTTGGTTAAGATTTTTATGTTGTTAAAAAAAAAATGATTCTTGTATTTGAAGTTTCATTTATAATTTGGGGCAAAAAAAAAATATTGGTTGAAACACAAAAATAAATAAATAAATAAGATGGTCAATGAAATAACCAATCAAATTTTTTGGGCATATAAAAAAGTAATCCAAAAGTTTTATTTTTTATCAGATTTGATATGTGCCTAAGAAGGATAATAAATTTTAAAAAATTAAAACTAAAAAAAAAATTATTAAAACATTAGATAAATTCATAGCTTTTATAGAAGTGACTTCTAGACCCTTTCTGATTCAAATGGTAAGCCTTACCATACAAAGGGCACAAACTAGCCATGGAGCTTGGATGACGGGAGATCCGTAGATTAATTCAATTCCTTTGAGAAAAGGATTAGTGATCAAATGATCAAGCAAAAAACATGTATATCCTAACAAGTATTTAATTTCTATTGATTTATATATTTTTTGAGAAAAAAATTTAGATGAACATTACATTTGACTTAAAAATTAATATAATCATAAGAAAATAGCCCTTACCTCAATGGAATAATTTTTCTAAAAATAATATATATATATATATATATATATATTAATTTTAGAACTATTTTAGTCAAAGCGTTTTTATCGCTTTTAATAGAAACATTTTTAAGAATAATTATTTGTATTTTAAAAAATAAAAAATATTAAGATAATTTTTGAGAATATGTTATATGCTAAAAGAAACTATTTTTTGAAAGAATAACTTACAAAGTCATAATAAAAATGCTATTTTAAGTGATTCTCAAGGTTTTAAAAGTTCCTATAAATACCTAATTTCTATATATAAAAACAATTTCTTTTAATATATATATATATATATATATATATATATATATATTGAAATAGTTAAATATATTTATATAAAAAATAAGTTATTTTTCAAACAAAAATATAAAAAGGGGCAAACATTTATAAATATAGAGATTATTTCATCATTTTTAAATAATTAATTCTACTTCATTTCTTTTATTTGATACTTCTTCTTTAAAAATATTAAATACATTCTATCCTTGAAAAGTTGATGGAAAATAGGATAGTAGAAGAAAAATAAAAAAAATATATTTAAAGTTAGTAAATTATTTTTATATCTTACTTTAAATTTATTTAAATTATTTTAACTTTTTTTAATAAAAATTAAATAATTTTAAAATGTACCATGTTTAATTAAATTTAATTATATTTTATTTTATTTTGAATTTTTTATATTTATAATTTTTTTTAAAAAAAAAAAATTCTTCTTTTTTTCTTTCCTTAGGTAGTATTAGTGAATATGGGAGCAAAAAAAATTAGAATACCCAATACTCAGTTATTACTTATGAAGTTATTTTAATTCACATAAATTTATACTTGAAAGTTATTAATTATTTCAATAAAAATTTTAAAAAATTACTCTCATTTTCAATTTTATGATGTCATCAATCGAGTAAATAATTATCATTCCGCAAAATAAAAAAAAAAACTTAAAACTTGTTTAACAACTATTTTTTTAGAATAATTTATCTTTATTAAAAAAACATAAAAACACGTATAATAATTAAAAATTATTTTTTATTTTCTGTTTTTTATTTTCAAAAACAAAAATATTATATTTTTATGGAACATGTGTTTTCGATTATTTTTTAGAATTATTTTACAAAGTAATTATACATGTCAAATAATTAAAAATAAAATATTAGATATAAATTTTTTTTTAAAAAATTATTTTTCAAAACTAATTTTGAATATAGATATCAAATACATCTCAATGCTTGGAATTTTAAAAAATATTCTGAAGAGCTACTTTGACACCTGTCATTTTTTAAACCTTTTAAAAAAAATTAGTAACTAAAATTTCCATAACATCCAAAATAACCGTCAAAATATCTTATTAACTCGACATTAGCCATCACATCAATTAAAAAGAGCGAAAGAAGGAAGAAAAATTTGGCAAGAGTTGGTAAGATGAGAAGTGGAAGGAGCACTTATGATGAATTTACCTAGAAAAAATGGGATGGAAAAAATTTCCTAGAAAAATGACCTTACAAGTATGTGATGTGGTGAAGAATGCCAGCACACCTTGACACCGATGACCTGCCTTTCCTCTTACGCCATACACACCCAACAGTGCCTCTCACATATTCTCTCTCTTCACTCACATCCAAACGAAGAAAAGCATATTACTTGTAGACGCTGTTGTCAGATTTTAGGGTTTCCATACCCAAAACACTGTCTCTCAGCCCATACACAATCCTAATAAATTCCACCGGATAAGCCTCATCCACCATGGTATTGGTACGGAAGCTTCCGTTCCTCACTTGCAATTCATAACCCTTTCTCTGTTTTTGCTTTTATTGTCATTTCTGGTGTGAAGATTTGTACAAATTGGGAACAGAAAAAGAGAGAATTGAATGCATTTGGAAGGGGGCTTTTGGTGGGAAAGATCTGTAGCTTTTGGGGTGTTTTTGTTTTTTTTTATTTTTCATTTTTGGGATGTGTAAATGCTGAAATTTGGCATTTCTGGGATTGATTTGTCGGTGGGTTCTTCTTAGATTTTGATATGGAGATAGGGGCTGAAAGAGCACTGTTTGGGTATTGGTATTTTCTTGTGATTTTGGGTTAGCTGTAGGGTTAATTTTGGAGGCTTGGATCAAATTGTCAGTGCGTTTTGCGTTGATTTTCGTTTAGAAGAATGGGCTGGAAGATCACTTTTTTTTCATATCAATCTTTGTGATTTTGGGAAAAGATTCTGGTGAAATTCAGAGTTTTGGATCCCTTCGTCTAAGTTTTGTTTAGAATTTGACATCGATCACCCCTTGGGATATTAGAGTAGCATAAGTTTGTGGGTTCTTGGAGAAATTGGGGTTGAAAATGGAGGATCAGATATTTTTCGGTGATGCGTCTGCAAGGAATTTAGTTAGGGAGGTGAAATTGGAAGAGGATGAGGAGGATTTCCGGAGCTGTTGCGAAGATGAAGAAGAATGGAAGGATACTGAAGAATCAGTGAAGGAAGGTGCAAAGGATTTGAAGGAGGAACTCGATGAATTTTCAGTGAAGATGTTCTTCAAGGGCATGTCAATAGCTGAGGCTGGTGATTCTGGTTCTGGGCTTTCTGGAATAGGGGTGGTCATGGAAAGATCAGCCAGCGCTCCTACAATACAAGTGCAGAAAAAACTTGACTTTTATGTGGATGAATCCGTGGCTGACTATTTGGCTTTGATGGATGGTTTGATAGAGGCCATGCAGAATAATATTCGCCGTGTTTTTGCATTTACTGATTCCGAGATCTTATATGACCAGGTGAGCAGTCGCTATTTTTAAAACCTATATTTTTCTATTCTTATAATCGTTATATAGATTGTTGAAGATCACATAGCTAAGGAAGCAGCTGAGTCTGTCCATCTTGATAGAAATTTTACTCAATGTCTTGAATGTTATATTTTGATGTTTTTTGCAGCATCAGAGTATATCCTTTGGAAGCCAGTACAGTTGTTATATTTGTAAAATTTCATTGTTTAAGAATTTTAGTTGCAAAACTAAGGCAACATTTGTTTTCAGGAAAATTTGAGGGAAAATGCAAGGGAAAGAAAATAGAGAGAAAAACTAGAAGAAGAAAAAAATAGATTTAAAGTTAATAGATTACTTTGCTACCTCAAACTTATTTCATTTATTTTAACTCATAGAAATAATTTGAAAATGTATAAGTTTCTAACTAATTTTAATTACATTTGATTTTCTTTGGTATTTTCCATAAAACAACGAAACATAAGAAAATCATTTTCTTAACATTTTTTTCCATGGTACTTTCTAGGAACCAAACATAACCTAGATTTTTTTTGCTTATTTTTGCAATTTCAGTACCACTGTGCTTCCATTTTGTACTCTGCCACTTATTTTTTGCTCTACTTTTATTTTGATTTTTCCTTATTAGCAGAAACACTTCTTTTGGGTTTGTTCAATTTTTCTAGTGGGCAATCTTTCATACATTTATTTAAATTTTGTTAAGGTAGTTTCAGCATTATGATCTCTAGCTCCCAAAAAGAGAAAAAAAAAAGTGATCACAACTGCTACTTATTACCCACCTAAAAAGTGAAAGTGAAAACAGTGGTATTGTTATGTCGGTCAATATCTCTGCTAACACAATCACTATATAATTTTGTGGTCTTAATTTATTAGTTGTTATTCCTGACAGATTTCACATGCGGAGGAGGATGGGAATCCACTTTTGATGGCACTGAAGCAAAGGATCTTAGAATTTTCCAGTAATCTGGAAGCTTTTGTTCTGAATCTAATTCCCAGTAATGATCTTGAGAGGCCATTGCAATTAGCCCAAGTGGCAATTGGGATTGTTTCTTCACCTTCCAAGGGAGATGGATCACTGGAAAACTGTTCTATCTGTTGTGAGGACAAACCTTCACCAATGATGATCACAATGAAATGTTCACACAAATTCTGTTCCCACTGCATGAAAACCTATGTTGATGGAAAAGTACAGTCCTCTCAGGTCCCCATTAGATGTCCTCAGTTGAGATGTAAATATTTCATCTCTACTACTGAGTGCAGATCTTTTCTTCCAGTCACTTGCTTTGAATCTTTGGAGAGAGCCCTTGCAGAAGCAAATGTTCTCAATTCGGAGAAAATCTACTGCCCCTTTCCAAATTGTTCAGTCTTGTTTGATCCACGAGAGTGTTTGTCAGCTAGGGCAAGTTCATCAAGTCAGTCAGATAACAGTTGTGTTGAGTGCCCAGTTTGTCAGAGATTTATCTGTGTTGATTGTGGAGTTCCTTGGCATTCTTCAATGAGCTGTGAAGAGTATCAAAGTCTCCCCTTGGAGGAAAGAGATGCTGGGGACATTACTTTACATCGCCTTGCACAAAATAAAAGGTGGAGGCGTTGCCAGCAATGCCGGAGGATGATTGAGCTCACGCAAGGGTGCTATCACATGACCTGCTGGTAAGATGGATTATTTTTGTGGGTTTTACTAAAATGATTTAAAATTAAGTGTTGTAGTTGTTGTCTATGGGTTTGTATGCATGAATGTGTCTTGGTCTTTATGTTGCAAATTGAATGCATTAGTAACCTAGTAGATCTACATTCAGAGCAAGGAGAAACCAGATGACTTGATTCAAACAAGGGTTTCAGAAAGCTCCAATGAGTTATAAACATTTTTGGTGTTGAAATGCAAATTCTTTTTTATAAACATTTTTGTTTCAAACTAAAAGCAATGAACATGTCCTTATTTGAAACTGGATCATCATCTAAATGCTTTCAAATTGTTAAACATGCAAATGACATTTAAGTTCTCTTAAGAAGACGCATTTTCAAGAAACATTTTAAAAATGTTTATCCAACATGTTTTCTTGTTACTTCTTTTCTCTATTTTTGATAACAGAAGGCAACTATCAGTCTGTCTACCAAATGGGTCCTGGGTTTGGCAATGGAGGTTGGGTACACTTCAGAGAAGTTTTTCATGGGAGGGCACAGGTTATGAGGGGAAGTTCCATTTGGTTGGATTTAGTAAGGCATGCATATCACAGGAGAGTGGATTAGGCCTTTGACATTTAGGGTGATTTAATTAGGCATTGTTGGGTATGTGGTTCTAGAGGTTTTCTGTGGAAGTGATAAATTATGGAGAAAGGTGGTGGACAGTATTGGGTGGAAGGAGGGGCTGGGCTGCAGTGGAGGTGGGAGAAAACTACAGGGAAAGGTTGTGAAAAGGGCTTATTAAGTGGTGCCAGGCCAAAGACGGCCTGTTCCCTATTAAATGTTTTGTGAGGTTTTGATGGGGAAGGGGACTTTCCATGGAAGGAGGTTTGGTGTAACAAGTCCCTATAAGTTGTTCTTTCCTCGGACTAGCCATTTTTTTAGTGTCTGGGTCAAATATTTGTCTATGGATTGCTCTGATGAATAGAGGAAAAGTCCACCTAACTTGTATGCATAACAATAATAGGGAAACGGTGGATCATCGACTTATTTATTGTGGGGTTGGTTCAGACCTGTGTTCCTTGCTTTTGTGGTGGGGGGCTTTTTTGGTTCAAATGCAATTCATCCTTTTAA
Organism: Vitis riparia; assembly: GCF_004353265.1. NCBI lineage: Eukaryota > Viridiplantae > Streptophyta > Magnoliopsida > Vitales > Vitaceae > Vitis > Vitis riparia. The sequence goes on from NC_048440.1 coordinate 4,703,641, forward strand.
GTGATATTAAGATACTGAATGTTGGTACACGTGGAAAGGTTCAACGCCCCTCATTTTCTGGCATGTTAGTTTACCAGGTGTCTAGTTATATTTCTATTTCGACGCTTTATCTGGTGAATGGTGAGAACCACATGTGAACTGGTAAAAAGGATTTTTTGATTGTTTATCATATGTTTACTGAGATAATCTTTTTTTCGAAACATGGGTCAAATTGCATTTGGCGTTGCCATTGTAATTAAACCAAATAACGCAAGCCAAATGCTAGTTCATTTAAAACAGCAGACCATTCTAATTATGAGCTGTTGCACATATCTTCCTTGAGTGATTTGCCTCCTTGTGCATCCAGTTGTGTTGCATGTATCTGCATGTGAGTATGTAAAGGATAGTGGTTGGTATTTGGGAATGTAAAGCTTTAAAAACTATCAAAATTATTTATCAGACAGGTTATCCTTTTTGAAATTTCTATCTTAGAATTTAAACCTTAATTCTGCAGGTTTCAATTCTCCAACAGCATTCATTTCATTGTTTGTTTTTCATTTGCACTGGATAGACTGAATGAGCTCAAGGTTGACATTTTGGTTTATTTAGACATGATCACTTGCTTACATGCGTAACAACTGCAGGTGTGGGCATGAGTTCTGCTATTCTTGTGGTGCGGAGTATAGAGACGGACTACAGACCTGTCAATGTGCATTTTGGGACGAAGAGAACTCTGAAGACTTGATGAGCCACTCGATCCAAGAATCTGAACAATGGGAATGGGATTCCTTCAATTCACTTCCCATGACCATGGGCATGGACGCATACTCAGATCAGGAGAGATCTCAGCTGGCACTGATCCAGAGGTTCCTTGCTGGGGGTTTCAGTCTGAGCGACCATCACCCATACCAATCCCCACCACGTTGTACAGACTCGTATGTTGATGCCATGAAGGACCTCCATCAGCTTCCTTGGCTGGAGAGGTTTGTGTCAGTAATAAGTGACAACTACTATGAAGACTATATCCAATGAATGAGGCGGATGTAGCAAGAGTCTGTCGCATGTTCCAAAATTCCTGGAAAATAAGTTGCATTTGGCTTCACAAGGGGAGGTAAAGAGTTCCTCACTCTCTTAACTCTCTTTTCATTTACACCGCTCCTCCTTTCTTCTTTCTTCTTCTGTAGTCTTCCTGGATCAATTTCGATCAGTGACTCTTAAACTTCCATGCATATGGTGATGGATAGGAAAAGAATATGTTTTTATTGTAGAAAGAAACAGGTAGCTGAAGACACAAAAGAAACGGAATTAGACCCCTACAACAAAGTTAATGAAACAGATTATATATGCTCATTTCCTTTCATTGTTTTTGTATTGTTATGCAGTAATGTTGTTCTCTGCTGTTGTGTGAAAGCCTGTTTGAGGTAGGGCTGGAACTTGAGGGGTTAGTCGGTTGGTAACTAACCTGAGCCCAACTCAGAACTAAGAAACAGTTAATCCAAACTCAATTAAACCCGACCTCAAATACGAGGTACTCAATCCAAATTCAACTTAATCTCATTTTTTTAAAACTCGGGTTGAATTTGAGTTGGTTGAGTTAAACTTGGGCAATACAAGTTGGTCGGGTTAATTGGGCTACATGATTTAAAATCCCTTCATGGTTATTTTTAAAAAGCTTTTTTTCTTAATATATTACCAAATTTTAAATAGTAAATGTGATAAAATTTCAAGATAATAATAAAATATAAAAATAAACTTATATATTTTTTTAAAAAAAATGAAAAAGTATATGATATTATTATAATTTAATATTTTTTTAATTAAAATCTAAAAAAATGAATATTATTATATAAGATAATAAGTATTATAAAAATATTGCATCAGGTTAGGCATGGATTGTCAGGAGCTTGTCCCCAACCTAAGTTGAGCATAGGGTAGAGAAAATTTAATTTAAATGTTAAAAATATTTGTTTAAATTAAAAATATTTGTTTAAGTTCACCCAAACATTAGGTGGATTGGGTCAACCGGTCCATATTTTTATACATTTCTTCAAACTTATTTTACTTATTTCATTAAATAATTTTAAAATATATAAATTTTAAATTAATTTTAATTATATATATATATTTTTATAGTAAAGGGAAACATGATAAAATCATTTTCATTAATAATTTTTTTTCCCTTAATATTTTCGGGATCAAACATAACCTAAAGTCTATTTTCTATAAGGAAAATAGTATTGAATTCATTTTTATTATTGACTATTTCTACTCAATAGGTGGAAAAAAAATTAATCCACGAAATTAAAAAAAAATAAAAAATGAGAAAGTTATATCATGACATTACGATGGTGGTTATACCAAAATTAAGGAACCTCAAGAATTTAATAAAGTTTAAAAAGAAAAATAATAATCATTTGGTAAATTAAAATTCTTTTAGTTGCTTATTCTTATGTGTATTTATTATTTGGTATAATTAACCTCTCCCCAATATTTATTTATTTTTATTTTATTTTTTTTAACACAACCCTTCCTTCTATCAAGTGACTAAACCGTTACTATCACCCTCTCTGCCAAACTTCATTAATTGCATTTTTTTATTTTTTATTTTGTTTTATTAGATAATTTTTTATATAATTATCATAAAATAAAAAAATACATATGAAGAATTTGTATAGCCAACTATTACCAGCGTCTTTCATTTCATCTAAGTCGTTTTTTAAAATTTTTTTTCTATGTATACACATTTTTAAAAATCTATTTCCAAAATAATAATAATACGTCTCCACATAAAGATTGGAGTGAGTTTGACTTGCTTCTTGGGTCTCCCAAAGATGTGATGCAAAAGGCAAGGATAAGATTATCCTATCCTTACGTTCCAGATATGGATAGAAACATCCGGAACGCCATACAAAAACTACTTCCATAATTTACATCATTTTTAAAAAAATATATTTACATTCTCCATTAAAATATTCGTCCTTAAATTTCATAATTCAATTTCAATATTTTGACACAAATATTGGAAAATAATTTTGAATCAAAACATTTTCATTGTGATTTTTTTAGGAATGATTGGACTTGGAGTAGATTATACCTATCATCATCGTCAAATTTAACAAACAATAATAATACAGAGTTGCAATCAATGTACTCATTGCAACAAATTCCTACTGCTACGACTTTTTTTTTTTTTTACTATTACTTTAGTTATAACATTTTCGATTTTTATAAAATTCTAAGGAAAAGAATATAAGATATGAAAAAAAAAAAATAATAATAATAAGAAAATTTTAAAACTTTTTCTCTTGTTAAGTTTAAGAGAGGAGGGAATGGTTTACGAGACCTTTTACTAAACCGATTGCCATGTTTCGAATTTATACAAAAGATTGAGATAAAGAAATTAAGGTTATATTTGGTTTGGTTTCTTGAACAATATTAAAAAAATATTTTTTTTTTCATGTTTGATTGTATTATGAAAACTATCAAAAATAATAAGTTATAATTAAAATTAATAAAAAAATTTATATATTTTTCTAATTGTTTAATATTTTTGTCAATAATTGAAATGAGTTTAAAATAGTAAATAAAGATAATTTATTGATTTTAAATTTATTTTTTTATTTTGATTACGTTTGGTTCGGAAAAAATTAAAGGGAAAATATGAAGGAAAGAAAATAAAAAAGAAAAGTATAAGGAAAAAAAAAATGAAGAAAAATAAAACATAAATTTAAAGTTAATAAATTAATTTTATATACTTTTTCAAATTCATTTTACTTATTTTCTTCCATTATATAAAGATGAGATAATTTTAAAATAAATAAAATTTTAATTATATTTGAGTTTCATTGATATTTTCCGTAACAAAATCAAACAAAAATCAAACATGAGAAAACCATTTCTTTTAACATTTCTTTTTTCTTTCTTTGGTACTTTGTGTGAACCAAACATAGCCTTTGCTTCATTTTTTCTTTTCATTCTACTTTTTCCTTTTGTTAAGAAAAATAATTTTCTTATATTTGGTTTTAACTTGAAAAATACAATATAATTAAAATCATACAAAAATTTATATATTTTAAAATTATTTAATATTTACATAGAGGATGAAAAATAAATAAAATGAGTTTGAAGTAGAATATAAAATAATTTATTGATTTTAAATTTATTTGTTATTTTTTTCACTTTTTCTTTCCTTTATTTTTTTCTCCTTGTATTTTCCCACATATTTGCCCAGAACAAAAACTTAAATTTAAAAAATGGAATTTTTAAAAAAATATTTGAAAATGAGAGGTTTAAAAATTAAATTTGGAAATTAGAATTTTAAAAATTTATTTGAAAATGAGTTGAAAATTAAATTTAGAAATTGAAAATTTGAAAAATTATTTGAAAATGGAAGTTTTAAAAATTAAATTTGGAAATTGGAATTTTTAAAAAATTATTTGATAATGAATTTTTTTTTAAAATTAAATTTAAAAATTAAAATTTGAAGAATTATTTGAAACTGGAATTTTTAAAAGATCAAATTTTTAAAAGATGAATTTTTTAATATCAAAAGATGAATTAGGAGGATGACACATGGCCTGGTGGAGTTGTACTGGAAGGTGGCCATGCATGGCCATGCGCTTGTGGACCGGGGTGGAGAGGTTGCTGGCAGGAACGGGGCTTGTTCTCTTGTGTAAGAGTCACTGTGACCCAATAGCATAGACTTTCTGGCCAACAAGCAAGTCTGCAGAGACAACAGGAGGTATGGGTCTCAGCTTCTCATTTGGTGCATCAACACGTAAAACAGCGATATCTTTGTCTTGGTCAAATCCAACAACTTTTGCATCATAAGTTGTCTGGTCAGCAAGAGTAACCCTTGAAGGTTTGTGGATTTGCTATTGAAACTTCTGACTCTGAGCTTTCTGGTGCAAAAACTGCTTCTACTGGACTCAACTTCGGCGAGGAAAATCAGTTTGTTTTCTCCATGAAGTTTCCCAGCTTGAAGCACTTCAGACACGGTTTCAAAAAAAAAAATTGTGAAACTTAAACTTTCTGAGGAAGCCTATGAACCCTGAACTGATATGAAGCTACCATTGTGGATGTTCTCCGACCAATAGAGGGAATTACGAGGTAAAAAATGAGGTCCCAGAATATGGCCGACATGTTAAATAATCAAATGAACGAGATTCTTCCGGAACAACCTACAGCTGGAATGTGGGTTTGAGTGGTGTAATGAGTGGGTGAGGTAGTGAGAGAAATGGGTTTGAGTGGGGCTGTAGGTGGTGGAATGAGTGATGAATCCAAAAAAAAAAAATGGGTTTATAACATAAATGATTAATCTTAAAACATCACGCAACAGAGATGAATCCAGATTCACGCATATATCCAAACAGAATCATGTGAACAATAGATGAGACCATGCCACAACAAACCATTGTAAGAGTAAGAAAAGAAAAAAAAGGAAAAGACAAACTTCAGCATTAATATACAAATCTGGAAGGTTGAGAAGTGACGTATGGAGAGCCACAATGATCATACCAAAACAAACTCACAAACAATGCAAAATAATCACTTAAAAAAAAAAAAAAGAAGTATGATGATCAGTAATAATCCATGAACCTGATCAGTCTTACCAGGTAATGCTCTCCTTCGGCTGGAATTTGCTTGGCTTCAACCCAACTTCTTCCCCTCTGGATCCAGGTTCCCGGTGATCATTCTCCGGCAACCCATTCTGCACACTGAAGTGGGTGTTGAAGCAGATGAAGGAGAGGAAGAGCGTTGCAGTCTCAGGGTGAGGGGCGGAGGAGAGATTGGTGAAGGGCAGGTCCTCTTTCACTCTTTCATTTTCTGGTTCCCTTCTCCCTGCTCCAATATTTTTTTTTTTCTCAAGCAGCTCTCCCGGGTGGCCAACAAGAGGGGTCTACAAATATATAAAAATAATTTAATAATTTTAAATTTATTTTTTATTTTCCTTGATTTTTTCTTTCCTTCTACGTTTTCTCTTTATTTTCTTTCCCTCACATTTTCCTTCAAACTTTCCAGACCAAACATAACCTACATGTTAGAACAACAAAAAAGAAACACGGGAGTATTGCTCTACAAGTTTTAAGGTTTGAGTTGTCTGAATTAATAATATGCTACCAACAATACACTTTTCAGCCGCTCAGCAAACATAAATATCATTAATTTATACTTTGGTTTACCGTACAAATTAAACTATACAATTAAAAAGGCCCAGATTTTGAGTTGGGTGTAATACCCCATTTGGTAAGTTTGAATTTTTCCCTAATATGTTTGGTTAGGCCCTTGAATAAATGAAAAAAATAACAGGAGAAAAGCAAAGCCCAAAGAAGAGAATAGGTAGCATCCGACATTAAGCATTAAGGTCCCACCACCACCTCCAAAGTGGTACTAGACAGACAATTGGCATGATGCTCAACTCCACCCTGGGCCACCTTAACCAACTCAGCCTCCTTTTAAATGCAATCACAAACACATTACCAATGACTCCATCATTAAACCCACCATCTAAACCTGTGGGGCACCAATTTGCAGAATATTTTGAGATACGTATAAAAGATGGCATTCATTGAATTATCAATATGATGAAGAGGAGGAGGGGTGCACCTTAAGAATGGAGTCCCCCCCACAAGGGTAGTTGAGGAGATCTTGATGGCTTTTGATCCTCTAAACAATCATAACAATTTCCCTGCAACGTCCAAGGTCTCCACCAAACTATACAAGCCAAAAGACAGCCCAAAAACTATACATATATGCTCCATTTGGTTGCTAAGAAAGACCAAAAAAAATAAATGATACCACAAACAACCCCCTTTAGTTTACCATTCTCTACAGAAAGGTTACACCAAAAAAATAAATATGGCATCAAATTGAATGAGGATGGGAAAAATAAATGAACAAATTCAGCAACAACTTAAACAACTCCGAATCTATGTAAATGTTTAACTATACCTGTCTTCATCTAAAACAGCTAATTTGAGGTTTTCTTTACTTATATTTTTATACAAAAATAACTTATCTGTGAGCCTTACCAACCGATTTCCACTAGATTAAAGGTATGCCGGGACCAGAAGAAGAAACAAAAAAGATCATTCAACAAGAGACGTCCTTAGTACCATAGCTAATTGCATGAAGGCTTAAGTCGGACATGTTGGTCATCCATCCCTGAGGGCCATTCAATTCGCCTAATATGTTATATGCGTAAGAAGGCCAAGTTGCATCCTTGCCACATGATGTTGTAATACCCATTTTGATCATTTTCAGTGTTCTCTCAAGAGCTATAAGGCTCGAAAATGTAGAAAAGCTGTTGCCAACAAAGACATTGGCCCTCAAGCACACTTCATAGTCGATTGCTGATTGAAAGAGATACGGGTACTTGTTGTAAATTCCCATGACACCCAGTTTCTTCTTTTCAAAGGGAAGCAAACCTTCCTTCCAACCATTCAATATTGAGTTATCTTCAAGAAGACTATCAGCCACTGCAAGATAGACAATCATTGGAGTTTTCAGGCCCGCAATGTTCCCAACTCTTCCTATTATCTCCTCTTTGCTGCTACAGATTTGACTTATGTTGAATCTTTGCTCTAACTTCTTACAGTGAATCATCCAATCCTTTTCTATCCTCATGTGTACGGCTATGTAAGGCATTGGCAACGAAGAAGGGCTCTCGGAATTACTAGCATTCAGTGAAAATACAGCTTTGCTTCCGACCTTCCTTCCCATCTCTCTAATCTTGGAGACAACCTTATCTGCCTCTTTTGATATTTCTTCAACTAAAACCAAGCAATCAAAGACCTTTGCATAGTCCTTGACAGGCCAATGGTCATGCCATAAAAAAGGGTTTTTCCCAAGTATTCGAATCACCTCATATCCATCATATGGTTCCTTGCTAAACTCTCTCAATTGATCCAAATCTCTCTCAATTGTCCATTTCCTTCCACTCCCCTTCTGAAGCTCAAACACCTGTGTCCTATTTGAGAGATCGGAGTACCGACCCAATCTGACAAACCCATTACAAAGTGAATTAAACCGTTCGAATTGGAAGACCTTATCAAAGGAAATGGGCTGCAAGAGATCGATTTCTTTGTAAAACAGAGAAGCACTTAGGCTAGGCATCAAAAGAGTTCGCTTCATCATTCTTGCAGTCAGACAAGCCCTAGCAAATGCAATCTTCTGATTGTTTAACCCCCATACAATCTGAGGAACCTCCAAGAACTTGTTTTTCTGCATTTGGAGCTCTGAATCTAAGGATAATGAACCCTTGTTGATCACCCCAAAGCTGTTCTGAACAACCTCACCGAAGCCAGAGAATGTGGGGAGCATAGCAGCTCTAAAAACCAGAGCAATGACAAACAAAGCAACGCATTTGCATGCCATGGAATTCAAATGGCAGCCAAAGAATCTCAAATGCTTACAACTTGACAAGCCCATTTGAGATTCAGTACCAAAAAACCCAGTAACTAAATCATTTCAGCCATCACACAATCCACACTTTTTTCCTCAATAAATCACAAGAAACCCATTCTATCAGTCCATAGCAAACCAGAACGTACCCACTAATTGAATAATCTAATATGTGGAAAATTCGAGGTTTCTGATCTCAAGTCTGATGCAGGCGACACCAAAATAAGCATAATCTTGATTCAGTGATGTTCTACATGGCCAAAAGAGGAAAATATGTTATTAGAATTTAACTAACAAGAACGAATTAAAAGATGAAATATTACCATTTTCGCACCTTCAGTTAATCGATTGAAAGAGGCAAGAACCCATTCAAAGCCTCAAAAGTGCCTAGGGAAGAAGAGCCCCTTTGATCTGAAACCCAACAAGAAGGTCATTCCAAAACAATACGAATATGACTGTAAGAATCCAAAATTGGATCGTCATGAACAGAGGAATCCGAATTCCGAAGAAAACCCAGAAGATAAAGTCAAAATCACCGTGCATGAAAAGACCCCACAGAGAAAAAGTGAGTTTTCCACCAAACCAGAACCCCGCAATCATCATCAAAACCAAGACTCATCATCTGATTCCCAAATTGGATCACATACAATAAAAAAGAAACAGAATTCTGAACAAAACCCAGGAGATAAAATCCAGCAAGCATCACCATGCATGAAAAGAACCCCTCACAAAAAATAAAAAAAATAAAAAAATAATAAAGGTGAATTTCCCGGCAAAACCAAAACCCATTATCATGATGAAAACCAAGGCCCGATATCCGAAAGATTGAAAAGAAACAAGAATCTAGTGCAGAAGTGCATTAATGGGGGGATTGGGAAATGAGAAGGGGACCAAAAAGGAAGTGGAAAGATGTCAGACACAAGCAGATTTGTCTAACCCTTTCGAGAGTATAAGACGCAAGGACAAAAGCAGGCCTTCTCCTCACCTGTGTGAACTTGAGAGATGAGAGCAATATGTACGGGTATTGAAGAGGGACCTGGGTCTGTCATCACAGTGGCATCCAATTATTCAAAGTGACAAATCTCAACAGAGAAAAGCCATGAGCCAGCTGGGGCCGTGGATGGGCAGAGAGAGCAGGCGAAATATTCTTTTTTGTGAGGAAGTAGTTGTGACCTGTGACGCACCTTTGCCTTCCTTCCCCTCCTTTTTCCTCATGTTTTGCCTCTCTTGCCCTCCACTTTCACCTCCTCCAACCAAATATTTTTTACTTTGACATTCACATTCGCAAGATCTAAGGAAATTGCTTTTATATACAATTAATTACATGTCACAGTGGACAACATATATTCTACCCTCTGTATACAAAGTCAACATGTTATCATTAAATATTAACACAACTCGTTTAGTCATTTTTAATGGAATGGTACTATTCTTAAAATTAACTAAAAAATTTATGTTTCGTTTAATCCTTATCGGTTTCGATACAACCAGCCATGAGTAAATCATCAAACATCACGTTTAGTTCAGGAAATAGAACCGCCTAAATTCGATCACGTACAGCCATGGAAGGCTTCAATTCTGGCTTAAAAATCACGGTCCACTAATGGTCTTCTATCATCCAAGCCATCAGATCCTATCTTAATCAGAACTTCACCAATACTAACAAGAATATTAAAAAGAAAAAATATTTTAAAAATTAATTTTATCATGATTTTACTATATAAAAAAGTATCATTAAAGTTAAATAAAAATTTATTATTTTTTAAAAATTAGTAAGGCCTTACATAAAAAATTTAATTAAATGAAGTGACAAGCAAAAATGATTAATTGATTTTAAATTATTTTTATCTATTTTTTTCTAACATTTTCTTTTGTATTTTACCTTTAATTTTGCTGGAGTAAACAAATGAAGTAAACATAATAAAGAGAAATAATTTTCTCATATATATATACTTATATATTTTTAAATTATTTAATATTTATATAAAAAATTAAAATAAATAAATTTCTTTTAAATAATATATAACTTTTTAAAAAATATATATATAAACTAATTTATTTAATTTAAATCTATTTATTTATTTATTATTCTCTTTATTTTCTTTTGTTTTATCTTCCTTCAAAATTTTGGGTAAGTAATTTGTTGAATAGCGTGGATTGAGAGTAAAGCAAGATGAGTGAGCAGCACAGCACATGCTTTTGCTTTCGTGGGTTTGCGAGAATTGTGGAAACATCACTCTCATCTCATGCCACCGGATAATGCACACGAACCCTTGAATTATATGATATATATTATTTTTATTAATATGACTTAGCTCTTCTTAAATTTCTCCCTTTCCATTATCAACAAAATCATAAAATATTTATTATTTTTCCATTTTTTAATACATATTCAAAACATTTTTTTTTTAATTACACTATTTTTTAAAAACATTTTAAGGACTATTTGAACTTGTCACACTAGTATTTACTCGACCTTTGTATCAATAATGTGGAAACTTTTATTCAAACATGGAAAAAAATATAAAATATTTTATTGAATGATTTATATTTTATAGTTTTTTTTAATCATATGAGTGTTTTAAAATAGTTAAAGATAATACATATATCATAGTACTTGAATAGTTAAAAGTAATATTTTGATATTTTTTTAATGATTATTTTTCCGCGGCCCATTTCATATATTTATAGCTTTGCTAATCTTGACACATGAATCATCTTGGGAAATGTGCTTAATAATAGAAAAATATTCCTCTTCTTCATGATAAGTATGAACTCAAACTCTTATTTCCTAATGAATATGACTCCTCAGTTTAGTGAGGAAACAAGATAGTCACTTATTTTGTTGGTTAGAATGTCTTTATCTAATACAAGTAATACTTTAAATTAAAAAGTATACAAAATATTAATTATTTTAAATAATTATTTGAAATTTTTATAAACTTGACTTTATATTTTATACTTTTTTTTGTATAAGTGTACGATAACACACTTAAAATTTTTATTGACAAGTTTATTCTTTTTCTCCTTTAGTGCCTTCAAACTTCTTAACCTTGTGGATGAAGCTAAAAGTATGATAAGCCTATTGATATGTTGAATAACCGGTATTTGATAGTTGGTCATTAAGGACTTCAAATATTAATCCAATGCACCACATGCATTGTCTCCCTTTTTTATTTTTATTTTTTTAAAATTGATGTTAAAACTTGTATAACGTTAGTATTATCTTTATTTGAATATAAAAACTTCTTGAAAATTAGGCTTTTGAACAACCATTCAAATCCATTAAATAGGTTTGAATCTGGATCAGTTAGGAAGATTCTCGATCCAATAAAATATTTTACAAAGGGGGCTATCTTGATGAGAAAAATGTAGCCAATCAAATCCAAACTAAACAACCTCTCCCATATTTGCAAGCTATGAAATATGAACAGTAAGAGGTCATGTGATACTTGTGGGCTTCATAACGATGGTAGGTACATTGCAACGGACCTACCAAGGCTTTTTGGGGGTAATAATCTCGACTAAGGGCCATGCACGGTTTGTCACTGATTAGTGGAGGTGTGAATGTGAACTGGCGTGAGGGGCCGTTCCACACTATGCCTTTATTCATACGCACACTTTAGTTTCTCCACCTTTTTGAACAATAGTGTGAATCGGTCAGAGTGGAAATTAGGAAACAAGGCTTGCCCTTTGCTTCATTTCCAACTAGTCAAGACCACGCTCAGTCTATATTCTTTGTAGGCTGATCAATAGATGTTGACTCTAATTATGCTGTTACGCATTCAATGATTGTGATTTTAAAATATTAAGCCTGAATATGTAACAATGCTCCTTTAAAAAAACCAGGAGAAAAAGTCACTATAACTTTGCAATATTTTGAATATTATCCTTAGGGACTCCATACATGCTAATATCTCTTACATTGTATATGAATTGAGTGTATTTGAAGTTGTACAGAAGATATAAGTCAAGGGTTCCTTGTAAGTAATAAATAAGTAGTCTACAATCAATTCATATATTTGAGGGATGACTTGTCATGGCTGCCATGATTAGTTTCCCATCATGAGAATATAAACACTAGTGCACTCACCATAAGAAAGTCATCCCAATGGCCAAGACAAGTGATCCTTCCAATTAAGAGATAGTGCATTATTATATCTACTAGATTGCCTAAATTTGTGAATCGAATTGTGGATCCGCATTTTTCACGTGTGCCCCCACTCGATCGACGAGACTTGCTTTTATTTGTGAAAACTTTAGTTTTGAAAAAGTTGGAGTTGCCACTTATTTTATTTTATTTTATAAAAAATAAAATTCTAAAAAAATGACTCCATAGTTTTAGAAAAGCATGTCTTTGAAAAACTTGAGTCTAGGTCCGAGGATTAGATTACCTATTGGGAAGGTACCTCTAAAAGGTAGCACCTCTCTAAGTCCTATAAGGGTCTCTACTGACTAAGTTGAGGGAGATGTGACAATTAATTGGTTAATTATAGATACTTAAGTAGGCAAGGTGATTTTAAAAATAGCATGCTTAACAAGAAAACCAATCATGATCATAAAAAAGATTTAGGGTGCGTACCTGGACTGCTTCTTAAGCGCTATCATAAGACATCAAAGTTAGTTCAAATAGTATATCACCCAACATGTACTTAATCATAAATAATTGAATAATAAAACAATATATCAAGACACCCAAGTGTTGTCAAACATAAGTGCGATTCACAGTGACAATCATATTCATAGAATTTAGAAAATGGGTGTTAGGGGGTGTACCTGGATAACATAAGTAACTTGTAACGTGCTTCCGTGAGACATGAGGGGTTAAATAATAAATAATAAAATATAGAAATCCCAACATGCTTGTTATCTAATTAGCATAGCAAAAATGATCAAAGTATTCGAAATAATCAATTATTACATATATCTTAAATATAATTCTAAAAAATAGATATAAATATGACTACAACAAATAGCCAAGGTAGTAATAAAAATAAGTTTTAAAAGGATTTTCTTATGTAGGGGTTTCACCAATTCCCCCATTGATATACACAAATCTAGCTTAAAATCATCCCATTTATTTGCGACCACAAGCTTTGATTCGTGTTTTGTTCAAAACCAAAATTTTCATTGAAAACCGAGAAAGATGCGAACCAATCAAAAGATGGTAGCGTATTATTTAAGAAAATGAGATTTTGATTCTAAGGGCTTTAAATGAGTTTTTGAAATAGATTTTTAAAGGGATCTTTTGAGAAAAGTGTTATATTTTAAAATAAGAGAAATTAATTTGAAAACAATAAAACGTATGAGAAACAGAACACCAAGCAAAACAAATGGAACAAAATCATAAAGTAAAATTTTTGGCAACCAAGCAAATTGAAATGGTGTGAATGGAGGCCAATCTTCAATATTTTTCGATGACCTTTGAAAAATAAATTTGACAAGAGACTACTAAAGCAATAAACTAATAAAACTTAGATCAAATAAACTAACATGATCTCACCGAGAATTAATGACTAATTTTCAAGGAACACGTCAATTAAGAGTAACAATCAAGAATTAGCACGTGATCGATTAAACACACAAACATATCTAGACTAATTAAAATGGACCAAATTAAATCGGGGCAAACATGAATTTTCAATCATAGAATTAATTTTATTAGTGAGCTAATATTATAGAAAATACCTAAACTGAATAGATCAGTGAAGCTAAATTAGAGTAAACTAAACACAGACACCTTCTAATGTGAAATTGATTTTATTAATAACTTAAAACTATAAAAAACACCTAAAATAATTAAAATGAATCAAATGAAATGAAAGCAAGCTAAGACAAAATATGAATTCATGGAATCAGCTTCCTAAATAAATTTACATTATTAAATTGAAATCTAAGCTCAAAATGAATTAAACACTAACTAAGGCAAATTTAAAAATCAAATATTTAACACGTAAGATCAATTATTTAACCAAATAAAATTTTACTTAAACCAAAAATTAAATTATAAAACTATCCAAAACAAATTTTAAAACTAAATTTCTAACCTATAAAATTAATCTTATTAATGAATAAATGAAATAGATAATGCGTGAATAAATAAATATAGCTAAAACAAAATACGAACTCATGGAATTTATTTTTTGAATAAACTTACATTACTAAAATAAAATCTAAGCTTAACAAACGTTTTTAACACTAATTAAGACAAGTCTAAAATTTAATATTTAACACATAAAATCAATCATTTCGACAAATAAAATTTTACTTAAACCTAAAACCGATTCAAACTACCTACAACAATTTTTTATTTTTAAAATCGAATCTTTAACCCATAGGATCAATCTTATTAATAAATAAATAAATAAAAAAATCATTAAATTAGTAGCAAATAAATAAATAAACAACTAATAATTAAATGAATCAAAACTAAACTAAATTAAATAAAGATCAAATTATATTTTTTTCTCAAAGTTAAAACTACATAAAATTTTATTTTCTGAATTTAATATAATAAATCAAAACTAACCTTAAACACAATTCTAATCTTTAATGTAATAAATAAAAAATTAAACAAGAGTGAGATTCATGCTACCATGTTAAAGCAAATGCATGCTGGAGCTAATAAAATAAGTCAAACCACTCACCCATTATAATAATCCCACTTGAAAAATAAACCAAACTTTAAATTCTATTGAAAACCCATATAAAACAAACCAACTTACCTAGTTGGCTGTGATGCTACCAAGGCAAGGTGGTGTGCGGCTGGTGCGGTGAAGAACGAGTAGAGGTCACCGACTGCTGTGCTTGGTGCTGGCTAGCTGTGACGATATCAAAGCAACCCGGATGTGTGTGGCTAGTGAGGTGAAGAGCAAACAAATGACCACCAGTTGTGACGTGGAGTTGATACTGAAAATGCTCCCCATGGAGGATCTGTTGGTGCACAGACTGTTTCTTTCTCCGATGCGGTTGCCAAACTTCTTTGTGATCCGAAATGAATAAAGCAATCTCACGCTCTCAAGATCACCCATTCTCTTTCGTTTTTTTTAGATGCGACTGAACAGTCCCACCCCTTCTTAAGCACGAGGTGTTGAGATCCTTATACAACAGTGTGGAGATCTATTTTGTTGCAGCGTGAAGATCGCTTTTAAGGCACCCCTCTCTCTCTTGCGTGGCTGCAAATCATTCCTTCAATGGTGCGACTTCTCCAAATCACCTTTTCTTTCATTCACTTGGTGCGGCTTCTCCAGATCACCTTTCACCTTCCTTCACTTGGTGCGAATATTCTAGAAAAATCTATCTAGGGTGCCGCCGTTCCTTGCTTCTCAATGGTTCCCATTTTCTTTCCCTGCTCAGTGCTTTCCCACCTCTAGAGATCTCCTTCCCATTTTCGGTGTGGCTGCCGATCTGCTTTTTCAGATTCAACAAGGTAGGTATGTACTCATCTATTCAATCACGGGGTGAATCACGGATGAATATCAATAGACAGTTGCATATGTGGCTTCCAAAACAGCAGCCTAAATCCACTCTAAAAAATCCCACCGATTTCGTTCAAACAGTAGCCCCCAAATACCTTTTTTTTTTTTTCAAACACAGACAGATTCCTCATTGATTACTACTCAAAAAATGTTATTTTACAGCTTATAATTAACTCTTTTAAACACTTTTGAGTAGTAGTTATTACCTTTTAACTCAATTAGCATATTAAGTACCTTTGTAATCGTTGCTAATCAAATTGTGTTAAGTTTTGGTGTTTTTGATAGCTTTTTGATCACAAAAGCAATCCAAGATCGAGGAGAGTTCCATAGAATCCATGGCAAAGCAATTGGAAGCTCATTTTTATGAAGAACCCAAGCTTTGAAGCTTTATAGTCCTTTGCCATAAGCAAATCATGAATGCAAGGAGGGAAAGCAAAGAGAGAAATCTAACATGAAGAATTCAAGAGGATAGAAACTGTTGGACACATTTAGAGCACTTCCTGGAGTCCATTTCATCCATACTATATGTTGTTACGAAGCTTGGGAAGTCAGGAATCCAACGCTTCAAATGGTACGCGAATCGGAGTTGAAATGAAGAAGTTATAGCCATTGGAAGCCAATCACGCCAAGTTGAAGGCCAATTTTGCAACTACGAAATCAGCCTTTGGCTGCGAAATCACAAGGTGATCGCTGTGAAATCAGCCTTTGGCTGCGAAATGGAGGCCTTTAGCTTGCGAAATTTCGTAGCCCATCTTTCATGACTGCGAAATCCTCCTAAGTGCTTCCAGATATTTGTGACCGACTCTTTTAGATTTTTTCTTCAGATATTTGTTGTTTAAATCCCCATTTTCTCCTTATAATCCACCAATCATAGGATTCCTTAGTTAATAAGTAAGAACAAAGGGTGAATAACCTCATATATATAGCTTGTAAATTTTCTTTACACAGACATCTCGGGAGCTTGTTCTCAGAGACAACTTTTTGTATAGTTTTGAAGGAAGTAATATATAGAGCTTTGCTCTGTCTTACCTACTCATTTTGATTGTATTTTTCTTATTAGCCAAACAAGCTCTGAGGATGTTTCCTCAGAGAATGAGTGGCTAGGCTTTTTGTCTCTTGGAGCTAAGGTAGTTGGGTAAGGTGCCGAATGAAAGAATTGGAAGTTTTGTTGTTTCAGCTATTAATGAAGAGAAAGTGTGACCCGTTAATGGTTTCTATGTTTTTAGTTAACTTAAAACGCCTTTAAATCACCTGGGCCAACACTTGGTAAGGCAAGTGATCTCCGTCCATTGAGATGCACTAGTTTATCTTTTGTGAGCCTTTAGGAGATGATTTGAAGGTAGGATTTTCTAGAATAGCCAACACTTGGTAAGCTTTTGGACTTTAAGGAGATATCCATTAGTTATCTCTTGCGAGCTTGAGAAGGGAAATCCAAGATTAAGGATCACTTTGAATGGCAAATGCTAGGTGAGAGGCACGGGCCATTGCAAGGTGAATCAGTGAGAGGGATTTATTGTTTGAATCCATAAAAGAAAAGCATTTGTACCACACCGGTTAGAGAAATAACTATATGTTAATTCTCTAATGAGAGGAAAAGATTCAAGTGACCGAAACTTTGTTTTTGTATTAGGAGCCTGACCCCAGTGATCTAAAACTCCAAGAAACGCTTTTCTTTATTAGTAATTTCCATTACTTTATTTTAGTTAGCTTAAAACCAATCTTTTTTTAAATAAAAGTTTATGTTTTCTTTTGAAGCTAACCTTGAAATGAAAAAGCATCAATTCAACTTTGAATTAATGTCAATAGTAAGTTGAAAACCCTTCCCAGTGAACGATCCTAAAGCCACTAAGCTATGCTAGCTGAGGCTATCCTAGTACATGATGATATAGGTTATAAATTTTATTGATTACTCCTGTCTGAGGGCGAAAAATCAAGGTACACCAGCTAGGCATGGAATCACTCACCTTGAAAATGACAGCCTAACTCCCAAAAAATAATCCTTCTGAAACGCCCCTTCAATCGTGTGTTTTCCTTTATTTTTCTTTTCTTTTTTTCTTAATCTTTTCTCCATCACTTAGTCAGCTTCTCTATAGCCATGGTGATGGAAAAAAAAAAATAGTAGAAAAAGGTTTCCTTCTCCTCTTCCAATTACCCTCAATCCCCTCCAATTCTTCATTTTTTCCTTTGCCTTTCCTTTTCTCTCTTCCTCTCCCTCCAATTACTCGGTTGTCTCCATCTTTCCTCTTAATGGTGTTGTACGCACAAATTTCGTAAATTTTAGTCCTGCAAAAATTAGCAAAACAAAATAGGAAAATAATATGAATAAGATATTTATTGAAATTAAAAATATAGTGGGTACAATCTCAAAAAAATAATATTCTTTTCAAAAGAATATTTTCTCTTTGATTATTTTGCCTTGATCACACTTTGAAAGACGACGATGATATTTTCTTGATTTCGAAGATCAATCGAGGGCCACAAGTGACTTATTCCCGAATGACCTTATTGAATGGCAAAGAACATGTGTAACAGTTCTTTTGCCATTTACCGAACTTGTAGGGAGATTTGATGAGGCTCTTTTTTTGTTGTGAAACATTTTTTCTCGTACGAAGTTACCTTTGGATTTTCTTCTTAGGATTTTTTTTTTTTTTTTCGGATTTTTCTGATTTTTCAATTTCTTTCCTCGTTTTTAAATAGAAGACATTTCTATTTATAAGTGAAGATAGAGAATTTGAATTTCAAATTCCCGAATTTTAGTTGCTTAATTCAAGGGATTTAGTTCCTTGATTTTAGCAAATTTTCCTCTTCGGTAGGTTTTACCAACAAGATAATAATAATAATAATAATAATAATAATAATAATAATTTTCTTATTATTATCATTATCCTTTTTATAGTTGGAGATTAGGGAAACTTATCCATAAGAGGATATTTTTTTTTTTAAATTTATTCATTTTGAAGACCAAATTAGTGGTAATTTAATCCACTAATTTTTTTATGTCTACAAATGCCCCCACTACAAGATGCATCATGTACATGCGTAGTCATATGGATGGGGTGAGTCTTGAAGTAATTTTATTTTATTTTATTTTATTTTATTTTTAATTTTTAGCATTGATACTAACAAAAATAAATATTTACCGTAGGTGACGGGTGACAACCAATTTGTCGATGAAGGATGAGTCCTCTCCTAATGATCGGTTCGAAAATGTTGTTGCTACTAAGGAGTCAACGCCCTTTACATTGACTATGCAACAAGATAATCACTCTATCCTCCCATTAGCTTTGCCTCATTCTTGTTTGGGTGATGAAGGTATTACTAACATCTTAAGTGATGTTCCGATTGAATCTCAAGGTCAAAAGACCACAATTGGAGATATAACATATGATGAATTGACACTTTTAGCAGTTACAGATTTAATTGCTAAACAAAAATCTCCATGCCCGACTGTGGTTGCTCCCTTTACTTCCATTCACACATTCAACGTCGAACAAATCATCCTTAATGCCCAACGCCAAGCAGCACTTATGATAGGAGAAGGCATTAAGGAGATGATTATCAAAACTTCCAATGAGTGTCTCCCATTATTGAGAGGAAAACTTGATGAGCTTTTCAATACTATCACGAAGATTGGAGTGAACCCTTCATCATTGAAGTCTCAGATTGAGAAGGACATGGAAAGTGTAGATGACCTTGATGCAGTGCAACACACCCATTCTATGAAGATATCTCCGGAAGTACAAAGCGAACGTTTAGCTATTGTTGAGTCTCAGATTGTGGATGCTCTAAACTCTGAAGGTGTACAGACAAACTGTCGTCAATCATTAAAGGTTGACTTATCTACTCTCGATGCTAAACAGGAAGCACTTAAGAAGGAATTGGAGCAACTAGGTATATAAAAGGAGCACCTTCATAACTCAATCTTAGAGATCGATGAGATTATAGCCAATAAATAGAGTGATATTTCTCGCTTGAGAAAAGAACACGCCATTATCGCCTAAACCCCCATGCTTACTGATGTCGATGTCAAGACTTTAGAGACACTTCAAGAAGTCTTAAAGATTCAACGTTACAGCTTGCATGTTTGGTGTGGATGTGATCGTTGTACCTTTTTACTTAGTTTTAGCTCTCATTCTTTTCCTTCATTTATTATTTTATTTTTATTAAAATGTAATAAAGTCTAGCATTCGTTAGCTAGATTTATTAATTAATAAAAATGAGACTTTTTTTTTTGGTAGTGACTGAACTCAAGTGGTTTCCCCGAGTTGCCTATGTACCCTTCAAAGAGAGGGGATCAAGTCAAACGTAGTTCTATTTTTATTTTTTTACGCTCTAACTTTTGCTAAGACTAAAAGAAAGATTTAATCTTGCGAGCATATGTCCTAACTTTTACCTAAGTCACATTTTCAGGTTTTCAACTTAACGGGCTTTTTTTTTTTTTGGTGCGTTGTACGCAGTTTATGCTCATGCGGGCCAGGAGCAGAGTGTGACTCAAGCATAATAGCGCTTTAAGAATTTTCCATTGATAGGGCCAATTCTTAATCCGTCTTCAGCGATGATTTTATAAGCACCATTGGTGTAAACTTCTTGCACCACACAAGGTCCATCCCATTTTGATGTAAATTTGCTCTCAGTCTTATGTGTGGTGATGATGGGTTTACAAATGGCAAGAACTAGATCACCGACTTGAAAAGACCGAAGACGAACCTTTTTGTTAAAAACTCTTAAAAGGCGTGCTTGATAACACTCTAAGCGTTGTTGGGCTTCGAGTTGCTTTTCATCTAGTGCTTCTAACTCTTGAAGACGTAACTTGGCATTATTTTCATCGGTTAGTCCTTCATGTATAGCAGTCCTTAATGAAGGGATCTGACACTCAAGGGGCAATACAACTTCTACACCATAGACGAGGAAATAAGGGGTTGCTTGTGTAGGTGTTTGATATGTTGTTCAATATGCCCAAAGTGTTTCTCCTACTCGTTCATGCCAATCCCTCTTTGACTTATCAACAATTTTCTTCAATAAGTTGTAAAGGGTCTTGTTGAATGCTTCCGCGAGACCATTGGCTGGTGCATTGTACATTGATGAATTGTGTTGTTTGAAATCGAACCTCTCACAGAGGTTACTCATCAATTTGTTATAGAAGGGTTTCCCATTGTTAGTGATTATGTATCGTGGCACCCTATATCGATAGATAATATTATTTCGAATGAAGTTCACTACATTTTCTTTCTTCACTTCTTTAAGTGGCACAACTTTCGCCCATTTAGAAAAATAATCTATTGCTGTTAATATGTAAGCATGCCCAATAGAGGATTTAGGAGTAATGGGTCCAACCACATCAAGTCCCCATGCATCAAATGGCCATGACACAATTGTAGGATGGAGTGGCTCAAGGGGTTGGTGTATAAAATTTGAGTGGAATTGGCACGATTGACACTCCCTTGCATATTCCATACAATACTTAACCATATTTGGCCAATAATATCCCATTCTTTTGATTTGAAAATGAAGTTTTGGCCCTGACTAGTGAGCCCCACAAATCCCAAAATGAGCTTCTTCATTTGCTTGATTTGCTTCTTCTCCTAGGCATCGAAGAAGCACTCTATCGAATGAACGTCGATAAAGTGTTTCTTTGTAATAAATAAAGCGTGGAGCTCACGTTGTATTTATGTTTTATACCTTAGTTCATCAGGTAACTTCCCATGCTCTAAGTAGTCAATTAATGGTTGTCGCCAATCTTTATTGTCAATAGGAATACTGATGTAGTGTTTACTTCTTCTTGTTGTAATATTGGCAATGGTGGCAGTACCCATTTATGGCAAAGAGGGACATGTACAGTCTCATCCTTAAGCAGTGTCAAACTTGCAGCTAGATTAGCTAGAGCATATGCCATTTGGTTTTCTTTTCATGGGATATGAACTAAAGAGATTCGCTCAAACTTTTCCATCAATTGGGTAACATATTGGAAGTAAGGAACTAAGTCATCACTTTTAACCTCATACAAGGCTAACAGTTGATTTATTACCAACTTAGAATCCTCACATATCTCTAAGCTCATGATTTTCATTTCAATAGCCATTTGTAGACCGATAATTAAGGCTTGGTATTTAGCGATGTTGTTAGAGCATCTCTCACTAAGAACAAATGAATACGGTGGTATCTGTCTTTGTGGTGAGACAAATACAACACCCGCACCTGGTCCATCATAGCGTGTTGACCCATTGAAGAACATCATCCACGAAGGAAAAATGTCAACATAAAAGATCTCCTCATCAGGGAAGTCATCTGAAATTTCCCATGTTGTAGGAATAGGATGATCTGCCAAGAAGTCTGCAAGTGCTTGTCCTTTAATTGCCTTTTGAGGGATGTAGATTATTTCATACTTAGTGAGTAACAACCCCCATCTTGCTAATTGTCCTGAAAGAACCGGTTTTGATAACACATACTTAATGGGATCAACGTGTGCTATTAAGTGTACTATGTATGCCTGCATGTAATGTCTTAGCTTCTTTGTCGAGAAGATTAAAGCAAGACAAGTTTTCTCTATTGGGGAGTAATTTAGTTCCGGTCCTGTTAGAGTTTGACTTAGGTAATACAATGCCATTTCTTTGTTCTCCTCATTTTCTTGTGCAAGTAATGTTCTAAGAGAGCATTCTTGTGCGGTGATGTAGAGTATCAATGGCTTCCCTGCCATAGGAGCACGTGAGATTGGTGGATTAGCCAAATATTTTTTTATGCTCTCAAAGGCATTATGACAAGCTTCGTCCCAAACAAATGAGACATCTTTCTTCATAAGTCGGTTGAAGGGTTGACATCATCCTGCAAGGTTTGAAATAAACCTTCGAATGAAAGCAAGACGTCCTTGAAGACTTCTAAGTTCTTGAAGATTCCTCGGCTCTGGCATATCTCGAATGGTTGCGATCTTAGATTGATCCACTTAAATGCCACGGTGTCGAACAATAAACCTTATAAAACTTACCAGAAGTAACACCAAAAGCACATTTAAGCGGGTTCATTTTGAGTTGGTACCTTCTTAACTTGTCAAACACCATACAGAGATCTCGCAGGTGGTCTTCTTTCTTTATAGGCTTTACAACCAGGTCATTAACATAGCACTCGACATTCTTATGGAGCATGTCATCAAAGATTTTCTGCATAGCACGTTGATATGTTGCACTTGCATTCTTTAGTCCAAAAGACATCACTTTGTAATAGTAAATACCCTTTGGGGTACGAAATGCAGTAAGGTCCTCCTCCCTTGGTGCCATTTGTATTTGATTATACCCCGATGATCCATCCATGAAGGATAAATCTTCATGACCAATAGTTGCATCAACCATAAGCTCGATGATTGGTAATAGGAAGTCATCTTTTAGGCAAACATTGTTTAAATCTCTGAAATCCACACAAACATGGATCTGCCCATTCTTTTTCTTAACTGGAACGATGTTTGCAATCCATGTCGGGTACTTTACCTCCCTAATGAAACCAACTTTAATCAAATTGTCAATTTTGGTTTCTATTTGTGAAACAAGTTCTAGTCGAAATCGTCTTTAGGCTTGCTTAGTCAATCGGACACCATGCTTCACCATGAGTTGATGTACTGCAACTTTTGGATCAAAACCTAACATTTATTTGTACGACCATGCAAAGACATTCTTTATAATCAAGTAACAACTCAAAATA
The DNA here is from genome assembly GCF_004353265.1 of Vitis riparia. Taxonomy (NCBI): domain Eukaryota; kingdom Viridiplantae; phylum Streptophyta; class Magnoliopsida; order Vitales; family Vitaceae; genus Vitis; species Vitis riparia. The sequence goes on from NC_048440.1 coordinate 4,727,187, forward strand.
ACTTTTCTTTTCAAAAGGACTTAGAAGCATACTTACATAGATTGGCCTTGGGTTTTCATTTGTTCCTAAATTGAGCTCTTTTAACTCATCTACAGTGGCTTGCCCCCCGTTCTCAAATACTTGAGGAGCTTCCCCTGGTTCATCTTCTGAAAATTCAGAATTAGAGTCAACTTGCACTGTAACATGGTACTAGTGTGCGTCGAACTTTCTTCAACATCTTTAGGGTATCCTTTGTTCGACAGCTTGGTGATCACAATGGTACGTCGTTTTACTTTTAACGAACCATTAGTATAAATTTCCTAATTTGAATGGCACTTCATCCTTGATGGGATTAAATTTCTTGTCTTTGCACCCTCCTTTAGTTCAATACACCGTTTCTTATTGGGATTTTGTTGCCATGACTTTTGGGGTAAAGTTCCAATCCTTTGTTGCATTGACCTTTGTGAAATATGTGCTAAATTATGTTCTACTCGGTTAAAATCGCCCAACCTAGCAAACACTGAAGCTCGTGTAATTGGAGCTTCAATCCGATCAAATACTGAAATTCGAGGAGGAGAATTTGACCCACTACTCTCTTCCATGTCTTCTAGAGTGATATGTTGTGTACTTGCCTTAGTCTTCTTAGTCTTAGTTGAAATTTTGATAGGCTTGAAAGGTACAAACCCTAAACCTGCCCTAGAAGGTTTGACTGCATACCCTTGTTGTTTCAACTTCTTTTGAGTTTCGTTAAGGCCATGCATCTTTTCACCTGTAGTCTCGGGGCTAAGTTCTCTTAATTTTGATGACGAAGTGAAGTCATACCCTACCTTGGCTAATAACTTATAAGCCTTAGGGTTGAACCCCTCATCTATTTTTTTTACCATGAATGAATTCTTGCTTTGTTTGATCTTTTGAGGATTTGATGGATTTTTGTGTCTCATCCCTAGAGATAAGTTGTAAGTTTGGAAGGAGAATGGTTGCATTTTCTTTCAAGACCTGAAGGTCCCCATTTTCCAATATTTGAGGTTGTACTTCACTTTTGTCTTCTATGAAAGGTGGTTGACCCTCACTTCGTCGAGATCTTGGGATGTATCTAAAAACCAGGGAAGTAGTGACAATCGTTGAGTCTAGTGTCGATTTTTTTTAGGATTTCTCTTTTTCTTCAATTCAAGTCATCATTGGTTGTGAAATTTCCTCTACTAATGTCGACTTACACTGCTCAACTTTTCCCTTAAATTTAGTATTCCTAGTTGAGGGAATGATCGTAGAAGGACTTCCTCCATAGCATCATTTTCCATGTAAAATTTAGCATCAACAAAATAAGACCTGACTTCTGTAAATGGCTTAGCATCAGCCTCTACTTTCTTTACCCCTCCTTTATAGAATTTGAAACACTAGTGTAGTGTTGAAGGAATTACCCCATTCTCATGAAGCCATGGTTGCATGAGTAATGCGTTGTAAGATGTTTTTCCATCAATTACATGAAACAATGTGTTTGAACTCAATTCACCCATAACAAGCTCTAAGCGAATCATACCAATAGCTCGTTGTCCTCCTTGATTAAAGCCCTAGATCATTAGGCGACTCCGAGTTAGTTCTTTCGTAGCAATCCTGAGTCGTTTCATTATTGTTTTGGGCATGGTATTTATTGCAGACCCTCCATCAATTAAGATGCGAGTGATATTTTGTTCTCTTATGTACCTGGTAACAAACAGAGGTCGATTATGTGGTTTTGACCCTAATTGAAGGTCTTCATCGGTAAAGGTGATGGCTGCACAACATTTGGCACAATTGTGGCTTTCATCCTCAAGTCCTTTTGCCCCCTTTATTTTGGTGGCATAGAGTTTTGGATTCTTAAGTACTTGAATCAACGCATTTTGCATCTCATTAGGAAGTTATAGCATTTCGTGGCTACTAAATAGTGAGGGTAAGTGTTGTAAGCTTGTTACTGACCCCTCTTATTCCTTAGTTTTTCTTGACTCAACACCAAGAATGCTTTCCTCATCTTCACTTAACCTCTCTTCTTTTGAAGTCTCATTGCAAGAGACCATATGAGTTGATATTGTCACCCTTTTATCAAAGAACCCTAGGGGGAAGTATTCCCCTAGGGTGATAGGGGTGATGAGTTTCTAGATCAAAAGGTTGTTTATTTGTACAATCGCTTATTTTCTCTCAGGAATTATTTTTTTCTTTCTTTTTTAGATGTTGACAAGTATTCCACTCATGTCATCCCCTCTTAGGAAGGTTAGGGTATGAATGTGACACTTGCTTCTTACGAGGTTTTGTTTGTGTCACTAATGTCCAACCTTCTTCATCATATGGCCTTGATTTATTATCAGAGCAAAGACAAAGAAAGCTATCCTGACACGACACTTGTGTTTGCTTTGGTTTCAGTGGCTCACATTGAATAGTGCTGACACATGCCCCCAGTTTCTTAAGCGGAACATGTAATGGAATAGGATCAAATGACCCAAATGTGACTATAGCATGATTTGACTCTACTACTTCATCTAGATCTAAATGAATTCTTCCTTGCTTCGTAAGTCTCATTATGAGATATTTTAAAACGAAACATTTCTCCACAGGATGACTAACAATTCGATGGTAATGATAGTAGTTTGGATCATTAACACGACCCATTTCTTCTAGATGCTGGCACTCAGGTAACTCGATAACCTTTTTCAGAAGCAAGTCTTCTAGCATGTTAGGCACATCAAAGTCAGGAAAATGATACTTCTTCTCTTTTAATTCCTTCAAGGTGAATTGATGCCTCTCATTTTCTTGGATTGGTCCAGCCTCTTTTACTTCCTACTTTTTATCCCTTGTTGAGATTTTGACAAAAGCCGTATTTATCATCATTGATTCTTGTATGGGTTTCTTCGAGGTCTCACTCCTTTTCCCATCATGTCTCTCTCTTTGCCGATCAATGGTGAGGTCTTTCTTAGAACCATAGTTGGCTATGCTGAGCTCTATGTCATGTGCTCGGGTAGCTAATTCTTCAAAGGTACGAGGTCGTATCCCTTGGAGAATGTATAGGAGACCCCAATGCATTTCTTGTATACACATCTCCATAGCTAATACCTCAAATAATCTATCTTTGCAGTCAAGGCTTAAGGAACACCAATGGTTGATATAGTCTACAACCGGCTCATTTTTCCATTGTTTAGTATTAGTAAGTTCCATCATACTTACAGTTTGTTGGGTGCTATAGAAATGGTTGAGGAATTCACATTCCATTTGGTCCCAACTATCGATACACTTAGGTGTAAGGTTTATGTACCAATCGAAAGCATTCCCTCAGAGAGAACGAACGAATTGTTTAACTAATAAGTCACCATCTGTACCTACATTGTTACAAGTTTCAACGAAATGGGCAACATGTTGTTTTGGATTTCCTTTCCCATCAAATGATTGAAATTTTGGAGGTTGATAACCCATAGTCATACGTAGGTTATCAATCTTCTTAGTGTAAGTTTTAAAGTACATGAGCGTACTCTGTGAAGGTTCACCATATTGCGCTCTAATGGTGTTAGTTGTCATGTCCTGAAGTTGTTGGACAAATAATGACGCCATTGAGGTAGATTCCGCTGTTTGTCTCTCAACTTGCATTGTCCTATACGTATGTGGTGCATCATCGAGGAGATGCAACATTCGGAAGGTGGTTAAGTCCTTGACTTGAATCACCCGTATTTTGTACTTGTGCCTCAACCTTGTTTATGAGGGAGGCTATCTGCATATCCTTCTCCTTAACCGTCTTGGTGAGTTTGGCGATGGCATGAGCCATCTCTACTAATTGTTCTTCTACGGATGTAGTGCTGGTTGCCATTACCGGCATAGTCATCGAGAAAGGAGAAGTAAAAGAGTTGGAATGATTGGAGTAGTTTTCCTCATTTGACATTCCAGTTGGCGATCCGAGGTGTGAGTCGATGCTAGAGTTGGCATCGGTAACAGAGCAAGGAGATTTATCCCCAAAGTCCTGTAGTGTTGAAGGGAGTTTTCCCCTACTATGAGGACTATGGCTCTTTGCCCCTAGAGAGATCAAGGTGATGAGTGGTTGGTGCTCATCACGTGTTCTTACCTGTTTTAGCAAACAAGTAGACTCACTTGTTTGTTTTGTTTAGAGTGAAGATGTTGATTTTGCTTTGCTACGAGTCATGGGGCCCATAGCGGGTTCATGTTTTGATTGTGCAATGATGATCTTGTCATTGCCCTTGTTGACATGCACAACTTGAGTTCTTTTAGGTTCCATCGACGTAGTAGAGATCAATTTTCTAACAAAAGAGATGAGAGGCAAAGATGTCTCATCGAGAGTGCCATAAATTTGTATGCACAAATTTCGTAAATTTTAGTCCTACAAATATTAGCAAAACAAAATAGGAAAATCATGCGAACAAGATGTTTATTGAAATTAAAAATATAGTGGGTACAATCTAAAAAAAAAATAATATTCTTTCCAAAAAAAATATTTTTCCTTTGATTCTTTTGCTTTGATCACACTTTGGAAGACAACGATGATGTTTTCTTGATTTCAAAGATCAATTGAGGGCCACAAGTGGCTTATTCCCGAATGACTTTATTGAATGACGAAGAACACGTGTAGTAGTTCTTTTGCCATTTATCGAACTTGCAGGGAGATTTGATGAGACTCTTTCTTTTGTTGTGAAGCCTTTTTTCCCGTACGAAGTTACCTTTGGATTTTCTCCTTAGGATTTTCCATTTTTTTTTTTGGATTTTTTTGATTTCTCAATTTCCTTCATCTTTTCTAAATAGAAGACATCTCTATTTATATGTGAAGATAGGGAATTTGAATTTCAAATTCCCGAATTTTAGTTGCTTAATTTAAGGGATTTAGTTCCTTGATTTTAGCAAATTTTCCTTTCCGGGAGGTTTTACCAACAAGATGATAATAATAATAATAATAATAATAATAATAATAATAATAATTTTCTTATTATTATTATTACCCCTTTTATAGTCGGAGATTAGGGAAACTTATCTATAAGAGGTTTCTTTTTTTAATTTATTCATTTTGAAGACCAAATTAGTGGTAATTTAATCCAATAATTTTTATTTTTTTTTATTTTTTATTTTTTTATGTCTATAGGTGTCTTTCCTTTTCTCTCTTACTATCTTTCCAATTATCGGCTGCCTCCATCATTCCTTTCTAATGGTGTATTTCCTTTTCTTTTATGGAGCACGTGGGATCCATGCAAAACAAATAATAAAAAAAGAAAAAGGAAAATAAAAATACAAATAAAAGAAAACTAAGGGTTAGAATAATAAATAAAAAAGAAACATGCAACTAAGAATTAAAAATCCAAAATATGTAATTTTAAAAGAAATTAAAAAATTTAGATCACATGCATAACTTAAAATGAATTATCAACTCAAGCAACTGTTTATCAAAATAAATTAATAAATAGATAAATAAAAACGAAATGAATATGATTATTAAGCTCATGCAATTTTCTAAAAATAAATAAATCAATGAATAAAACTAATAAATTCAGATAGATAAAAAACAAAAAGTAAAATCAAGCACATGCAAGCCATACGAGCCATGCAACCATGCAAGCCATGCAAACCATGCATCCATGTAAAAAATGATCTGAATAGGCCTAGGGTGCCTAAGTGGGTCTAAAGTGGTGCCTAATGGGCTAAGTGTGCCTAAATGGGCCTAAGGTAGTGCCTAATAGGCCAAGTGCGCCTAAATAGACCTAGGGTGCCTAAGTGGGTCTAAGGTGGTGCCTAATGGGCCAAGTGTGCTTAAATAGGCGTAGGGTGCCTAAGTGGGTCTAAGGTGGTGCCTAATGGGCCAAGTGTGCCTAAGTGGGTCTAAGGTGGTGCCTAATGGGCCAAGTGTGCTTAAATAGGCGTAGGGTGCCTAAGTGGGTCTAAGGTGGTGCCTAATGGGCCAAGTGTGCCTAAGTGGGTCTAAGGTGGTGCCTAATGGGCCAAGTGTGCCTAAATAGGCTTAGGGAGCCTAAGTGGGCCTAAGGTGGTGTCTAATGGGTCAAGTGTGTCTAAATGGGCCTAGGGTGCCTAAGTGGGCCTAGGGTGGTGCATAATGGGCCAGGTGTGTCTAATGGGCCAAGTGTGCCTAAATGGGCCTAGGGTGCCTAAAGTGGTGTCTAATAGGCCAGGTCTGTCTAAATGGGCCTAGGATGCCTAAGTGGGCCTAGGGTGGTATCTAATGGGTTAGGTATGTCTAAATGGGCCCAGGGTGTACTTAAATGAACTTAGAGTGCCTAAGTGGGCCTAGGGTGGTGCCTAATAAGCCAGGTGTGTCTAAATGGGCTAAGGGTGCCTAAGTGGGCCTAGAGTGGTGCCTAATGGGCTAGGTGTGTTTAAATGGGCCTAGGGTGCTTAAGTGGGTCTAGTGTGTCTAAATAGGTCTAGGGTACCTAAGTGGGCCTAGGATGGTGCATAATGGGCCAGGTGTGTCTAATGGGCCAAGTGTGCCTAAATGGGCCTAGGGTGCCTAAGTGGCCCTAGGGTGGTGCCTAATGGGCCAGGTGTGTTTAAATGGGCTTAGGGTGCCTAAATGGGCTTAGGGTGGTGCATAATGGGCCAGGTGTGTCTAATGGACAAAGTGTGCTTAAATGAGCCTAGGGTGCCTAAGTGGGCCTAGGGTGGTGCCTAAGTGGGCCTAGGGTGGTGCCTAATGAGCCAGGTGTGTCTAAATGGGCCTAGGGTGCCTAAGTCTAAATTAGGGCTACCAAGAGTCACAATGGGGTTAGATAAATCCTTCAACCAAAGTCCCCAAGGTGGCTTAGAAAAAGATAAGCTACACAAGTAGTAATGGGCCACTAAGGAATTGTTGTAAAGTACCAAACGAACACATAATAGGGCATGTGCCAGTAGGACAAAACGGAGGGTTTACATGAATGTGAATAACTTATTATCTTGCAAGGAGTCTATGACTTGTATCCTTTGCATAACTCTTAATTCACCTAAGTCATTTACAATGCAAGTTATGAGTTTGAATGCTCAAATCAATATCAATGCATCAAAGGGATAGCAAAGGGATAGTGAAGTTTAACTTCATTACATCATGTCTTGCTTTTAGGGGCTCAATCCCAACATATGTTCCCTTGAGTGATCTTAAGGACAAGTTATTGATTGGAGTTAAAATATTTGCTGAAATGACACATAAATACTATGATTTATGTATTATAAAAGGTTTGAATTGCCCAACTTAACTTAAATTGATGCTAAGACCCTAGTTATAGATCTAACTTATATTTTAAGCTTAAGTATAGGTTTAAGAGATGAAAAAAAAATGTTAAGTACAAAAGTCATTTTTAACCAAAGTAGAGTAAGGGGTAAATTATATCTAAAGAGAGATTTATGACTTATAGAGCATGAGGTGATCTAAGCAAGGAAAAAATGAGTGAATAATTGGCATGAAAGAAGAGCAACAAATGTTATGAATAGAGTTAGAAGGTAAGAAACCCTGAGAGAGAAGGTTTGAAGCAAATGCAATAAAGCTCATAATGGAATTTGGAATTCAAACCTGATAACAACCCACACCCTAAATTTGATGTGATTTTTTAATTATTTACCATAATCTTTTTGGGACAAGCCACATATGGTTTCGAATATAAAAAAAATCATCAGTCCAATACTTTAAATGGTTTGCAAATTGGAGTTGACAATAAAGATATAGGCAACTAAAGCAAAATGTGCAAAGCTGAAATGAGAAGAAATATTAGTTTCACATGATCATGTGATCTTCACATGAACATGAGAACTAGACCAAAGAGCTAAATTTTGTAGTAGCTTAAAAATCTATGAGAATTAATTTCACATGACTGTGACAAAACCACCATAATTTTGTTGAAGTGTTGTCAATCCATTTTGATTTTGCATGATCATGAGAAATTGGTGATCCTCGTGAGAAATTAAAGAGTTTCACAATCACATGTTTGTTTTAGTGTTAGGCTATATATATTTGTTTTCTTTTATAGTTTTTTTTTTTAAAAAAAAATTAAGAAAGAATAGAGTGAGAGAGATTAAACTCTTCTTTTTCAATTCTTAAGTAGATCTTTAGGTTTTTTTTTTTTTCTATTCTATTCTATTTTCTCTGCCACCAAACATGGGTTGTGAAGAGAAATCCTTCACCATGTTTGGCTAACTTGATGGATTCAAAGATTTTGATATGAAGGTGAAGAATCAAAGGAGTAGCAAAAACAAGATAAAGTTATGATTTTCTTTATGTTTTCAAGATTTAATTAATAAGAACAAATCTATTGTCTTAGTTCACTTTAGATAAGGTACAGAGGATTCTTATCAAGGTACTAGTGATTCTTGGAAAGACCTTGATCACAAGTTACTTCAATTTGATCCACCTCTACTTAAAAAATCTAATGGTTGAATCTATAAGATGGATATAGGTCTTAGATCAGATAAAACTAGAAACCAAACTTAGTTATCATATTTAATTGGTTTAAAAGATCAAATTTCAAAAATAAAAATTTAAGTTCCAGATCAATATTGATCACATGATTCAATTAGGTCGCAGATTGACTTTGATCCTAAATTGTTTTCTTTCTTAGGATTGTGAAACTCTCTGAGACATTTTCTTTTGTTTAATTTATTTTGTTGATTATGTTAGGATATCCATATTTTACCCATATTTTTTAATTTATGATTTTATTAACTTTAACAAATAATTAATCATTCTAAAATAAAAATAATTGAACACATTACTATTGATCTAAAAGAAAGATAACCCGAAATACTACAAAGTCATAGTAACTTTATCTTTGGTTTTTCTTGATTAGAGTTATCACATATTTATGCTTTAGTATTTTAATTACAGTAGAGATTTACAATTAGTTATTATGAAATTTGTGTGGTTGCAATAATTCCTTAAGTAGAATTTAGCATATGATCATCTTATAGGCTAGAGCATGTCAATTGATCACATGATAGGAGAATCTATAACTCAAGGATTGAAGAGGTAATATTGAGAGGTTGATAGCATATACCTCATTAGATTATAAATACTAGTTCATGGGGAGTCTGGATGCACTGGATAGTATGTCATGGACCTGAGTTATATCTTGTTGTAATTTCATAAGATATTGTAGTGTAGTTAACTTTCTATAGTGAGATGTTAGTTGATCACATAATAGGATAATTTGTAATAAAATGGTGGTGGAGGTAATTTTAAGAGATTAATAACATATATCTTGCTAGATTACATACACTACATAAGATATTGTAGTGTAGTTAACTTTCTATAGTGAGATGTTAGTTGATCACATAATAGGATAATTTGTAATAAAATGGTGGTGGAGGTAATTTTAAGAGATTAATAACATATATCTTGCTAGATTACATACACTAGTTCATGGGGAGTTTGCATGCAATGGATGGTAGATCACAGACCTGAGTTGTATATTATTGTAATTTCATAGGATACTATGGTGCAATTGACTCACTATAGTGTAATTGACTCTCCATAGTGAAATATTGAGTCAACTTCATAACTGGATTCTAAAGGAGGTAGTATTTTCCTTATAGCTCTTAGAGGTTCCTATTTCAGCACTTGATTCATGGTGATATGTGTAGACCCTCCATTTTGTCCTCTTAGCACATGTAATGCTAGTTTCTACCCTGTGTTTCCCTTTTACCTTGTGATCGTTCCTTGGTAATCCATTAACACTCATACAACTTCTTTTTCTAAGCCATCTTTGGGGACCCTTATGTAAAGGGGCTCATCAGGACCCTTACTATGAACTTGACTACTCTTCATGCCTAGTTTAGGTCACATAGACCCACCTTAACTCATTTAAACACACTTGGCCCATTTGGACACACTTAGACCCACTTAGGCACACCTAGACATCTTTTACGCAAACTCACTTAGTCACACTTCATATCATTCCAATCCACTTAGTTACACTTTAACTTAGTCCACTTGGTTACATTGTAGGTGCACTTCAAATTAGTTAATTTAGATACATATTCATTTTAACTTGAATTTTGGTAAGGTAATTTTTATTTTATTTTATTTTATTTTATTATTATTATTATTATTATTATTATTATTTTGGTAAATTAATTTTTTGAAATGTTTCAATATAATTTTTTTTAATGAATAAATATTTGGTAAGTTATTATTATTATTTATTTATTTATTATTATTTGGGTAAATTGATGTGTATTTGGTTGGGGGACTAGGCCTGGAGACCCTGAACTTTTGACACTGAAGGCTGTGAGAGTTATTTAGAGTGCTCATCTTTTGCTTTATGATAGACTAGTCTCCAATGATGTGTAGGGAATGGGTTGGGCCTGATGCTAGACTTCTCTATGTTGGGAAGACTGCCGGATACCACAGTAGAACCCAGGAGGAGATACATGAATTACTTCTGAGTTTTGCTAAAGCTAGAGCTACAATTATGACACTTAAAGGAGGGGATAGGGAGGTTTGAAAAGGGAAAATTTGGGAAAGTGTTAAGAGGATTGGGAAGGAGGAAAATGGGGGTTTTCAAAGGGTTTCTGCATGGGGAAAAGATGGGGGATTTCGGAAAAAACAGAGGATGGGCTATTTTTAGAGAATGAAGTAATCAAATTGGGGGAGGAGAGGAGGAAAAAGGCACAAGGATTTTTCTGGGACATAGTGGAAGAAGACGTTTAAAGCAAGAAAAACAGAGAGTTGGGTGAGAGGTTTTGAGAGCAAAACCAGAGCAAGAGAGGCAGAAAAAAAAAAAAAAAAAAAAAAAAACAAAACAGAAAAACGAGGGGAGCTGAGTACGGGTGAGGAACAGAGAAGAAAAAAACAGAGGGAGTTCTGGATATGGGAGAAGCCTAAAAATAGTGGGGAAAAGTGAATGAGAGGCGGAAGATTGGTCTTTGAGTGCAACATCATTTTTGTTCTTGGTTGAATTTTGGAGATACACAGATCAATTTTTTTGAGTGAGAAAGCACCACGATAGCAACCACTTTCTCCTCCATTTAGAATCACCATCACCATCACGATTTGAAGAGGAGAGCTTCAGCACTATGGGTTTTTGAAGAGGAGAGCTTCAACATCTCGGTTTTTAGGAAGTCATCATCAGCATACACAAATCATATTTGGTGGAGATTCTGAGGTAAGTGTGTTGAATATTTTCTTTACCTACAGGTTATCTTCACCGTCTTCATATTCTATTTCCTTTGATATGAAGATTGTCTTGCTTAGGTGTGGATAATAAAGGAGACACATGATTGTTGTTGATGAATTGATTATGAATTGTTGAGAATTACATGTTGAGGATGATTGTTTTCTTGATGTGTTAGAATCACGTTTAGGCTCAAGTTTAATTCACTCTTTGTTTTCAATTTTCCCCCATTTGATTCAAGCCCTTCGATACATACATGAGATGAGGCTTATCACCATTTGGTTCTCCATTTTGATTCTAATTTGATTAATTGCTACTTGTAATGATTGTTAGTTTACTTTAAGCACATGTACTAGTTCACTTTCAACATACACTATAGTTCAAATCTCAGTGCACAAGTAACTCTAATTTTCAGCACATAAGTTATTTTTTTAATGCAACAACCCACCTCCTTATAACACACACACAGATCATTTAGAGCCCTATATTGGCAGCCCCTTTCTCTCTTGTACACCCACATACAGCTCACAATAACTCAGTATTTCGTAACACATTAGTCCACAAGTTATCATCTTGGTAGCCGTCTGGAACACCAACTACAAACAGCCACATATGCATGCATATAGGTATAAGAAATAATACCAGAATGATGGATTGGAAAGGAGGGGGCGTGTGATTTTTTTTGGGTGGAAGAATGAATGTGTGAAATCGTTTTTTTAAAAATAATTATATGAAAATGTAGAATGATTAAAAATAAAATATTAGATATAAAAATTATTTTTAAAACATATTAAAAATACGTTAAAATAAAAAACTATTTTTCAAAACTGTTTTCGACAATAGTTATCAAGCAGAGCCTTAATCTTTACTTTTAAAAGTATATAGAAAAAATCTAAACCTTTAAATATAAGCATAAAGAATAAGTTTAAGATATAAATAAACGAAATCAAGTTAAAAGACAATGAGACTTAAATTCGCAAACCTCTTTTATTTGAAAAATATCAAAATTTATAACTAAAAATTTTGAATTCTTTAAAATAATTTTAAAGGCTTTTCATACAAAATAAAATCTTTTAAAAATAGCCGTGTGTGCCATCTGATCCCGTGTTTTAATTGAGAGTTGGGGATTCATTTCTTCTTGGGTCAATCTATTGAATGCTTATATTTCATATGTATAAAAAATAAATAACGCAAGTGTCTTAAGATGAGCTCAATAAGAACAAAAATCTCGTTCACGCGAAAGGGTAAAAGATTTTATTTTGTATGAAAAGCCTTTAAAATTATTTTAAAGAATTCAAAATTTTTAGTTATAAATTTTGATATTTTTCAAATAAAAGAGGTTTGCGAATTTAAGTCTCATTGTCTTTTAACTTGATTTTGTTTATTTATATCTTAAACTCATTCTTTATGCTTATATTTAAAGGTTTAGATTTTTTCTATATACTTTTAAAAGTAAAGATTAAGGCTCTGTTTGATAACTATTGTCGAAAACAGTTTTGAAAAATAGTTTTTTATTTTAACGTATTTTTAATATGTTTTAAAAATAATTTTTATATCTAATATTTTATTTTTAATCATTCTACATTTTCATATAATTATTTTTAAAAATAATTGAAAACAACTGAAATTAACTAAAAGATTTTATTTGAAACACTTGGGTTGATTATGGGCACGATGGGGATTGGTGTGAGCACCAGATTTTTCTAGAATGGAGGCTATTTGGTGCACGGTTTGTAAAAAAAAAATAAAAATGGCAGAATGTTCTAGAGAGTCACATGGATTTAGCGCATGGTTTTGGCTTAAAGGGAAGAAGATGAGAAGGTATTAGAGAAGTGGTTGTTAGTGGACAAATTTGAATTTTGGTGGGAATAAAAGAATGATCAGAATTTTTAGAGAGAAGTCTCCAGAACTTTGGGAAGGCTAGCTGATTGTGTACAATTGTTAATGGTGTAGAGGTAAGTTGATAGTGCATGGCTGTGAGGAGAAAAAAAAAATAAGCACATGATCACACCATTAGATTTTGAAACCACCAGATTGCTGAATTTTGAGAATTAGCATAAGCTTGTGAAGTGCAACACTACCAGCTAAATTTTGGAGAACACACACTAGCCAAACTGATGAATAGAGAAGGACACCATCATGTTGCGACTATAAACACACACACATCAGCCATACTTTCACTCTCATCACACACAACTCAGCATGTTTCACTCACTTTCTACACACACCACTTTGTTTTTCTAGGAATTTTCTTCTTTTGCTTGTGTGATTTTATGTGATTATTTGTGTTTGTTAGTCATTTCAAAATTCTTATCAATTTAGCTTTTGAAAAAATTAATTTTCAAAATTTCAAATTCATCATAGACATTGTTAGGTTATGAAAATTCAAATTTCCAAAAATTCATGCAACCAATTTTATTCGGTATGCATATTTGACAAAGTTTTAAAATGAATTTTGGTTTTGAATATACATGAATTAAATTTCATAGCTCCAATCAATGGAGTCTTTATGGATAAATTTGTGAAAATTAAAATGGGATTTAATAGATCTCTGCATACAAAGTTTTTCTAAAACAAAGTTTTTCATCGAAATTGTGGATAGTTCACTGTACTTTTGCATTTTTAAATTGGAATCTAATAACTTAGAAACCCTTTAAAATTTTCCTAACTATTCTATGACATTCTAGACTCCTTAACTTGATTTTCGAACCTTACTTAGGTCAAATATTCTTTTTCCAATTAGAAGATATAAATCAATCTTTCAGAAGGTTCAATTTTCACTCTATTTTTGACACTTAGTCTTGTTTTTCAAAATAAAATTAATAAATGATCTCTTTAATTTCTTTGAACATTCTTTTGTTATTTTACACTTCTTAAATTTAATTTTTGATACATAAAATATTAATAAATAATTTATGAAATAAAAGATATAATTTTTTATTCTTACACCCACTGCATGAGTGCTCTTATAGAGTTGAGATATGTTTATTTATTTTTAAATATTTTATGAATGTATTATCTCCTGAGATTATTTTTAATATAAAATAAACACATTAAGATAGTTGTGTGAATTTTCGTATGATTTTAGGACATTTATAAGTTAATTTTAAAAATCAATTGTTGAATACCTTAAAAGATGCTATGTTTTGGACCTATTATCATCATTATGAAATCTATTACTAAATGAGGGATGGTTAATTAATTTGGTCACTTAGATGATAAACTAGACATATAGGAGATATTCTTTAAAAATTTTCTTGATAAAACTTAACTTCTAGGTATTTGTTTTAGATTTATTTTGTGCAGTCTTCTATTCTAATCGTTTGATAACTTTATTTTTCTGTGAAGTAACCCTTTTGTGAATAAATTTGTTATTAACTAGAATATAATCCATTAATTTAGCCTATTAGATGTTAATCTAGACATTTAAAGATGTAACCTAATTTTTATTTTGGTGAGATAACCTTTCTTGATATTTATTTGGAGTTTATTTTGTGAACCAATTGTAGACTCTCCATTTTGTCCTCTTAACAGGTGTGACACTAGGTGTCTTCCCATACTTCTCTTTTGACTCGTAGTCATCTCTTGGCTGCCTTTTGAGCTTAATTTAGGCTCACTTAGACACACCTGACCCATTAGGCACACTAGGCCTATTTAATTGCACTTGGTCCATTTGGTACACTCCTAGGTAACTTGACACATTTCTAATCACCCTATACCACTTAGGCACTTTTCTAAACCTTCTAGGTCATTTAGCACATTTTTTTTATCACTTAGGCACATTCAATTACTGTTGACCCATTTAGGTACACTTAATCCATTTAGGCTCATTTGGACTCTCACTGTGACCTTGGGCACCTTTCGAGCTTAGGTTAGATTTCACTTAGTTGCGTTCCCCCTCAGCTCACTTAGACACCTCCTTAGTTTAATTTCCACCTAGTTCACCTTAGCAATTCCCACTTAGGTCACTTAGGCACTTTTCACCTAGGTCACTCAGATGTTTTTTCGGGCTTAATTCCCTTAGATTGTTTTTTATTTTTATTTTTTTATTTATGGCTTGATTTTTTAGATTAGGTGAGTATTTGACTTGATTTTGATTTTTGATTGCTTTAGATGAATTTTCGATATTTAATTGTGTCAATTTGATATTCTGTTTTTTTATTTTTTATTTTTATTGTGTTTTAGTTTAATATTTAGATTATTAATTATATGCATTTGATATTTATTTATTTTTCTTATTTTATTTATTTATTCATCTACTTATTTATTTTCAGAAAATTGCATGTGATTAGTGATCTTATCTTATTATTATTATTATTATTATTATTATTATTATCATTATCATTATTACGATCTCATGACTTAATTCTTAGGTTTTTCTCATATATGCCTGTATTAATATTTTCTATTTTTTCTTTTCCAGATTGACAAGATTTTATTTATTTATTTATTTTCTATTATAAGGATTTTAATTTGTAGCTCTTTTATTTATTTATTTTTTGCATGGGAGTTCGATAACTCTAAAAAAAATGCAACGAGAAGATTGCCAAGTTAAGAGTGTAGGGAGGGAATTGTACCAGAGAACTAAGGTTGCACCATGGGAAATCAAAAAGGCCGCATGGAAAAGTGGAGTTCTGGAAACAATCAAGGTGGAAAAATGAGACATGGGAAAAAAAGAGTTTTGAAGAGAATGAAGGCTGGGGGGGTTTCCAAAGGAGAGGGGCTGTGGGAAAATGGAGCCATGTGGGGAGTCTTAAAAAAGAAAAGAAAGAAAAAAAAAAAAAGGAAGACTAGGGTTTTCCGAGGGGGGAAGTGGAAAAGCCTGAAGGAAGGAACCTTGAGGAGGTTAAAAATCGGCAGGAGAGGAAGAAGAGAGAGGGGAACATCCTGGAGGTTTAGAGAGAAAAAGGGAAAAGAGAAACAGAGCAGGAGAGGGAGAAGAGCAGGGGAGAGAAAGGGAAGCTAATTTTGCGGTGATTTACTATAAGTTTAAAAGAAGAAACAGAGCAACTTGGAGCCTAGCTGTTCTCATTGGAAAGAGCATTTCCAGGTGCGTTTATTGTAGCTTCTTTGATCATTTTCACTCATTACTCTATTTTTCTTTCATTCTCTCTAGTTATCTTTAATTTTCCAAGCATTGTTTAATTGTTTGGGTATGGATGTGGTGTTGTAATACTTTTCTCTCATAGATATTTTTTTATTATTTGAATATGGCTCACACTTACAATTGGAATTTATTAATGACCTTATTTTGATATTTTTCTTAAACTTTCCTACTGCACCATCGGTCTGTGAACCCCTTGATTTCAACATGAAAAGGGATCCCGCTTAATGTTTTGCACACTTTGCTTATTTTGTTCTGGGTATGTTGTATATTGTTTTGTTCACTCTCTAATTTCGGTATCTCAACCCCCATCCCTGTTTCTGGTTCACACTTTTGGCTTGCTCTAGATGATTGGTTTTGTGTTCTGATATGCGCTTGAGGAAAGAGGGCTGTGTTGTGGCTTACTACCATAGATTTGTGACCCCCAATGGACGAGATGTATATATGTGCTACTTTAGCTGTTATTTTGACAGCTAGGTTTGTTCTTGATGCAATTAGGATTCATGCTCTTCTTAGTGTTGTAAACAATAATGATAGTAGCAACATAGTTCATTTTCCTGCTGGTCCAAATGCTCTTTCTGACGTGCTTATAAGTACACCCATCTTCACAGGGGATGGAGAATATGAAAGTGGTTTTACAGTACTTGCCACAACAACAGTAGTTGGCGATGTAACTGGTTTTGGTTTTGGTGTGGTGATTACTACTCAAAAAGTGCTATTTTATAGCTTGTAATTAACTCTTTTAAACACTTTTGAGTAGTAGTTATCACCTTTTAACCCAATTAACATATTAAGGACCTTTGCAATCATTTCTAATCACTTTGTGTAAGTTTTGGTGTTTTTGTTAGTAAATTGATCACCAAAGCAATCCGAGATTGAGGAGAGTTCTTTGGACCTAAGGTTGCCGGGAAAGGTTCCAAATGCAAGAATTAGTAGCTTTGTTGTTTCAGCCATTAATGAAGAGAAAGTGTGACCCATTAATGATTTCTATGTTTTTAGTTAACTTAAAACACCTTCAATTCACCTGAGCCAACACTTGGTAAGGCAAGTGATCTCTGTCCATGGAAATGTACTAGTTTACTTCTTGCGAGCTTTTGGGAGGTGACTCAAAGGTAGGATTTTGTAGAATTGCCAACACTTGGTGAGCTTTTGGACTCCAAGGAGACATCCATTAGTTATCTCTTGCGAGCTTGAGAAGGGAAGTCCAAAGTTAATGATCACCTTGAATGGCAAATGCTAGGTGAGAGGCACGAGCCATTGCAAGTTGCATCAGTGAGAGGGAATTAGTGCTGAAATCCATTTAAGGGATGCATTTGTACAACACCGGTTAGAGAATTAACTATATGTTAATTCTCTAATGCGAGGAAATGAACCAAGTGACCGGAGCTCTGTTTTTGCATGAGGAGCCTCCCCTGTGAACCTAAACCTCCAAGGAATGTTTTTTCTTCATAAGTAATTTCCATTACTTTCTTTTTAGTTAGCTTGAAACAAAACCTTTTTCAACCAAAGTTTGTGTTTTCTTTCTTAAGTTAACCTTGAAATGAAAAAACACCAATTTAACTTTGAATTGGTATCAGTTGTGAGTTGAAAACCCTTCCGAGTGAACGACCCTAGAGCCACTATGCTATGCTAGCTAAGGCTATCCTAGTACATGGTGTAATAGGTTATAAATTTTGTTGATTACTCCCTGAAGACCAAAATCAAGGGACACCAGTTGGATAGGAATCAAATGGCACCATTGTCAGGGACCATTGAGAGGACATGAATCAGCTGATACACCAATTGGGAACCACGAATCATGTGGATTCAAACTTAGATCCTGAACTGGATTTTGCTCTTAGATTTCCAGATTGGCCGGTATGCAACCATCCAAGTTGGATTACTAGAAACCTACAGTCTCTTCAAACAAATTTGTTCTCGTGCAATGAATGTTTTCTCTACACTCTTGATAAAAAAAAATATATCCTACATGATCAAATTCACAGTCACCTCTCTCAACACCATTCATCCAGCATAGTTATGACTTTACCATCACAGGGATCCTCCCAATTAATATGTTCCTGTTATCTTCAAATATAACATTTTTCTCAACATACTTGTTGTCTTTTCCAGTTTTGTACTCGTCACTTCGTACAAGTTTCTGAGTATACACCTGGAAATGAACTTGAGTTTTCGACAAAAAATTTAGGGACTCCTTACCACTTGATTCACCAGCCCATATCAACAAGTTCAGATTCAAAAGAGTCAACATTTTGGTGAACATCATGATACCCATAACGGACGATGCACCTAAACCACCCTTCCCACGCGACCTTTTTAGCAGTAGCTTCTTGTCTCGCCTTTTCCTCTTCCATTGAAAATCATCAGACAAGAAAGTTGTTGATTTGATTGATTTCAACATTGATGATGCTAGTATTTCAAATATTCTTATTGCATCTATTCATGAAGTGGACATGGAAGCAGAAAAGAAAGGCATGTACTTTTGTAGATGAGGCAATGCTATCAGTTTTGTAGATAAACTTGTGAAAAGTTGTAAATTTCCTCATGGAGAAGGTATTCAAGAATGCTTTAGCAAGTATTTGTTTCCCAACTGTGGAAAGTGTCACAGATGTTATTGAGATGGAACTCATTTCTGTTACCAAAAGAAGAGTGAGGTTTGCTATTGATGATGAGTTTGAAACAGATACACGGTTTGAGATTGATGTGCAGTTGCAATAAGAGTTAGAAGAGTTATGGGCAGCTCAACAATCCAGGATTGCTGCTCCACCGACGACTGTGGTAGCTCCTCTTGTTGCCATGACATGAACTACGCTATTTCAGCCACCCTTGCTAAGACTACCTTTGGGTTTGGGGTATTTTTTTTAGGATTGAGCCTCGTCGACGGTGGCAAGTCGACCACCTTTCAGTGCCACATGCAGTGGCATCGTCCCATCCTTTTGTTTTTCATTTCTTTTAAGGTCAAAAATTTATTTATTCACTTGTTTTATTTATTCTTCTTTTTTCCATTCTCAAATAACTCTTTAATTTTTTTTTTTTTAAAATCTAATCTTCAAAATACAATTTTTAAACAATTCTCAAAGTTTCCCAAATTTAATTTCTTTAAACTTCTATTCTACAAAATTCCAATTTCCAAAATTTAATTTTTAAAATATTATCTTTAAATAAAATTTCCGGATTTTCCAAAATTCCGAATTCTAAACTATTTTTAAATAAAATATCATTCTCAAATAAATTTTCAAAAATTCCAATTTCCAAAATTTAATTTTTAAAATATTATCTTTAAATAAATTTTCCAAAATTCCAAATTCCATTTTTTAAAATATTATCTTTAAATAAATTTTCCAAAACTCCAAAATTCCAAAATTCTAATTTTTTTTTAAAAAATACAATCTTCAAATAAAATCCCAAAATTCCAATATTTTAAAATATCATCTTCAAATAAAATTTTCAAAATTCTAAAATTCCAAATTCCATTTTTTAAAATACGATCTTCAAATAAAATTCCAATTTTTTAAAATCATATCTTCAATCAAAATTTCAAAAATTCCAAAATCCCAAATTTAATTTTTTAAAATCCCATCTTCAATCAAAATTTCTAAAATTCTAAACTTATTTTTTAAAATTCCATTTCCAAAATTTCCAAAATTTCAAATAAAATTTTCAAAACTCTCATTATTATTATTATTTTTTTAAGTTTTCATAATTCCAAAATGATGAAATTTATAAGAACTAATCCATAACAAAATAAATTGGGCTTTGGTGAGGGCCCAACATTTGTAACATTTCTTTCAAAAATAATTCAAGTAAACTGTGTGATCTAAAAATACCATCTTCAATCAAAATTTTCAAAATTCCAAAATCCCAAATTTAATTTTTTAAAATCCCATCTTCAATCAAAATTTCCAAAATTCCAAACTTATTTTTTAAAATTCCATTTCCAATATTTCCAAAATTTCACATAAAATTTTCAAAACTTTTATTTATTTATTTATTTAAGTTTTCATAATTCCAAAATGATGAAATTTATGAGAATTAATTCATAATAAAATAAATTGGGCTTTGGTGGGAGCCCAACATCTGTAACATTTCTTTCGAAAATAATTCAAGTAAATTGTGAGATTTATATATATATACTTGTCATTATACACTAACCTTGTTTTCATGACAATGCTTTATTACCTACTACTAAGGTACGCTCTCACCCTCGCTTTGTTTATTATTTCGTTATCATGACTTATGATCATTTTGATATCCATTGATCTCCTAGTTAATTGTCATGTCTGCTTCACCTTATTTAGGGGTTTAGAGGGGTGCATATGATCTTTACTGTACCTTCCCAATAAGTAATCTGATCTTCGAACCCAGTTTTGGTTTTTCATAGACCGTCTTTTCCAAATAAGAAGTCACACTTAGGGCTTTCTTTCTTATTTTGTTTTCCCTTTAAAAAAAAAATAAAACAAAAATAAGTGGCAACTCCAAGTCTTTTCTAAAAATCATATTTTCCACCAAATAAATGAAAAACGAGTCTCACCAATCGAGTGGGGACGCATCAAGCTAGAAATATGGGGTCCACACCAATATTCTACCATTCGAATGATATTTCCTTGGCTTTTGATAATTTAGTCACTTTTGATCATACTTGTGAACTTTCCTTGACTTGAGACATGCTAAGTGTATATATATAGGTTTAATTATTTATTATTATTATTCTTTAATCTTATCATTATTATTGGTGAATTAACCTCATTTTTATAGAATCATTGACGGTTGCTAGACAGGTACACTCTCTATTTTCACATTTTAAAGTTCCATGAATATGTATGTCATTAAGAACTATAACCTCATTTGATTTTGACTTTGGGTGACCTGATGTTCATTTGATTTCCTTAGATAAAATATATGTTGAATAATATAATACCTGAACTAACTTTGGTGTTTTATGATAGTATTGAAGTTATAGATCTAGGTATACATATTATCATTTCTTTATGATAGTGGTTTGAATCTTTGTTTGACATGTTAGAATTAGTAGAGTTTTTGAAATCACCTCAACTTATCTAGGTATTCATAATCAACTAATTAATTATCATATTTCCCTCAACCAACCTGGTAGAGACCATTTAGGGCTTAGAGGGGTGTCACCTCTTTGGAGGTACCTTCCTGATAGGTAATTTTATCCTCAGACCCAGACTCGGGTTTTTCGTAGACAACTTTTCCAAAAAAAAAAAAAAATAGGATTCTTTTTAGGGGTTTTGTTCTTACTTGTTATAAAAATCAAATTTTTATTTTTATGAAAGCGAGTTTTGCCAATCGAGTAGGAATGCATCGTGAAATTTGTGGGTCCACAATATGATTTTGAGGGTATTTTTTGGTTTTAAATTCATGTGTGCATAAGGATGTTTTACTAAAAAGGCAAGGTTGCATTAAATCATATGAATAGTCTTTTTAGACTGTTTAATTAATTAATTGGAATCTATAGGTCTAATTAATTAATTAGGACCCAATTGTGTTAGATTAAATGACCTAAGCGAAAGTTGCACTCAAGTCAATTGAGCCTATAGGGAAACTATATAAACCCTTTAAGGGTTTAAGGTTTTAGTTTTGTGTTTTTTAGTTTGAGATTCCAAAGAAAAATTGAGTCTTTCCCTCTAGAGAGAAGGTCATCCTTCTTTAGTGCTTAGATATGTGAGAGAGAGTGATCAGATAGAAGACTACTTGTTTAGCAGGGCTTGCTATTCACTTTATACGACTTATCATATTAGAATTTATTTGAAAACATTCATATCATAAGTATGATATCTATTCTCTCTAGATTTATATTATTTATGGTTTTTATTAACATATTTTTTTGTTGTGATTAGACATAGAGTCCTAGGACTAGTAGCATGCACCTTAAGTGATCTGGACTAGGAATGGAGAGATATATGGATTCCTAAGACTTCCATCCCTACAGAGAGGATTCAATCATTCTCATATGCCTAGGTTTAGGGAAGAGAGCCATTGAGCAAAAGATCACAAGGTATTTGAGATCCATGCTAACCTTTTCACCAACTAAAATAAATATAGGAACATTTAGATCACATGTATTATTTTCTCAACACCTAGATATAAGATTCATGTTTTTTTTTATGCTTTTATTGCCTAGATCTAAATCCCTAGGACTATAGTAACATGCATTCCAATGATCGAAAGTTTGGAATAAAATAATCTAGATATTCTAATACATATAACAAAATGTGAGTGAATGAGTAATATATATCAAAGATGATAGAGATAATGCCTAGTTAGAGTTGATAGATGCAATTTCTAATAACTTTGCTCTCACTTTGATGTCTTGCACACACCCTAATTAGGTCCAATACTACTCACAGGATTCATAACCTCACCCTCATTTTCAAGACCTTATATTGATTTCGTTGTTGTTAGAATTCTTGTTTAGTTTGACTTTAATTCCCATTGATACGTAGTTCAATTTAATTTTTTTCCCATCAAAACAACCTGTTTTATTTTTATTTTTATTTTTTAAAGGTATAATCATTCTATGTTCTCTATATGTCTTCTTATTTCTTGTGATGATGATATGGATTTTTCTTTTTGTTGTTTGATAATGTTGATAAGACCATTTTTTGATTACTTGATGATATTGATTATGTTATTTTTTTAGAACTAATAAGGTTAGTGTTTATTTTTTTTTATTTATAATGTTGTTACTTCAGCCTAAGACTTATTAGAAAGATAATAAACTATGATCTTGTGAAAAGACCATTCCAAGTAGTATAAAACTAGAATTGATGATTGGAAATACTCGAGAACTTCTTTCTCTAAAAACATAGAGAGAGAAAATGGTCATTAGGGTTTTCGGATAGCAAAATGGGAAAGAAAGAGGGCAATCTTAGCTACAAGGACGACTACGATCAGAATGACGATTCTATCCACGTTGATTTGAAGGGTGATGTTCACAAATTCTTAAGAATTTGTTGGGCATTTTGGTAGCTCTAGAGGAATCAAGATCCTCAAGGCCTCTACTATGGTTCACTTTGGTTTGGGTTGCTTATATTAAAAAAGGGATCTTTAATGAAAATGAGTTTTTTTTTCCTCTTCAACTTTAAGGATTGTTTTCTGATTTGTATTTGGATTGTTGTTTTTGAACTCATTAGCTTCATGTTTAGGGTTTTAAGTGCTTAAGTGTGACTAAGACCAACATAATCTAAAATTTGTGGGACTAATTTCTTATTCTTTGTTCTGTATATGCAGATTTGGCTTTGGTTGTTGGTTTTGCTTTGCTGAAGGAGATGAAGTGAAAAGAGAAGAAACCTAGAGTGATATTTAACTCTCAACCACCTGGACGTGTGGGGATTTGGTTATTTGAAAAACCCAAAATTGAAATTGGAATGTGTGAAACCAAGGTTTGGTTAATCTTGATTTTGATGATAACAAAACAAGGTTTAGAACTAATGATCATATTTCAAGTGTGATTAGGCAAGACGACTTCCAAAGTGGCAATCCAAAGACAAATCAAGCCAAGGAGAAATCATGAAGAAGAAGACCACCTCAAATAGAAGAGTTTTTCAAGACTAAAGCTTCTTAAGATCTCTTTGTAAGGTTATTCTTTATTTATGCACCAAAATCATCCAAGAGTAATATTGTTTTAAATATCTTAAGAATGGGATGATTTCATGTTTTCAACTAAAACCTTGTGTTAAATGACTTTCAAACTTGTGTTAAAAGGTTTTAAGTTGAAAAGGGTTGAGTGTTGAGCCAAAACAATGGCTCAACCGGTTCAATCGATCGGCCGGTTGTGCTCATCCAGTTGAGGACCGATTGAGGGAGCCAAAAAGATTTATCTTTCTCCCAGTGGCTTCGGTTGAGGTTCGATTGAGGTCCGGTTGAGGTCCGATTGAGGCCCAACGATCACTTTTCCTAACGGCTAGTCAACCGGTTGACCCCTAGCTCGATCGGTCGAACCCCCAACGACTAGTATGACTTTTTTCTTCTATAAAAAGGCTCAAAACTTCATTGTTTCAAAAGCAAAACCTTCCCAAATCTTTCTTGATTATATTTGAGTCTTGGAAGAGTATTTTTGAGTGCACCATTATTCCAAAACTTGCATATCTTTAGTGCACCATTTAATCCTAGTTTTTCTTGTATCTTTAAACCTAAAGTTCTATTACTAGGATTTTGAGAGATCATTATTTGTATATCTTTGTGAGGAATTTTCTCAAGTGAGGGGTATCACTTGAGAGGTTGTTCAAGAGAGGGATATCTCTTGAAGAAGTGTAAAGGGTGCTTGGAGTCAAAAGTCCAAGAGAGTGAATTGGAACCATAATCCAATTGTAAAGAGATTGGAAGCTTGGTTGAAGCTTCAAGATAGTGGAACCCTCACTCGGTTAGGAGGTTGAGGAGAGTGGACGTAGGCAAGGAAGTGCCGAACCACTATAAACTCTCGTGTTTGCACTATCTCTTCCCTAACTCTTTTAAATTATATGCAATTATGTTTATTTTGTTTATTATATATTTGCATATAATTGTCTCTTATTTTTGCATAGTTTAAATTTGTAAAAAAGAGACCATCACCCTATTTATCCCCCTCCCCCTCTCCCCCTCTCTAGGGTGATTACCATAGTTTGGATTAGCCTCAAATCGCTAACAGAATGGTTTTGTCATGTTCCAAAAAAGTTCATTTCTATAATTCTTGTGCAAACAAAATTCCTATACATGCTTGGTAATATGAATTCAAATACTGGGTGAAGATGATTGTGGTTGGGAAACTGTGAGGGCATGAGAGTTAGGATAAGAAGTTTGTCTTGGATTGTTTTTGTTTGCTTGTGGGCCTTCGTCTGGGCCATGTTGTGTTTTTTATTTTGATTTGGGTTGTTGCCTTTTGTTTTTTTTTTTTTTAAATTTAAATTTATTTTATTTTTATTTTTTAAGTCGAGGAAACAGTTAGATAGACTTGATTTTTATAAGCTTAGTAGAACTTTTATTTTCTTAGTGGGTCAGGGACTTGATCCACTTGTGATTGAGTTAGGCAACAATCACTTGGTAGGGTGGGCTTTATGTAGGCACAAACTTCTTCTGACCTATAATGCATTTTTCTCTCTTGAATTTAATGTACTTATAGCTTTGGATTTTGACTATGCGTGCTCTTTCCTTGCTTATCAAGGGAAGTAGTGGATTAAGACCATTGAAAGCTACCTAATCCTACATTGTTGGCTAAATTGTTTTTTGGTGATTAAAAAAGACAAGTTTTTCCTCCTAGTCTTTATTGATTCCAATCTTTGGCACTTTCCTTTGTTTGCTTTCACTTTCTCCATCGGTTTTTCCCTCCATAAAATGGATTTCAAAGCTACACTTACCCACAGGTTTAAAGACCTTTCTATTTCTTGTGTTCTTGGTCTTGAGCTTACCTCAGATTCTTGTTTAGAGGACTTCCCTTTAGTGGATGAAGAAGACTTGGTCTGTTGTGAGAGTTCTCCAAGCTCTACATTATTGGTAAAGTCTTGAGAGAGTTAGTTCATCTGATATCCATTTCTTCCAAAAATGAAAGCAGAGTTGAAAACTTTAGGTGAGTTATGTTTCATGGATTTGGATAATGACTTCTTCCTCATTAAGTTTTCTACTTTGAAGTAAATTTCTAAGGTGCAGGAAGAAAAACCTTTTCTCATAAATAAAAAAAAAAAAAAACAAGTTATTCTTCTTCAAAGATGGAGAGAGGAATTTGACCCTTTTAGTGAGACCCTTAAGTCAGCCACTCTTTGGGTTTAAGTGATTGGTCATCCTATTAAACTATGAGGAGGGTGGGGGGAAGGGATAATATAATTAAAAAAATCATGTCTCAAACTAGGGTGGTTTTAAGAGTTGATCAAATGAGTGAAGAGATTGTCAATGACTTATTTCTAAGGGTGTGTCTAAAGGTGGATTTGAGTTAATCGCTTAAATCTAAATTAAAGTACTATATGAGATGTGAGATTAAATCTACTAGAATTGATTATGAAGGGGTCTTAGAGAGCTATTTTGGTTATGGTCTTGTTGATCACAAGTTTGAAGAATGTCCTAAAATGGAGAAAATGATTAACATCAAAATTGAAGAAAAAAAATATAAATTTCAAAGATGTAGATAGTGAAAATGAGAGACCTTTTGAGAAAAAAACTTCCTTAAGGGAGTCAGAAACCTAAATTGATGTACAACCAAAGAGGAAGACCAAGACTTTGAGGTCAAAGGTTGGTTTAAACCCTAGTAAGAGTCACACTAGTTTGGGACAAAACTTTGCCTAAGAGGGCTCAACTAAGGGCAAAAAATGGAACAACTCAAATGCAATTGTTGCTTCTAATATTGAAATTCTGGGGACCATCCATGTTGGTCGCCTTGAGAATGGAGTCTAGAAAGGTAATAATCTAAATTAAGATACTTTTCAACAGGGAAAAAAAAGTGAGAAAATGGTTAGTCCTTGTTAGTCCAACTATCGTTGAAGTAGTCTTTCCTTGCAACAATTCTCCCATGTTAGAATCTCTTCCTTGTAATTCACCAATGGAAATGGATTTGCATGGTGGAGAGGGTAAAGATGCTATAGAAAAGGAAAAGAGGCTACTAGGAGACTCTGAAGCTATTGACTTTGCAACCAAGATAGAAACTTATGATAATGGACCTATTTTGGGGAAAAAGAGAAGAGTTGATGGCTTAAACTCTTCCAAAAAAGGATATAAAATGAATCAAAAAACAGGGAAGCAAGAAAAATGAAGAAAATGGGTAAGAAGCATATAAACCATTTAATCCTATCCCATGAAGGTCTTAGCTTGTAATGTTAGAGAGCTTGTAATGTTAGAGGGCTTGGTTGCCTTGATTTTGTTTCTCAAATTATGAAGCTATAAAAAATATAGCTCATGATATTTTGTTTTTATCTGAAACTAGGTTAATGATAATAGAACTTTGAATATTTTGCCTAAGTTTTGTTATGATTATTATGACTTTATTAATCAAATTGGATATTCTAGTGGATTATGATTATACTAGAATTCTAATGTTATCTCTTTGGATATTATTTTGAAAAATGATAGGATGTTTCATTGCATGGTTTATGTCTCTAACCTCAACATTAATTGTTTTATTACTTTCTTGTATGGATATCCTCAACGCTTCAAACAAAAAGAAATTTGGGATAATTTACTTAACATAAAAAATTCTATTATTAGACCTTGGGCTATAATTGGAGATTTTAATGAAATTTTGTACCCTCGTGATAAAATTGGGAGAACCAATGGCCACTCTTCTAGAATGCAAAATTTTGCTGAATTTATTAATGATTGTGAATTAGTTGAGTTTGAGTCATTTGGATTACCTTATGCTTGGTTTAATAAGAGAAAAGATTCCTTATCCATTTTTTGAAAGTTTAGATAGAGTTCTTATAAATGATCAATGACTCAACTCTTTTAGGGATGCAAGAGTTGAAAATCTTCCCATCATTGGCTTTAATTATGGGGCTATTGTCTTGCACTTGGATAAAAAAAGTTATAGATATAAAAACTAAACCTTTTAGATGTGAGCAGTTTTGGTTCCAAATTGTTATTTTTATTAATTTTGTTAAGGAAGCATGGAAATTAAAATTTGTAGGTTCGAATTCATTTCAATTGGTTAAAAAAAATCCAAGTTTTTAGAAAAAAATGTTAAAGCTTGGAATAAACGTAGAGTTGGTAATTTAGAAGAGAATATAAAGCAAATTGAAAAAGAAATTGATGTGGTACAAGGAAATCTAATGGCAGACCCTTATAATGTAATCCTTCAAAGAAGAATGTTTATCTATCCCAAAAACTTAGCTAAGTTTTGAAATTAGAAGAGATCAAGTAGGCCCAAAAAGCAAGGCAAACTTGGACCCAATTAGGAGATAAAAACAATAGTTATTTCCAAACGTTAACCCTAAATAGGAGAAGCAAAAATAAAATTTGGAAAATCAGAGATTTTGAAGGAATATGGTATGATGATCAAAAGGAAATTTCAAAAGTGTTCATTAACGACTTCTATAAAAGATTCACTTTTGAAAATCCAAGGATAACTTATAAACTATTTGATACCTTTAGTCCCTACATCTCAGAATAAGAAAGTTAGAGATTTAATTAAAGAAGTCATAGGGAAAGAAATTTGTACAACTCTTTCGCAAATCAATAGTTTGAAAGTGTCTGGGCCTAATGGTCTCCAAGCTAGTTTTTATAAAAAAAAAAATATTAGAAAATAATTAGAAAACCTGTTTGTAGAATGTGACAGCTTTATTTTTTAATGATCATATGCTCAAAGAGATCAATAAGACTTTTATCACCTTGATTCCTAAATCTAATTACCCAAAGTCTTCAAATCATTATAGACCTATTAGTTTATGCAATGTATATTACAAAATAATAGATAAAATCTTGGTTAATAGGGTAAAACCTTTCCTAAACAAAATTATATCTCCTTTGCAAGGTGCATTTGCCCTTAGAAGACTTATTAATGATAATGTTCTTTTCTCCCATGAAATCATGCATTCATTTAAAAAAAAAAAAAAGAAGACAAATTGGGATATATGATGGTTAAACTTGACATGGAAAAACCCTACGATAGGCTTGAATGGGGTTTTATTAGGGCAATTCTATCCAAAATAGGCTTTCACCTAAAATGGATTGAATGGGTTATGAATAGAATTTCCACGATGTCCTACTCAATCTTGATTAATGGTATTTTGGAAGGAAAAATTCAACCTATAAGAGGTATTAGGCAAGGAGGCCTTTTATCTCCTTACATTTTCATTCTTTGTACAAAATATTTGGGTAGAGAGTTAGTAAAAGAAATGGAGAACCCAAAAATCATCTAGGAATCCCAACTCATCGAAATTGACCTAAAATTCCATTCCTTATGTTTGTAGATGGTTGTATCATCTTTGCTAAAACATCTCAAAATGCTTGTTCTAATATTAATAGGATTTTGAATAATTTTTGTGCCATGTCAGGACAACTTGTGAATTTTCATAAATCCTTAGTCTAAATTTCTAGTAATATTCAAGGGACTATGAAGAGGAGGCTTGGGGAAGCTCTAAACATTCCTATTTCTAATGGCATTAGCAAATATCTTGGTTGTCCAATAATTTAAAAAAAAAAGTAATTCTCAAGAGTTGATAAAATAGTGTGCATCTTGGAAAGCTCAGTTTCTTTCAAGACTTGATAAAATAGTCTTAATAAAGGCTAATTTTGCTAGCTCCCCTCTTCATGTTATGAATTGTTTCAAACTTACAAAGAAAAATAGTGTGGATCTAGATAGAATCAACAAAAACTTCTTATGATTACCAAATGTAAGGTCTAATGAGTATAAAGAATTTCCTTTGGTAGCTTGAGAAGACTGTAGACCTAAATCTAAAGGAGGGCTAGGAATTAGGAGGGATGAAGATGTTAATAAAGCTACAATTACTAAGTTAGGGTGGAGAATCCTCATGAATAGTGATAGCTTTTGGTCTAGGATCATGAGAGAAAAGTATATTAAAAATAACAAACTTTTCAAGATCTCAAAAAAGAAAGGAGATTCCATTGTTTGGAATGAAGTTATTAACTATAGAAAATATATTGGAGTTGGGCTAAAATGGTGCATAGAATATGGGAGAAAAGTCTATTTCTTGATAGATTATTGGGTTCACATGTCGCCTCTTATTTCTTTTGTGGATGAAAATCACTTACATTTCATCAATTGGGAGGCCAAAGTATATGACTTTATAAATCAGGATTCCAAAGAGTGGAATCTACAGTCCATTTCCTCAATCCTCTCTCTAAGTGTTCTAGCAGACATTAAAGTAATCTCAATTCCTTCATTTCCCTTATGTGATAGGATTTTTAGGCCTTCTCACAAGATGGTAAGTTCACTCTTAAGTCAACTACTTGGGCAATGAGAAAGCCTTTGATGCACCCTAGATCCAAAATTCTACATTGGATTTGGAAATAAATCTTATGCCAAAATTAAAATTTTTCTTATGGCTAGTTATTAGAAATGTTTTTCCTACTTGCAAGTACCTAATAGCTAGAAGAATGGAAATTTCAAACATGTGTCATCTATGCAATCAAAATATTGACCATATTTTTAAAAATTGTCCTTTTATCCAAGGAATTTGGGATCACATCAAGTTTAATTGTTCTACACCTCTTTTGTTTGAAGGTGATTTTTTTTATCATGGATTGAAATGATGTATAAAAACTATAAAATTAATTGCAAAATTTTCAACCGTTCTATGAAAAAAATTGCCATAATCTTGTGAAATGTATGGCTGCATAGGAAACAAATAGTGTTTAAGAAGATCCAACCCAACCCCTTTCTCGTTATTGAGAAATCAACCTCTAATTTTCAAAATCTACAGGAATATGTGATTGAATCTCATTTTTAAAACGAAGGATGTTATGTCTCTCAAATGATTGAAAAATGGATTTGTTGGATTCCTTTAATTGGTGGAGATTTCAAACTAAACTTTGATGGTTCAAGGGTAGAGAATAGAACTGCATAAGAATGGATTATTAGATATTCTAATGGTATAATAAGAGTGGCTGCAAGTAGGCATATGAGCAATGTGTCAATGATTACTGTAGAATGTATGACTTTTAGAGATTGTGTGTCAACTGTTAAGAAAAATGGATTCTTAAATCTAGAAATTGAAGGTGATTCAAAAGTAGTGATAGATAGTTATAACAAAATAGGAACATTCTTAGTTCTAATATGTTGATAATGAAAGATATTTGAAAGATAACTCAAAACCTTAATGTTTTTATTTATCATCATATTTATAAAGAAGCAACTAGAAAAATAGATTGTTTAACTAAAAAAGGTATCTATAATTTAGAGTATTTTACTTGAAGGTCAAATTTTCCTAAAGATGTTATAAAATTTAGCCTTGAAGATTATTATGGATTTTCTTTCAATCAAATGTGTAGATACTCTACTTTATAGTTTCTTTCCATTAAAAAAAAAAAAAAAAAAAAAAACTTAGAATTATTGTAGTCTCTTTTAGAATGAGGTTGATTAATTAACAAAAGAAAGATGAAACAAATGTTTCAATTATTAGTAAATCAGTCATACTCCCTTCAACTAAATGAGAACTTGTTTAAAGGCCAAAAGCTGTTACTACACATGAAAAATATCTCTTGGATAATCTTTGTTACCAATTTTCAAATATTAATACTTTTATTTGTGTTGATGTCTTATCCTAAACCAAAAGTAGTTTTTATTTTTACATACACACGTCACCATATAATTTTTCTTTATTTATTTTAGAAATAAATCGATCATTTAATTAATTATTTTTATTTATTTCACAAGCAGGTCATTTAACAAGGATAATATCACATGTATATAATGTAGGAAAATGAATTCTAATAACTAAAATTTATTAATTAAGATCTGGAATAGAAATTTGAAATTAAAATAAAAGGGTAGACGTGGTTCAAGCTTTTTACTACGAGGATATAATAGGAATTTGACTCATGATTGAGGCAGTACAGCGCGTGAATCCCGTTGGCCCCACTGCTCCCTTCTTTTTAGTTTTTACATCGGAAGGCTGCGCCGTAGACCAGCATGCGGATGAGATTCCCTCTTACATGACTTCTCTTGTGTTCTGTACTCGCGCGCGGGGCAACCTTGTCTCCAACAGCGTGAGTCCCAACGAATATACGCCGGGGACTGAGGAAGAGTTGTTTGACTTTTTATTATGGAGTCTAGTGGGCCGAGTTACTTAAGAGGCTTGAGCTTGGGCTTTGGGCCTTGCTTAGGCCCACATGAAAATCATGACGTAGGTGACCTTCCCCCACCTTGTTTGGCTTTCCAAGAAATAGAACAGACAAAATTTTAAGAAAAAAATCTTCCTTAATAATTTAATATTTTTATCCTTCAATATTTCTATGATCATCAAGATGAAAGAAAAACATTTATATTTTTTTTCCTTTTATTCTTATAATTTTTTTTTTCTTGGAACTTTCCCACCCAGCATAGCTTCCATGTGTTGTGTGCTAATTGGGCTGGGCCATTTTGTGACTTGAGGTGAGCGATTCATATATTTTTGAGCCGACAGATTAATTATTTCTTCTAAATCACTTTAATTTGGACAAGGAGCTTCAATGAGTTACAAAAGATTAAGCAGGCTTAGAAATTAAAGACGGTAACTATTTTTTTAGAACAATTTTTTATTATTTAGAATAAAAAATACAAGAAATATATTTGGTAACTAAAAAGTGTTTTTTATTTTATATTTTGAAGAATATAAAATAAAGTGTTTTCAGAAAACATTTTTTAGTTGTTTTTTTTTTATTGTTTTCACTTGTTTTTTAGGACAATTTTAAGAAATAATTATATAAACATATATAATGATTAAAAATAAAATTCTACATATAAAAATTATTTTTAAAAATTATTAAAGACAGTTTAAAAACATTTTAGATTTCCCAATATACTTTTATTATACAAAAATCAGAAAATAATTTTTAAAAAACCGTTCTAAAAAAAATATTTTTAAAAACAATTACCAAACAAGCCCTAAATCAGAAAACATGTCTAGACATTCTTTTTCTATATATTTTTTTTCTAGAAAACTAAGAAAAAAAATGAAAAAAAAAAAATGTTGTTTCTAAAATTTTCTTAAGAAAAGTGAAAGTTGTTTTCTAAAAATATGAAAACAAATAGGAAAATAAAATCATATAAAAAACCTTACAAAACCACAATATAAAAAGAAATATAATACTACAAATATAAAATAAATATTTATATAAACAAAACATGATCTCATAAATGTTTAAAATAAAAAGTAAGGATCTCATCGAGGCTAATACAATTTGGTCTCATTGCTTTGTTCTTAACTTTGTACTTTAATTTTATTCTTTTATATTTTATTCCTATTTATTTGTATTTTGGTTTAATATAAATGTATTTTCATCCACCGACCTAAATTTCATTATATATTTTCGATGCTTGAGATTACAAATTTAGTAGTTACTAAATCATTAGCTAATTTTTTTTAAAAAAATTATCTTAAAAGATTCATATAAGTATTTGGTTTAATTTATAGAATATATATTATTGTAAGTAAACTAAATTTTATATTAAAAATTAATTCATTTTAATTGATTAATTATAAGTATATTATAATATTTTATAACATCAGTTTAAAATAGAAAATATAGTAAAAAATAATAAATAAATACTATAATATAATAATAAGATCACATATAATGTATATCAAATATAAAATGCAATAATCCGGATTCCTACCAATCCAAGGGTGTGCTTTGTTATTGGTAGGAGAATTGCACATTTTAGGACTAGAGGAGGTGTGTTGATAAGCTTCCTACTAGATTAGACGAAGAGGTGCACAACTTCTTAGCTCAAGGCACTTAAGAAGCACACAATTTGAGTTATCTAAGTAGGTTGTGTTGGTATGTTGACCTAAGCAAAAAAAACAATACTGATTTATTAAAAAAAAAAAATTAATCTTAAGGGCTAAAATACTAACCTTTAGGTTTGGATGTTTCTAAACCTTGAATCCAAGTGTTGAATAATCAAATGGATATTGTCGAAAGTCTTGTAGACCCAAGATCTTTTGTCTGATGGCTCTTTCTTGATCTTGACACACTTCCGCAGGAGGGGTGGATGCTATGACTTTTTTCTCTCTGTGGAAGACAACTCTATGAAAAAAGTTATCGAAACCCTAACCCTTAAGGGGGTATTTATAGGGTTCCCCAATGAGCTTAAGTGCCTTGAGCCCATTAAAGGTTTGGACCACTTAATTCAACCCAAAGCGGGTCCTAATAGGTTAATTAACCTAATAAGACCTATTAATTAATCAATTAGCCTAATTTAGATACCTTATTCACTTACCCTTACACAACCTTGCATAATTACCAAAACATTCTTATGCAAAAAAGTGAACTTAGAGTCAATCCCATCCTTATAAATTGTGCCAACAAGGCACATAAGCTCGAGTGGGGACTATTGGGACCCATAGGAGTATTGGATCCTTTAGAATCCAATTTTGAGGTTGATTCAACATCCCACTACAGAGAATCAACTGCATTCTAATACCCTATATAACTAACAACGAGACATTAAGTGCTCGGGTCTTTGACCTATTATCCATTACGTTTAGTCTCCCCATGAACTAGTGTTCATAGTTTAACAAGGTGAAAACTATCAACCTTTCAAGACTCCCTCTACTATCCTTGAGTTACAAATTCTCTTATCATGTGCTCAACTGAAATGCCTTAGCTCTCAAATAGCCTATGTCAAGTTCCACTTAAAGAATTACTATGACCATAGTTTTTATGAACACACTTCCTTAGGATCACCTAAGGAGACACTTTGTCTCAATCCTGTGAGATATCATGGCGTCTCTATTGAAAATACTAATTGCTACCAACTTCCATCAACAATGACCCAATCCATAGGGAATATATGATCCACTTACAATCTCATCATAGGTCCAAGCCATTACTAACTTCAGTACAAGTTGAATATTCTCTCAAGGTTGAGAGACAACATAGAGGCGACTTGGTGAAGTCATGACTACTTGATAGCCTTAGGTCATGACTCACGATAGGTCCTATCTAATATATAACCATACACACTAGTGCACTCACAATAGAAAACTCATCCTGATAACCAAGACCAACCATCCCTCCAATTAGGAGGTGGCACACTATAACCTCTAATGGGTTGCCTAGACCCACGATCTGACTGTGAACAAGTCATTTATTTGCAAAGAACCCATGACTTGGATCTTCCGTGCAACTCTTAATGTCTCTAAGTCACATGCACTACAAAAGATGTAGACAAGAATGCTCATAAAGTGTAATACATGGAATAAGGATGGATAAAAGTGAAACTGGAATATCATTAAATAATGAATTTCAAATCTGTCACATCATGTCATGCTTTTAAGGGCTCTATCCTAACAATCACCCACTAACCTTAAAAGCATTATGTTATCAAAGCATACTAGATACTCATTTGAAACCAATGTTATCCTTATGACCAAAAAAAACTTTCCCTGTCAATGTCTTAGTGAAGAGATATGCTAGATTCCCCACAAAAGGTATTTTGTCAACCATCATATCATTCCTATATACCATCTCAACACTTTGGAATACAAGCACATAATCCCTCGTTCTTCAAGGATGCTTCAACATATGCTTGACATAACACAATTTTCCTATTCTTATAATCCCTAAAGACTTTAAACCCAAGAATATATTATGTTCCATCTAGAACTAAGTAGACAACCAAATCTTTACTGATGACAATATCCTTACATCATTCACTGTGAGTAAATGGTTATCTACCTACAAGATCTTAGAGCATCACCATGCTTTCTTCCACTTTCTTATACACATAAGGCCCTTTGTTATGAAAATATTTAGTTATATCCTTAACATCCTATTGCAATATCTCATAAACGAGATACATCACAATGGATAGGAGTACTCGGATGGATTTGAGTATGGCTACCGGTGTAAAGCTTTCCTATAGTAGAAACAATGTTTCAAACCATAACCTTTAGCTACAACCTAGGCACATAAATCTCAATCTTTCCATTTACTCATTTGTTCATCTTGTAGACCAACTTATACCATGGGTTTTATCCCTTTAGGTACTTCTACAAGAACCCAAACTATGTTAGAATACATAGATTTAACTATTCTTTCATAGCTCCTTGCCAAACTATGAGCACTAACAATGCTCATGCCTCTATCATAATTTGTGGGATAAGCCTCCCATTATGATGAGGTACTTGTGTAGTAGAAGTAATAAGAATGGTTTGTCTCTATATCTCTGGGTCTATAGTATCTTGTGTATTGTGGAACTATCTTCAAATGTTCTCTAATCTATATCACTCTTTGCCTTATTCCTTATCATATAGTCTTCATAAAAATTTGTACCAACAAATATCTCCTGATGATTTGACTATAAATGTAATAACCACCAAAATTCTCTTAGACATCTTATAAACCGATATACCTCTTAAGTAAAGAAGTTATAACATAGTTTCTAGATTTATCTCCAAAAGAATATGGGAAGTGATGAGAAACCAACTATTCATTATAAAAAATACAATATTGTGGAGTTGGTTCATCCACGAAGGGTGAGTCAGGGCCTAAGATCAGGCCGAAAGGCATAGTCGATGGGCAACAGGTGAACCAATTTCACCATAGCGGCTTGCTCGAAATCATATCATCAATCTCACTATGTGTATCAAAGTTTGGTATCTTTTTTTTCTAGTACTTTATTTTGCAATGGAGTCCTTGATACACACAACTGGAGTATTATCCCATGCTTCTTATGAAAAGGATCGAACCCACTAGATACGCTACCTCGATCTAATCGAAGTGCCTTGATATGTTTACCCAATAAGTTATCCGATTATACTTTAAATTAAATGAATGTATTCAAGCAATCAAATTCCTTGTGTATTAGGTATTCATATCAAAACCTAGAGTATTCATCAATAAAAATGATGAAGTACCCATACCCTCTTTAAGTATGAGCTCCAAAAATTTCACACACATCAATATGCACTAATTCTATACATTCCTTGGTTTTATGTCCTTTAGCAATAAAGGGATTTTTTGTCATTTTACCATTTATGCAAGGTTCACAAACTAGAAGATCCTTTGGAATCACAATGTTTAGACTTAATTAGTATTTGGATCCTGTTTAGATTCAAATAGCCTAGGCTTTAAAATCTAAATGTTTAATTTGTGCTAAGTTCTTTCTTTTAGTGAGATTTGACTATTCTCATTCCTTGGTAAAGTGATGATGGAGTCTCACATAAAATATGTAATGCCTCCCACTAACCTACACAACTATCCTTGCAATTGAAACTAAGGTAAGTATAGTCCCATCATATCACTTTCTCACTTTTTGAAAACCCTATAAATAACTACATATACTTGACTTGGAATCTATCCACCATAATTAGTGAAACCCACAACTATGTATTCAACAACGAGAACATAATGTGTACTTTTTTTCCCTAGGTAAATCGAGCATTGCTTTTCAATATCCTAAAGAGTTAGAAAGGAATCATTACCCTTGAGCTTACTCTCTCTTTTCATTTTCTTGAACTTTCCTTATTTGGTGTTCTTTTTCTTCTTTTTGGTAGAAGAGCTTGAGAGACCTTGACTATCATATGAACACCCTTCTAATATTTGAGAATTCTCTTATCCATCTCAAAGGAATTTAGTAAGATCTATAAGATCACATGAATCCTTGTGTTCATAATAGTCTTAAGGGCAACTTATCTAATAGACTTGCCCTTATCACCAAATAATTCTTGCAACCTTATAGAGAATATCATAGACCATGATAATAGGCATGTGTTGTTATTGCAACACATTATCCAAAGACCCAAGGATGACACACTTGGTCTTCTAACTTGTCTAGTGCCAACTATGATGTACCATTTTTTCTTCCTACTAGGTTAGTTCATAAGGAATAGTTGTCTTTACCTAAATTAGCTTCATTGCAACTAATACTATGCCCAAATTAAACTTTGGTCTATAACTATGTCCAATTTAAACAAAAGATAAGAGGTGATCAAGTTAATGGCATGATATCTTTAACACATAAACTAATTCCATGCATTCATAAAAAGAACTGAGCATTCAAGACATGTTGGTAATTAATTTAGTAAAAATATAGTGCTCTAAAACTACATGTTCTTTTGGAAGGTATCCAAGCATCATAAGAATTAAGCCTACTTTAGGCAGGTCATGGCTCTTATTACTAGGGTAGAGACCCTCTCTAATTGATCAACTTGCCATAAACTTTAAAAGTTATCCTAAGACATTGATCAACATACCCTTTTGTTTAGCCCTTAACTCATGCAAGTGGGACAACGGTGAGTCTACCATTTCATATCTAAGTTAAGTGTGTAACCAAGATCTTTAAGATTAATGTTACTATTAAGGCATTGAGTCTTGTTTATATGTTGACAATTTTGTTCCAATTTATGTTTGGCCATAGAAGTCTTTTAGATAGTGACTTACTCTCCATTGAAGATCAAGGGTTGTTGTTCATCTAATCGGAAAATCACAAGTACGTTTAAAAAAGTTTGACTTGTGGCATATAAAGGCTTATTTGAAGTATAAAAGTTTTAGTATCATTTTTTAGCTTAAAATGTTTTTTAAAAAAGTAGGGATTGCTCAAGCGGTTAGTTCTGCTTAAGCGGTCTAAGTTTGCTCAAGTAGTCTTGATAGTCCTGTTGAGTTTAGAAATGTATTTTGAACGAATTTCAATCCAAATCTAAATTGGAGGGTTAAAAACGTCCCTTGTAACACTTTGAGGGTTAAAGATTTGGGCTAAGAGATCCAATAGATCGGAGATTAGAAAGATCATAGAGATCTTTGAGCTTGTTAGAGTCTTAGATATTTCTCATTCTTTAGAGGTACTATTTAAGGGGAAAACCTAATTTGCCACATTATTCCCGTTTTCTCATTTAAGGATTTGATTATTTGAATTGTTGATTGAAGATTGTAATCCCTTTGAAAGGACCAAAGGATCTATTAGGGAGCAAAAAGTAGTTGTTGCATTGCAGATGTAGATCAAGTTGTCAGTACTAGAGAGTAAGTCTTTAGGGTAAAACAACTAGGTAAATCTGTGTGACTTGATTTTGAATAGTGGATTTCGATTGATAGGTCTTAGACCTCATGGTTTTTTTTTTTATCTCCACTAATTATTACTCAAAAAAAACATATTTTAGATAATAATTCTCATGAGTTTCACATCTTTTGAGTAGTAATTATGCCTAAAACATTCAATTAACATGTTGTTGCCCTTGCAAGAGTTACTAACAAGTTTTATGAATTTTTGGAGTTATTTCAAGGTATGATTTTGATAAATTGGTGACAAAAGATATGAATAGAATTGAAGAGAACAAATAATATTGATGATGATCCAAATACATAATGGAAGAAGTAATACAATTGGTTTGGATTGGGATTTGGGCTAATTAGAGGTAGTTAAAATGGAATCAAAAGAAGATAATGGAAGAAATAACAAAGATATGCTCAAAAACCAAATGTTTCAGATTCACATGATCATGTGAAAATTTCGCATGACTATGAGAAATAGACCATAAAATAAATTTGTGTTGCAGGCTAAGGAGAATTTGCAAGTTGATTTCGCATGATCATGTGAAAATTTCACACAGTCATGCAAAATGGTCTAAGAAGCTGTGACTACTACTATTGCTCCATTGATTTTGCATGACCATGCGAAATTGGTTTTCTTCATGCGAATTGGTCGAGCTCATGTGAAATGATTGTTTTGCTGTTAAACTCTAGATCGTTGAATGGAGAAGCTTCCAGAAGAACTCTTAGATGATGCCAAGTGTCCACTTGACCTTGGCCTATAAATATAAACTTGAATCTTTCATTAAAAAGCTTTTGGATACTTTTGATTATAGAATTTTCTAGATTCTCTTTCTCTCAATAA
This sequence comes from Vitis riparia, assembly GCF_004353265.1. NCBI lineage: Eukaryota > Viridiplantae > Streptophyta > Magnoliopsida > Vitales > Vitaceae > Vitis > Vitis riparia. Next base: position 4,766,857 of record NC_048440.1, read on the forward strand.
AATTATCTATTTTCTTTCATTTTCCCTTATTTTCTTACTAACCAAACATGCCTTGTGAAACCAAATCTCTAAGCATGAGTGGCTAAATCTCATTTTTCTCGGACGAAGGAGGATCTAGAGACAAGATTTATAGTGCATTAGAGAAATGAGCTTTAATTGCAAAGGTAATTTGATCCAATTGATTGATTAATTGAATTTTGGTGATTTTTCTCTTCAAATTGTCTTGGATGACTACAACAATGCAAACTAGGTAGATTCATTAAATTCTTAAAGCTAGATTGGATGAGATTGAATAGTTGCATTGTGTGAATCATTGGAAGATAATTTAAGATGAATTGAATATATGATTTGAATTGATCTATTGGATTAAATAATCTAATTTGGAGAGAAATTAGATCTAGATCTAAAGCTAAATCAAAAATCGGTTTAGATGATAATTTGATTTTCAATCTAACTTGATGAAAATTAGATCTCAAGATCTATTTACCATGGAAATTGTTTCCTAGAAAATCTTAACTCCGAGAATTCATTTTCCTTATTAATTATATTATATTTTACATTCTATTGTTATTCTCAATTAGAAATCATTGTTATTTTGATTTTTCACCATGAATTGTCAAATCAATTTCACTTGATCACAATCATTTCTTTTCCTCCCATTTACACCTTAATTACCGAGAATAATCCATCCCAGTGGACGAGACCTAAGATCGCTTAACTACCGTAGCTTTTGCTAAAAAACCTTTTTGATCGGGCAAGAGTTACCTTAGCATAGTTGAATTAGGTTTTAAATTTTGTTTTGATGTGATAAACGATGAAAAACCAATCGATCATCCATAGTTTGTGGGGGTTTTTCATGTAAAAATCTTGTACCTTATTGTTTATCTTTTTATATTTGATATTAAGTTTTAATTACTTAGAATAAGTAAATGTATTTTAACCTAATATCTTGTAAGGCTATTCTAAAAAGTTTATATTTATTCTTGCATATATTTTGGTTGAAAATATTGAATATATTGGATTGATTGGTTAATTGGTTGTTGAGTTTGTTATGTTGGTTATTCTTGTGGTTATTATTATCCATAACATTCTTCAACATATATTGTTAATCTTTGGATATCACTTAATCATAAAAATCAGATTTTTATTAGGGTGAAATCCTTTTGAATATCCAGGTTATCCCTACAATATATTGAGATAAGAAAAAGTAATTATAATTCACAAATATTGATTTAATTTTTAAAATAGTCCATTCACCCCCCCCCCCCCCCCCCCCCCCCCCCTCCCCTCCCCCCAGGTGTTTCTTATTGGACTTTCAGTTATTTAAGTGGTAGTCAAAGCAATACCCATATTTTTTCAGTTACCAAGTAAAGAGTTCCATATTTAGGATTGACCACTCCCACTACGAACATATATGGTCTCGTCCAAATAGGATATTCCATATCATTTAATTCATTAGGCCACCCATCTTTAGGATGATAATGAACCCAAAATCAAGATGACCTTGATTTGGGAGGTTATGGGTTTGCCTATGGCTCTCTCTCACTTAATATTTTGTAAAAGAGACTTTTAAAACATTAGTGATTATCTAGATGAATAAATTATCTTCTTTGAAAATTTCAAAAAATATTTATTCCTTAATTAGAAATCTTGTGTAATAGGAGAATGTCCATATGAAAATTTTAAAAATTTCCATTTAAGGGTTTTTTCCAAAAACGAATTTTGGGGCCTATTTGGTTGCTATTTTTGAAAACTGTTATGGAAAACAGTTTTTGAGAACAATTTTTAAGAATAGTTTTTTTTTTTCAGAAAAAAAAAATAAAATTGTGTTTGGGAACTGAATTCTGCAAAATAGTTTTTGTTCTAAAAAAACAAAATATATTTGGTTGAGCTAATAAAATTTTTTTAGAATAAGTAAAACAAAAAACATATTTGAAAGTTTTTTTTTAATTAATAAAGTGTTTTTTTTTCCATTAACTTGATATTATAAATATATAAATAATTTTTAGATGCACAATTCATTTAAATTTAAAAAATTATTCCATTTAAAAATTTTTACAATAGGTATAATTTTCTTAAACAAAGGATGACTTTGTAACCATGTGCAAGTATATTAATTTCAATAATTTAAGGAAGAAGAATGGGCTTGCAGGTGGGGGTGTGGTGGTTGGGTAGGACTCACCTTTATGAAAACATAAAAAACAGCTAGGAAAACACAAAAAAAAAAGGAGAAAACACGAAAAACAATCTATTATTTGAACAGTGAAAAAACGATGAAAACATCTTTTTATTATTTTAAAAAAAGTGGTTTTTGAGAACATGGAAAACACAAAAAATAAAAACACAACCTCTTCCCCATACAAGTTTTTTGTGTTTTTTGTTTTCAAGAATAGAAAATAGTTCTTGAAAATAGGAACCAAACAGACCCTTGATAAAATGTCAACTCTCAAATTTTAAAATTTATTTTCTTAAAAATTCTCCTTCTTTACACAATTCCAATTAATAAATATTTTATCTAGGAAATGTTTTCAAAGAAATTTAGGGCCTGTTTGGTTGCTGTTTTTGAAAACTGTTCTGAAAAACAGTTTTTGAGAATAGTTTTTAAGAACAGTTTTTGGTGTTTTTTAAAAAAAAATTGTGTTTGGGAACTGAATTTTAAAAAACAGTTTTTGTTCTCAAAAACAAAAAAAACATGTTTGGTTGAGTTAATAAAAAAAAAATTTAGAACAAATAAAACAAAAAACACGTTTAAAAGATTTTTTTTTTTCTTTTCTAATTAATAAAATATTTTTTTCAAGTAATTTTATATTATAAATTTATAAATATTTTTAGATATATAGTTCATTTAAATTAAAAAAATTATTTATTTTATTAATTTTAAAATAAAAATAATTTTTATATTTTTTTAAAATAAATCAAACATAATAAAATCATTTTTATTAATTTTTTTTTATTTAATCTTTAACTTTATGAAAAATTATAGCATATTCTTAAGTTGAGATAAACTTGTTATTGTGATTTGTTAAGTTTTTTTTTATCTCCTCTCAAAATGAAATGGCCTTTTTTCACTCGGGCATCAAGAAGCCCTTTTCTGAAGCCCTTTTCTGAAGTTGCCCTCCAGACGAGAGAAACCCTAAAAAGGCCCTATTTTCCTCTGCCACTCTCAATCCTCCCAGGTACTAATCTAATCTTGTTATTTATTTTTATTTTTCTGCAACCCCGTTTGATTCCCAAGAAAATCCATGCCTCCGTTTGATTCCCAAGAAAATCCATGCCCGTTCAATTTCTGGGAAAATTCATCCTCGTTTGATTTCCGAGAAAATCCATGCAAAACCCCAAGGAAAACCAAAAAAATTGCTTTTCTTTTGCTGGATCCGTTTTAGGGATCTCTTTGCTATTGTACCAAAATGGAAAGAAACGGGAAGAAAAAAAAAAACACGGAGAACAGATTGTTTTTTTTTTGTTTAATTTTGTTCTGTAAACAGTAAAAAAACGGGGAAAACAACATTTTGTTGTTCTCTAAATAGTGCCATTTTGAGAACACGGGGAACAACAAAAACAAAAACTACTCTCTCAACCAAACGAGTTTTTGGTGTTTTTTGTTTTCAAGAACAGAAAACAGTTCTTGAAAACACTAAACAAACAGGCCCTTATTTTACTAAATATCTGGTAACTTTTAATGATAAATCATTTCTAATGAAAAATTTCATAATATTTAATTTCCAAGTTGGAAACTCTAGTGTAATAAGGAAACTTCCAATTTATGAGATTTTGAAACTTTGAGAGCACCTTACACCATAGAAGAATTCGAGTTCTCATATTCAAAAATTTTCATCAATTTAATTTCCTTATTCCCCCATCTTTCCAATTTAATAAATATTCTTTAACATGGAAACTAATTTTTATAATAATCTATTCCATCTTATTATCAAAAATAAAATTTTTAGTAATTCTCTTAATGATAAATCATCCATTTTAAAATTTTACAAAAATTATTTACTCTCAAAATTAGGGATTAGGGTAATAAGAAATTTTTCAAAAACTTGAAAAATAAAACACTAAAGAGCACTTTATCCAAAAGAGAAACTTTTTCCTTTTTCATTTTTTTTATTTATTCAAAGGAAGGATGAATCCTTTTTCCTTAGCCCTTAAACTCCTTGATGGTTCATAGATGCTCTAATAAAGATCGAATTTTTATTGACATCATCAAGGAATTCTTCTCTTGGAAACCTCCATAGATGATAAAAAATTTAACTTTACAATATAAAATTAAATCTTATGCTCCTATAATGGAGCTTACATCCTAATCTATGGAAAAGATTAAAAGTTTATAAGAAAAATGAAAACTTGTGCTCCTTTAATGGAGCTTACAACCGAATTTATGAAGAAACAAAGAAAGAAAGCAATTATCTCATTCAATCAAAACATGCAATAATAAAAAGAAACATACATGCGTCACTTGTGTGGACTTGCATTTTTCATGTGTCCCTACTTGATGGCGAGACTTACTTTTTATAAGAAAAAAAAATTGTAATTGCCACTTTATTTATTTATTTTTTAAAAAAGAAAATAAAATAGGAAATAAAACCCTAAAAATGACTCTTTATTTGGAAAAAACATGTCTTTGAAAATCGAGTTTGAGTCTAAAGGTCAGGTCACCTATCGAGAAGGTGTCATATGGTAGTGTCATTCTAAGCCCTAAATAAAGGTCTCTACTAATCAAGTCGAGGTAATTATGATAATTGATCAGTAAATCATGGATACCAAAGGATAAGACTAAGGCTAAGATGATAATAACAAAAGCCTAACATAATATTACTCATGCAGAATATGCATATCAAGTGAAATAAAACATATAAGAAAATGAAAGGAACATACCTCAATTGCAATCCAAAGTGCTTTCATAAAATAATAGGGTGAGTTTAGCAAGTATAACATAACAAACATCCTATCATACACACAACATATATTCCACTCAAATCAAGAATCTGAGAAATGATTAAGGTACAACAACTTTGAAAGTGAATCTCAAAGATGGACTAAACCTAGAGGGGGGGGGGGGGGGGGGGGGGGGGTTAGGTGGGTGATTAGGTGTTATTGACCAATTTAAAAGGTCTCCCAACACAATTTATCTAACCTTAGAGATTTTTACAATTTTTCCTTTTCTTTTCAAACACTTTCCAACACAAAGTAGCAATCGCATACCAATATGAATGCAACAACACTCTCCCAACAATTTTCAAATGCAAGTCATATGCAAATTGCTTCAACACTCCCCAACACAATTTATAAGAGTCATTTCTCATTAACACAATTTTCGATCTCTATTAAATATCTATATCAAAATAAACCAAAAAAATATTCAAGATATCTAATGGATAATCACACCCTTTTCAACTCATTTTTTTTCATTCAACATATATACCCAAGTAACTAATGATATAAAAAACTTAAAATAAATCATGAGTAGAATGAGGGAAAGAGAGACAATATTAATAGAATTCACTTGGAAAACCATTGAAGAGATAAAAAAAACCATGTGCCTACCACTAATAAAAAAAATCCACTATGAAAAACAAAAATTAATACAAGGTTTTACTTAGCTCAAGCCTATCAATCCTTCTTGGACCACTTGAATAATACCTTTCCACTTTTAGCTTCACAACTTCTTCTTCTAAAGCACACTTAGAGTTCACACCAAGCTCGACCTTGGCATCTTCTTGAATCAACACAAGAAGAAAATGAGTTTATATCCAAAACCAATAATTTCAAAATTGAGAGATGAATGAAGAAAGAATTCAACCCATTTTTTCTCAAGAAAATTTGTTGAAAAGAATTTGGAAAACACTAGGAAAACTTTTTCTCAAGTTGTAGGTTTTTAAATGAAAGAAACCCTTGATCCAACAGATGAGATATCATCAAGAAATTGCAACTTGAATCTATTCGACCTAAAATTGGATTGATCTTGGAATATGAATTTTTGAACACTTAGTAAAAAATGTTTTTCAAGCCTCCTAATTCCTTAAAAAATATTTCAAGAAAAATAACATTTAAATAATATGGTTAATTCAATTCCATCCAATTCCAACCTCAACTACATACCTTAGTCTCTTTAGCAAATTCAATAACTTAATCTTTATCAGGCAAGTAGTTCGAAGAATGATTTGGAAAAATTGAGTTAGGAGACACCTAGGAATTTATATGGAATTGCCAACCTAGCTAAACATTCACAACATTCAATATGTCTATATTATAGGAAAAATGGCAACATGATTAAATTGCATAAGGAGCATATTTAAAATAAGCTAAACATTCCTTGATTACAAAATGAGGTCACTGCAATAAGAGTAGGAAAAAAATTTATTTCTAGTGAATTGATTTTTAATGAAGCAGGGTCCTAAAATTAACTTTAAGAAGTGTAGATTCAAGGAAAAATAACACCAAATATTTAAGAAAGTCGAGAAATAATTTAATTTTATGCAATCAATTTGGGTGTCTAGAGTAGTGTTAAAACAAGACCTATGTAAAAAACCAATCTAAATCTCTTAATTAAAAAATGATTTTGGGGCCCAATTAAATTTGTTTGATACGCTTAGGAAGTTAGGAACATCATACAAACATCAAAATATTTTTTGAAAAACCCTAAGTTCTTTGATTCAAAATTTTCATCACAAAGGTTAGTAAGTTAAGTAAAGTGGTAATAGGCTTTCATAAACAATTAATCATCTTCAATAATAATCCAATCAATAAATGCCAACAATTCGTGTGGTCTATACATCCACACTAACCAAAGATAATTTCCATATTCAAGCAAGATGGAAAGAGAAAAGATAGATGGAGAGATGACAATTAACAAGATATACAAAAAATTAAAGAGAGCATACCTTTCATCTAAAAAGATGAAGCTTACTTCTCTTTCATGTTTCTTCACTATGCCATATCCCCTAACCCTTTAAGACTTCACTTTTTCTCTCTCAAAATGCCACATTTTCTTCTCAATATCTCACTTTTTCTCCCTAAGACCTCACATTTTCTTCAAAATCTCACATTTTCTCCCTTCTCAATTAGTGGTAGTCATATTATCCTTCTCTAATGGCGTGATCAACCTTTCCCAAGGTCTCTATGGTGTCTTCAACTTTTCTCAATGCTTCCTCCAATATCTCTATTCAGTCACTAATCAAACTTTGTCAATATGGCAGTTGTATTCTTTCCTAAAAATCCCTATCCCAATCTCAATGGTGTGAGTCTCAATCCCTACAGAGTCCTACTCTCTCTCAAACTCAAAATGGCATCAATCTTCCTCCATAGAACATCTTCCCTAACTTTAATCTCCTTAATCTATGTCCTCCAAAGATATGGCAATTGTATGTCTCAATCTCCTAAGAATCCTCTCAATGTCAATCTCCAATTCCACAAAACCATGTATATCCAACTCTCTTTCTAAAGAGAGTCCTTATCTCTCTAAAAATATCATTCTTTCCTTCTAATGTCATCCAACTCTAGAGAATCCTCCTCAAGCTCCAACTCAATGTCATGCATCCTAGAAAAAATCTCTAAAAAGAGTCATTCCTAAAAAAAAATCTCCATATTGTGAATCTCAAAGAATCCTCTTTGTTTCCAAACTTAAGTCCCCCAATGTTGTGCACACCTACTTTCCAATGTTGTTCTCCTTATCAAAAGAGTCATTTTTCATTATCCTCAATACTGTGGAACCCACTTTCCAATGGCAACCATGTACTAAGAAACTCCTCTCAAAATCCTAATGCTTTCCTTATTTTCCTCTCCCTATGGACATGCCATGCTAGGTGACAATGAAATGCTACCCTAAGGTGCAACTAAGAAATTTCCTAAAACACATCTAGATGAGCTAACCTAAAATACACCTAAGTGAAGTGAACTAAGAATGCATTTAGATGAACTATCCTAAAGTGCACCTAAATGGAATGAACTAAAATGTATCTAGATGAAATATCTCAAAATAAAACTAAGCTAGACTAAGCATGCAATTAAGTGAACTAAACCTAAAATACAACCGAGTGAAGGAAAATATATAGAATAACATGTGCTACTAAGACAAAATGGAGGGTTTACAGCTTGGCCATGGGAGAATTTTTATCAAGGTTGTAAAAAAGAGGTTAGTAACCCTGAATAAAGATCTAAGCATGCATATATCATTATGCTTTCATACCAATTATTGGCATCTTAGAACTAAGCAACGAAAGCAATGTCAATTTATTAAAAAAAAATGACCTTTAAGGTTAAAATACTAACTTTTAGGTTTGGAGGTTTCCAAACCTTGAATTCAATTGTTGAAAAATCAAATCAATGTTGTCGAAAGTCTCGTAAACCCAAGATCTTTTGTCAAATAGCTATCCCTGTATCTTGACGTACTTTCGATGGAGGGGAAGAGAGGGTGGAGGCTATGACTTTTTTTCTCTTTGGATGTAGAAGACAACTCTATGGAAAAAGTTATGGAAACCTTAACCCCTAACGGGATATTTATAGGGTTCCCCAATTGACTTAAGTGACTTAGGCCTACTAAGGGTTTGGGTCACTTAATCTAGCCTAAAATGAGTCTTAATTGATTAATTAACCCAATAAGGCCTACAAATTAATCAATTACCCCAATACAAAGACCTTGTTCACTTACCTCTATGTAACCTTAAATAATTACCAAAACATTATTATACACAAAAGTAAACCTAAAGTTAATTCGACCCTCATAACCTATGCCAACAAGGTATATATGAGCTTAGAGCGAGGAACACTGAGACGCATAGGAGTATTAGGTCAAAGTTGTAGGTCAAAGCCACTACTAACTTCAGTACAAGCTTAATATTTTCTCAAGGTTGAGAGATAACTCAATAAAGCAACTTGGTAAAGTTATGACTACTTGATAGCCTCAAGTCATAACCCATCGTAGGTCTTGTTCAATATGTAACCATACACACTAGTGCACTCATTATGGGAAATCCATCCCAATAGCCAAGACCGACCATCCCTTTAATTAGAAAGTGGTGCATTACAACTTCTACTGGGTTGCCTAGACCCACAAACTAACATAAAGCCCTTCATCTTAGATATGTTATCCTTACTTCCATTCACGGTAACTTGATTGTTAGAGAAGAGTTGATCTAAATAGTTCTATCATTTTCTTATTCATCTCTTTAATTATGAGAGGAGCATGATGCCTAGTACAATCACCCTTGAAACAAGGACACAACACTAACACATTAAAATTTTGGATTAAATTGGAATTTTGAGTATACAAATTTAATTATAAACATTTTATAAAATTATTGTTTTTGGTAACCCCTTTAAAGAAAATAATTTGAAATCTAATTTTAACAATGCCATTTCTATTAAAAAAATAAAAATTATAATTTTTAACTATGGTTTTTTAATTGTGAGAGCTATAATTTGAAGATGAGATTTCTAGATTTGTATCAAAATTGTAGTTTCTAGTTATTGTTTCTAATAAAAAATTTTAAAAATTAGAAGATAAAAAATAGGAAGAAAAGAGGGATCAATTTAAATAATTGTTTTAAAAGTACACTTAAATGTATATTTTAATAGTCCCTAGGCTAGGTTGAATCAAGATAACAAAAATATTTTTTGTAAAATATTTATTTTCAAGTAAAAGATTAGTATACAAAAATACTCTTCATTGATCTCAAACACCCATGTTTTCTATTTATACTATAATTCTATATAGCTATATTTGGTTTATAGAAAGTAATAATAATAAAAAAAAAGATTATTGACTTTAATTTTTTTTTTCCTTAGAATTTTCTTGAGGAACCAAACTTAACAGATATTATAATCTTCTATTCATTTTATTTTTCTATCCATTCTTTATGACTACCGATGATGTCCACAACCACTGATGCCAATGCAAACCTCTTAACTTTGCAACCATTTTTAGAATGTGATATGGTAAATTATTGTTTATCTTTTTTGCATTTTTTATTACTAAACTAATATATAAAACAAGAATTATTTTCCTTTTTTTCCCTCTTATCAAGATGAAAGAATTTTATCATTACATAAATTTTTTTTAACAAAATAAGTTAATATATAATAAGAATTTTATCTTTCTTTTTGTCGTGATTGATTTTTATAGTCATTGGTTTTTTTTTTTTTAAACAAAAAGTTAGTAAATAAAAATATTTTTTTTTCTTTATGGGGAAAGACTAGTAAATTAATGTCAAAAGCTATATAAAAAAAATTGTCTTATAAAAAAAATTATGTAATTGTTATTATCCATAACTAGAAGTTACAAACATTAAAAAAAAATTAACATTCTTTGTACTAGTCTAAAGTTATGCTAAAGTTGTTAATATGTATTTTGTTATAGCAAAAAGTTACAAAGAACAAAATTATTAATTAATAAGAAATTCATATAATCAAAAGTCATGTGAAAAATATAGTCAAGCTATGTAATTATTATTTATAACCAAAAGTTATGAAAATTAAGTTATAAGTTATATGAAAATATTGTGTTATTATATATAGCTAGAAGTTATATATTATTATTATTATTATTATTATTATTCATAACTAGAAATTATGAAAGAGTTAGAAGCCAAATGAAAAATGTTAGGTTATTAAGCATAGCTAAAAGTATGTAATTATTATTATTCATACCCAAAAGTTATGAAAATGGGAATATTATGGTCTGTTTGGGAACTGTTTTTTAGAACAGTTTTTTGTTCTCAAGAATAAAAAACACAAGAAATATGTTTGACAACCAAAATTGTATTTTGTTTTTTGTTCTTAAGAACAAAAAATAGGGTGTTTTTTAAAGAACATTTTTTAGTTGTTTTATATTGGTTTCACTTGTTTTCTTAGGGATGTTTTAAGAAATAATTATACAAACATGTAAAATGATTAAAAATGAAAAACTACATATAAAAATTATTTTTAAAGCATATTTAAAAATATGAAAAGCAGATTAAAAACATTTTAAGTTTTCAAATAGATTTTTGTTCTCAAAAACTATTTTTTTTATAATTGTTTTCGAAAAAAATTATCCAATAAGGACTTAATATTTTTCATATTATACAAAGGATATATATCAATTGCTTTTTCTTCTTCTTTTTCACTAATTGAGAGGTGTAAATCTATTTATTATTGTGTGATTTGTGATTTGAATTTCTTTTTTATTTTTTTCCCTTTTTGTGAAACATGGAAAATGTAAATACGTTATTGCTATTTGTTACTCTCTCAATGTTGTTTAGAAGAATTTTAATATAATTAAAATTTATAATTATTTAAAAAGTATAATTATTTGAGGATATATTGATTTAATAAAATATTGATATTATATGAGGAGACTCCTCCACTCTATATACACTTATTAATAAAGAATTTGAAAATCAATAAGTTTTTTTAAATTGTTATTATATTTTATTTATTTTCAACCAACTATGAATTTTCCATCATTTAATGGGAGTTAAATTCATTTTATAATTATTCTTTATATAATTATTATTATTTTTACAATATTAGACTAATCTATATAAAGAATATTTCATAACCCAAAACTATGCAAATTTCATGTTTCTATAACAAAAATTTTCTTTGCAAAAAATTATTCAGCCTAAATTTATGTAAAAGCAAATATATGCAAAGTATCTCTTTTTTTTTTCTCACAATTGAGAATTATAAGAAAATGTTAATATTATATATTTTCTTATAGTTAGGAGCTATGAAAAATAAAGGTTTATTTTATAATTTATCAAGATTTAAGGCTATATAGAAAAATTATAAGCCCAAGTCATATATATATATATATATCATAACTAAAAGCTACGTAATTATTTCATTATTTTTATTATTTTATTATTGTTAATTGATATTATAAAATTTTAGTATCAGTAGTATTATTAGTTTATTTTTTTCATATAATTTGTATTATTAATTATTTTTTTCATGATTAAACTATATATGTGAAACCATATAAAGGTAAAAATTCTCTCAACTTACAACTATGAAGAACTATAGAAATATGATAAAATTTCATAATCTGAAGTTTTTATTGTATATATTCTTGTAAATATAATTTTATAATTGAAAGTTATGAAGGTATAGAATTTTCTGTTTTTAATTTAAATTATTAAAATTCTTAATTTTTTATGATTCAAATTTGATTTGATTGTATCCTCACTATTCTTTTTACTAACTATAACGGTTGAAATATATGAAATTGTACATTCCATTTTATGAAAAAATTAAATTACATTTTCAATATATGCATGTCATATTTATCACTTATGTACATATAATATCAAATGTTTGATAGATTTATTCTAGGATATATGTCACATCAATTATAAAACATATATAATAGTTAATGTTAATATATATATCAAGTAAACTTGATTGTAGGCTCCAAAAGAGAGAAAATTATGTCATCAATGGCATACAATTCCATGTGAATGATATCTTATATCTATTAGATCCAAAAGAATCTTATATGACCAACATGTAACCCTAGGTAAATAACAATATATCAACTCATTATAAGTCATATAGGCATTATAAAACCAAAAGTTTTTACTGAATGACTAATTTATCTATACCCTCGAAGGATAGTATGACATGTGTAAATCATTATTTTGTTGAGACAAATTTTCTTTCCGTTAGAAGGAGGAAGTCATTTCAAAAGAACAATGTAAAATTTCAAATTTTAAATGACCTTTAACATCATAAAGAATGATAAAGATTTAAAATCATGAATTATATAAGGATGTTTATATAGAAATAATTAGTCAAAACAAAAAGATTAAATACATAAAGAAAACATTGATTTTGTTGAATATAAATAGACCTAAAGAAGTTTAATGCTTAAAGATAATTGTTAGACTCCAGTGGATTGTTGTACAAAAGTGTAATCAAGATAAAACAAAGATTATAGCATAAGGTTTCCTATAAAGACTTTGTATTGATTCTCATAATGATTCAATCGAATGATTTATGGTCCTTGAAGGACTTGAAATATACTTTATAATATATATGGACTCATATATATGTTAAAATCTCATAAGGATTCAAAATACATGAAGCAACCTAGTCCTTAAATGATTAACATGCTTGAAGCAAATAATTCACTAAGAGATTACTATCAAAAGTAATAATTGAAAATCTTATAACATATTCTAGATAATGTCATATAATATACTTGATTAAATTATACCCTTGCATGGATTAAACTGAAGGTTTATAGTTGTTACAATCTTATTGGAACCCCTAAAAAGTTTATAATAGTGGTCAATTATATAGTTAAAGATTTTGGAATACCAAAATTTTATTTTGGCTTGCAAATCAAGCACTTTCCAAATAAAATGTTAGTCCATCATTAAGCATACACAAAAAGTTTTAAAGCGCTTTCATATGAACAAATTACACCTACTTAACTCCTTTATGATTGTTTGTTCACTTGAGAATAAATATATGTTTTATCGCAAAGAAGAAAATGAAGAAGTAGTTGGTTCAGACATATCTCAATGCAAATTGGCGCATTGAAGTATCTTGCAAGTTGACACATTGAAGTATCTTGCAAATTGACGCATTTTCTATCGATCTAATACCAAGATAAAGTTATGCCACTCAAAGACTTTGGGATGAAATTAAGCATGTATTACGATATCTTTGTGGAACAATTTATATGAGTTTATTTTATTTGACAAGTGCAAAATTGAATTGCTTTGATATATGGATATTGACTATCTTTCAAATCCCTATAAAACTTGATCTCAAATGGCGTATAGATTTACCTATGTTAGTACAACAACACCATGTAAATCAATCAAACAAATAATGGTAGCCACTGTTTCAAATCATTTAGAGATACTTTGAATTCATGAAGCAAGTCATGAATGTGTATGGCTAAAGTCAATGATCCAACATATACATGAATCATGTGGACTATCCTTTACCAGGTTATATAAAAATAATATTGTTTATATTGTACAAATTAAAGGAGGATTTATACAAGGTAATAAAACTAAGCAAATCTCTACCAAATTCTTTTATACTTATAAGCTCCAAGAGAATGGTGACATTAATGTTCAGAAGATTTGATCATGTGATAGTCTAGTAGATTTATTTACAAAAGCATTATCATCTATTACATTAAAAAGGTTAAGATACAACATTAGAATGCAAAAATTGAGAGATTTTCCACTTGAAACACTGAAGAAAACATAGTTATATTTATATGAGGAGGATAATACTAATATGGATATACTGCACTTTTTTTTTTTATCCAAGTTTTGTTCCATTGAATTTTATCGGCAAGGTTCTCAAATAGGTAGTTCTAATGGTCAAATCATTTAAAGACTATTGTACTTTTTTTTTCTTTCAATAGGGTTTTTCCGAGTAAGATTTTAACAAAACATATTTTTATGATCATCCAATGGGGGTGTGTGGACCCCGCATTTCGGCTCAATGCGTTTTCCACTCGATGGCGAAACTCGATTTTTGATTTGAAAAATTGATTTTACTTATAAAATCAAAAATGACTTGGAGTCGCCACTTATTTTTGTTTTATTTTTTAAAAGGGTAAACAAAATAAGAAAGAAAAACCCTAAGTGTGACTCCTCATTTGGAAAAGACGGTCTGCGAAAAACCGGATCAGGTTCGGGGGTCAGGTTACTTATCGGGAAGGTACGGTAAAAACCGTAGCACCCCTCTAAGTCCCTAAAGTCGGGTCTCTACTAATAAAATGAAGCAATCATGGCAATAGACGAGCAAATCAATGAGTACCCAGAATAAATCATGCACATGTGAGAAACAAGATATGCTTAGACAATTATCAGAGTGAAAGTAGGTGCGTACCTGGGCAACGAGCCACTGTGCGCTACCAAGAGAAAGGTTAGTGCACAATTAAGGAATAATAGCATACATGTCAAAGAGCAGGATAAATAATCATGTATGATAACCAAGTCAATTAATCAATTATAAAGTCATATATGTCGGGCCCCCACCAAAGCCCGTTTATTTTTGCATGAATTAATTCCATAAACTCCATTATTCGGAATTACGGGATTGAATCTATGCTTATTTCAAAACATTTAAAAAAACAGAAGAGTTATGAAAATTGCTTGCCAGAAAGAAAGATGACAGCAAAATTTTATTGGAAATGGGACTCTTGGGTGATTCTAAAAACTCTAAGGATGAAAGATAGGATGCTTTGAAATGGTTTTAAAGAAAGAAGTTATAAAACGAGGATCCGGACATGTCTAACGGGGGAAATTGAATTGCCTTCTTCTCCCATCCGAAGTCAGGCGTCGGATGTGAGATATCCAGAGAAAGCGGACTGTCGGCCGGACAGAATTCCGGATGCAAGGCATCCGGAGAAAGGAATGGCGGCCGGACAGAAATCTTTCTCGGGTGGAATGACGGTGGGGGCAGGGGTTCCAGATGTGAGACATCCGAAAAAGGTGAAAGGGCGGCGGGGGTAAGATCCGGATGTGAGACATCCGGAGAAGGCGGGACCTTTGGCGAACAGATTCCGGATGTGAGGCATCCGAAGAAGGTGGGACGCGGCCGGACAGATTTCGGATGAGAGACATCCAGAGAAAGGTAGGACGCGGCCAGACAGATCCCCGGATGCGAGGCATCCGGAGAAATGTGTGATGTTGGTTGGATAGGATTCCGGACGTAAGACATCCGGATAAGGTGGGGTGTTGGCCGGATAGGATTCCAGACGTGAGACATACAGATAAGGTGGGATGCTTGATTCCTGCAAGCTTGAGTGAGGAAATGGGTATGACGACCTAGAGAGAGAGGTGGATAGACGAACGAAGAGCATGGTGGATAAAGAAAAAAAAAAGACATGGGGATGAGACGACGACACGCTTGCATGGAATAGGGATAGGGGTCATGTAGAGTGAAGACATGTGCATGGACATGAACACAATGGGCAGGCCACCGGCAGACGTGCCTCCACGTCTAGCCGACGAATATGCCTGGTAGCATGCAACCTCGAGTATTTGCTGACTGTGAAAGCTTAGAGAAGACTAAAAAGGCCTGTTCTCATCATCACTGAAAACCCAGGTTTTAGCCACGAAGAGGCCATGGCTTGAAGCTTCACGGAAAGCAGCTGAGACTTTGGAGCCTTGAGTATGCACTCAGGGAGGAAAAGAAAACAAGGAGATAATAGGATAGCAACAAGAAGAAGAACATGAAGACTTTAACCAGTATATCGGACCCATTTCATCATTTCATCCATGGGTCCAACATGCAGTGAGTTAAGATGGAAAAATACTCGTCAGAATAGGGCATAAAACACAACAAACTCTTCCAACATTCAATCAATAATCACCAAAACAGAACAACCCAACAAGTAGAAGGGAAAAATCACTGAAAACCAGACTTGGACAGTCTACAAAAAAATGGAAAATATACAAAAAAACAAATGGCCATACCTGGAAATCTCCCTTCTCGGCTCTGTGTCCTGGACTCCTCCCAGCAACTCTACGCTCCTTTATTCTTAGCTTCTTCTTCAAGTTCAACCAATATTCCTTTCCTCTCTAGAACTCCCAGAAAAAAACTCCTCCGTTTTTCCTCTACTATCTTTTTCCTTTCTTTCTCTCTCGGTGTCTTCTCTTGCCAGCCACTCCTCTATAATGTTGTCACCTCAAACGATCTCTGCAGCGACCATTTTTCCTGCACCACCTCTTCTGCAGCCACCTTTCTGTCCTCTCATCCGCGCCTCCTGACGGCCTGCGGGACCCCTTCCAGAAAGCTCCTCCACGTGTCAAAGTCCTACTGCAGCTTCAAAAAGCGAGGTTGATTCCTTATGGTCACTAAGGATGTGACACGTGGCCCACTGGGATAGTGACACCTGGCTAAAAATGAGCTGTTGAAAAACGAACCCCAAATGGGGGTCTACAGGGTGCTATAAAATATAAGAATTTGTTGTCTTGTGGGAACTTGTGGATGATATCCATATTAATGTAAATCTTTTCTTAACTCTCTATAAAAAGGAGGACCTACTAATGAAAATATATTCTATTTTTCTTTAAAAATGCCAATTTATTTTTCTTTTAATTTCTCCTTCGAATTCTTTTATTTTACTACAATTTGAAGTTCATAAATTATTTTTAAATACTTCTTTAAACTTGTATCACTTATTTCTTTTCTCTTCTATTTAGAAATTGAAAATTTTCTTTCATATTTTCATAATAAATCAAATATAAAAGAAATTATTTTCTTTAATATTACTTTTCCTTTCTTTAATCCTTGCTTAGAAACATAGTGTAAATGAATTTATCATTTTCTTTCATTATTTATTTTAATCAAGGATTGGAAGGGGTATGGTTTTATGAAATGGTTAAGGTTCTATGAAATGGGAAAAAGAAATTTCCAATGCTATATACATATGGGTTCTTTTTAACCTTGTAGACGTGTTTTAAAGTTGTGATGACCCATTTGGGTGTAAAGCGGACAATATCTATATGGTTGGGTGAGGATCATTACAAATAGTATCAGAACCAGTTTCTAACCCCGATGTGGGGGTTTATTTGGCCTCGTGAGAGGTGTTTGTCTGCTTGGCCTTGCAATCTCAGGGGATATAATGAGGATGTTGTGTTTACGTGAGGGAGTGATTGTAATGTCCCACATTAGATAGGGGAAAAAAGTTCTTAACGCTATATATGTATGACCTCTTCTTAACCTTGTAAACACGTTTTAAAGATATAAGGCCCCTTTTGAGTGCAAAACAAACAATATCTACACAATCAGGTGCAAGGTATTAGAGTTGATCCTTGACCCTAATGTAGAGGTTTGTTCGGCTATATGAGGGGTGTTTGTCTGTTTAATCATACAATCCATTTGACACAACAAGGATGTTGTGTCTAGATGGGTGAATAATTATAACATCCCACATAGGATAGAGGAAAAAAAATCCTAGCTTTATATATGCATGAACTCCTCTTAACTTTGTAAAAGTATTTTAAAGTTGTGAGGATCCTTTTAAGCTTAGAGCAGACAATATCTACACAGTTGGGTGCAGGTCGTTACATGTATATTGTAAGAATATCATATTTGAGAAATATTCATTTTACTTTATGAAAGACTATATTTTAAGAACATCATATTTGAGAAATATACATTTTATAAATTTTAATTTATGAAAGACTATACCTCGAATTAGATGAAAATCACTTAGGCTATGATACTGCTCAAACTTCTTGAGTTAGGTTTGTTGCTGATTTTGATCTAATAATGTTAACTCGTGACTAGAAGCTTCATGTGTTGCCTTTGGGTACATGCACCAATGTGTAATCAAGGGAGTCCTTGATTACGCTCCTCTGATATTCAAGTTAGAATTATACTTAATAAAAGTTGATAAGAATGGATTGACATTAAGTTAAGGCGAGACATGAAACATGAGAGGGTACTAAAGTTTGAAACGAGTTTTAGTGTGTAGGAATAAACTTGACTTGCCTTCAAGTTTTAATCTTGCTTATATAATATTCACTTATAAATTTGAAGATTTAAAATTAATTATAGTCTACTTGGCCGTGTGATTTAAAAACAATTTTCTATTTTAAAAAAAAAAAAAATTTTTAAAAATTCCTAACAATGTTTGGTCATTGTTATCTGGAAACAGTTTTTGAAAACAAAGTGAAATAGATAACAATTTTCAGAAAACAAGTAGAAGTTATTTTCGTCCATTTTTAAACACAAAAGGAAAACATAGAAACTTTTTTAAAAACCATAAAAAAAAAAACAAGTAAAGTTGAACATGATATCATTCCATTTCTCTTTCCATGATTTAATATTGATATTGTAAATCTTAAAATATGACATTCCTTTAAATTACACGTATTTTTTTTTAATTTCTTTTAACTTTTCTACTATTTTTTATCAAGCAAATAATTTTAAATCAAATTTTACTTAATAAGTAAAATTTATTAATTTTAAACTCAAAAACTGATTTAACTAATACTAAAAAGTCATATAACTCAATAACATTAGTAAGTCATAGACCAAAATTTATTTTAAATATCTAAGTTAGTTTATTCTCTACATATATATATATATATATATATATATATATATATATATATATATATATATATATATATTATTATTATTATTATTAAGCAAATGGTTAATGTGTTGGATTCATTAACGAGTCTAATGATTTTTAATAATAATTTTAAAAATAAATAATGAATAAATTGATATCATAAATTTATGGACAAAAATTGATGTAAAACAACTTTATTGTTTCTCTTTTACATAGAATTATTATTTTATTTATTTATTTATTTATTTTTACTAGGCAAATGAACTCCAAATTAAATAAGACTTAATGGATTGTATTCATTAATGATTCTAGTAATTTTTAAAAATAACTTAAAACTCAAATAATGATCCAATCAATATAAGAAATTTATGAAAAAAATTGGTCTAAAATGACTTTATTATTTTTTCTTTTATATAGAATAATTATTTTCTATGTTTTTAACTAGACAAATAAGCTCCAAATTAAACAAAACTTAGTGTGTTGAATTTATTGACAAGTTTAGTAATTTTTCAAAATAATTTGAAACTCAAATAATAAACTCATTAATACAAAAAAATTATGGATAAAAATTGATTCATAATGACTACTTTTTTTTTTCATGCACATAATTATATTTATATAAATTTTATTTAAATCAACTTATGCTTCATATTTATTAATGTTTTTTAAAAATAATTTGAAACTCAAAAAACATATCTAATTATTAAAAAAAAAATTCATCAAAATTGATATATTATGAATATGATTTTACTGTTTTTCCTATACACACAAATATATATTTTGAATTCAGGTAAATAAATTATAAATTAAGTAAGACATAATTAATAATTTAAATTATATAATGAATTTTTAATTTTTTAAGAATAATTTTGAATTAAAAAATGATCTAATTAATTACATATTAAATAAAAACAGTATAGGATATTATGTATATGAAATGAAAAACTTGACTCATTTACGTGTTAAAAAAGTTAAACTTTATTTACGATTTATTTTAAATAAAATATTAATAAAAATTGTTATTATTCATTTTTAATAAATTTTTTTTTATGAAGATGTTAATATCCTTATGTTTGTAACATATATTAAAATAGTATATATTTCTTTTATAAAAATATAATTTATGATTTTATTATAATATTATTATTCATATTTTACAAAAAAAAATATTTTTAAAATTTATTTATAATTATAAAACTATTTTCATTTTTAATTAGATTTGATTTAAATTTAATATATATTATATAAATTGAATTTGCAACATTTTTATAAAACCAAAATAAATAAATAAAATTTTAAAAACAACTTATCTAAACAAATTTTTTGTTTTTTATTTTTAAAAATAACTTGTCAAATACTCTTGTTCTCATAAAACACTGTAAAGCTATTTTTTGACTTAAAAATAGTTTTTAAAAACAAGTTTTAAATAAAATGGCCAAACATGTCCTTATTTTGTGTGAATCCCATTATTTCAAATGTATGTTGCTAGGTAAATCCATTTATTATTTGGAGTGAAAATTTTTATTTTGTTTTTTATGAACTTAATTTAATTTCCATAGATTTGCATTACTATGTGAGAATCAAAATCCACAAAAATGAGTAGAATTATCTTCCTTTTTTTTCAAGTTAAATATTGTTAACCGGTATTAAATATCTACCAAACGGCGACAAAACCAACAGAACCAACAAAAGCATGCTGCTTGTGCGAGTGAGGGAGAATTTGTTCTTTACTCCCCAACCACACCAAATTCCTCATCGTATTGGGTTAGTCGAACTTTCTGGAGCTTCACAGAAACTTCCCAAAAGTCCATGCTTACCCTGCACGCAGTCGATGCTTACCCAGCAAGTAAAGGAGGGCAAGTCCGTCCTTTCAGCCTCTCTCTCCCGCATTCGTACCGGTTTTCACTCTCCTTTAGATACTCCATCCTCTAACAAGGCACGCGTTACAGTCTAGACGTTATTGATTACTCGTTTGCTGAAATGGAGGGTCGTGGAGGAAGAGGAAGAGGAAGAGGAAGGGGAGATGGTGGTGGAGGCGGTTCCGGATGGAGAGGGAGAGGGAGAGGGAGAGGGTGGGGACAGCCCACTCAGCCGTGGAGGCCCTCCAATCCGGTCGGACAGCCGGTTCAACGGTGGGTTCCCAACCCGGTCCAACAACCACAACCTCCAACAATCGCGCCGGCAACAGCTGCTCCGGTCGGACAGCCGGTTCAACTGTGGGTTCCCAACCCGGTCCAACAACCACAACGTCCAACATTCGTGCCGGCAACAGCTGCTACGGTGGAGTTGCCGACTTCTTCTCATCATGACAAAGGTTCGGAATTCAATTCTTTTTATTGACTCTGTTTTTTTACGTTACCCCTGTGTGAATAGAATTGGTGGGAATTAGTAGACAGTTTTAGGTTTACGAGTCTAGACACCTAGGGATAATGTCTGAGATCTGAAATTACCGATTATTAATTAAGTCTTTATTTATTTTTTGATATCAAGGAATTGCTGGATGTGTCTTTGAGTTGATCATAGCTACAATATTAGTTATGGTGGTTTGATTGATTAAAGGGGTTTAATCTATAATTATGATATCAAAGTTTTGATACTCCAAGTCAAGTGTGAGTGTGCCCAGAAATTGTTCAGTATCAAATGCTCCATGGCTAATGTGTTTTTCTTAATCAAATGTTTTTTTTTTATTTTTTATTGTAAACAAGTTATCCTCGTGTGAATTTACATGAGTTGTCTATGGCAGAAGCTGGGGACAAGCGTATTCCTATGAGAAGGCCGGACAAAGGTGGCACCAATGCTGTCAGATCTGTTTCACTTCGTGTGAATCATTTTCCTGTCAAGTTCAAGTCTAATAGGCTCATAATGCATTATGATGTTGATATTAAACCAGAGGCTCCGCCCAAGGGTCGTGCAGTAAAGATATCAAAGGCCACTTTGTATATGATACGAGAAAAGCTCTGTGTTGATCACCCCTCACAGTTTCCTACATCAAAGATTGCTTATGATGGTGAGAAGAACATTTTTAGTGCTGTTGAGCTTCCCACTGGGAAATTTAAGGTGGAGATCTCTGGAGGAGAAGAGATGAAGGTTTGTTTGTTCATTGTCACTATAAATCTGGTGAAGCAACTTGAGCTTCAAAAGTTGAGTGATTACTTAAGCGGGGTACTCTCCTTTGTTCCCCGTGATATATTACAAGGTATGGATGTGGTAATGAAGGAGAATCCTGCTAGACATATGATATCTTCTGGTCGGAGCTTTTACCAATTTAAAGACTCAGGAAAAGACGAGCTGGGATATGGTATTATAGCTTCTAGAGGATTTCAACATAGTCTCAAACCCACTGCCCAGGGTCTATCCTTGTGCTTGGACTACTCGGTTGTGCCATTTTTTAATCCAATTTCGGTTTTAGAGTTCCTAAAGGAGCATGTTCGTGGCTTCTCCTTACGAGAGTTTAAGAGATACAGGAGTAAGGTTGAGGCTACCTTAAAGGGATTGAAAGTTAGAGTGACTCACCGTAATACAGGTCAAAAGTTCATTATTGCAGGTTTAACTAGTCAAGACACGCGAAATCTGTCATTTCTTGCTGAAGATCCAGAACGCAAAGTTTTGCCAAAGAAAGTAATCCTTGTTGATTATTTCTATGAAAAGTATGGCAAGGATATTGTGCACAAGGATATTCCCTGCTTAGATGTGGGAAAAAACAATAGGAATAACTATGTACCAATGGAATTCTGCACTTTGGTTGAGGGGCAGAGGTATACAAAAGAGATTTTGGATAAAGATGCTGCTCAGGGGCTGAAACGTGAGCAACTTCCTACACCAGTTGTTAGAGAAAGCAAAATATGTGCAATGGTGCAGGCAAACGATGGACCATGCGGGTACATAATTGTGAACCTTCAGCTTTTTCATTCTAATAAACAGATGTGAATTTCCATAGTTTCTTTTTAAAATTTCCTAATTTCTACTCAAGAGATAATAAGTTGAGGTGAATGGCTGCAACTTTTTGTGTGAAGGTAGTTGCTCTTGCTTATGCAATTCCTTGGTTCATTATCAATGAAAAATTGTTTTTTATTATTTTTTTTCATCCATAAAGCATCTCAATTTTGTATTTGGTTTTGATGTGGTGAAACCAACACAAGATCTCATGCCAAACTTTAGTGATTTGAATTATGCATCAATTTTTTTTATTAGTTATTATTGAGTTACTTTCCCATTTTTAAAGGCCTGATTCATGAATACATTTTGACATTTCATCAAGAACAGCCGTAGCTTCTGCTTAGTCAAAAAGTGCATCTTGGCCCATGGCAGTTGGGGGGTTTCAAGAACATGTGTTTGGCACTGAGATTTTTAGTCCATAATGATAATTGTTATTATTTGCCCCTTACATAGGTTCTCATAACCATTTAATATGAGATAAAGTTAACACTTGTAGCACCCAAAAGTTATAGTAACTTTACATTCATCAGTAGAAAAGATAGGTTCTCATAACCATTTAATATGAGATAAAGTTAACACTTGTAGAGTTGGATGTGCTGATGGATTCAACTAAATTATTTGCATTGTGTTTTTTTATGTTTCTAATTTTTGTTACTCTTGTTGGCAGGGGAGGTATCATTGACAGTTTTGGCATTGATGTAAACAAGAACATGACAGCACTTGCAGGACGAGTCATTGGGCCACCAGAGTTGAAGTTAGGAGACCCTTCCGAGGGCAAGGTGAACAAGTTAACTGTGGATAAGGACAAATGCCAGTGGAATTTGGTTGGAAAATTGGTCGTGAAAGGCATACCAGTTGACCACTGGGCTGTGGTGGACTTCACTGCGTACGAGCAGTACAACAGGCTGAATACCGGGCAATTTATTTCAGGATTTATTAGGCGGTGTGGAAAGTTAGGAATCCAAATGCGGAATCCTCTTTTCTGTGAAACTGCCAACATGCATGCCTTCAGAGAATTCCCTGTGCTACGGGAGCTGCTCGACAAGGTTTACAAAAAAGCAAGATGCCAATTACAAATTCTTGTGTGTGTCATGGCTAGGAGGGATGCTGGCTATGGATATCTTAAGTGGTTCTCTGAGACCAGATTGGGGATGGTTACTCAATGTTGTTTGTCCGGCCCCGCCAACAAAGTCAGTGATCAGTATCTTGCCAATCTTGCTCTCAAGTTGAACGCTAAGCTAGGGGGCAGCAATGTAGAGCTTATAGAAAGACTTCCACGGTTTGAAGGTGAAGGACATGTGATGTTTATTGGTGCTGATGTCAATCACCCAGGCTCTCAGAACACAACTAGTCCATCAATAGCGGCTGTTGTTGCCACAGTGAATTGGCCTGCAGCAAACCGCTATGCAGCTCGAATTCGCCCACAAGCCCATCGAATGGAGAAGATTCAGAATTTTGGGGCGATGTGCCTGGAGCTTGTTGAGGCTTATGTTCAGGCAAATAAAGTCAAGCCAGAGAAGATTGTGGTGTTCCGTGATGGTGTAAGTGAGGGCCAATTTGACATGGTTCTGAATGAAGAATTACTTGATCTCAAGAGAGCAATCCAGGGGGGAAATTACTGCCCGACCATTACTCTTATTGTGGCCCGGAAGAGACACCTAACCCGGTTGTTTCCTAAGGTAAATGATCGGAGCTTTAATGGGAATGTGCCTCCAGGCACTGTTGTGGACACAACAGTGGTCCACCTATCTGAGTTCGACTTCTATCTTTGCAGCCACTATGGTACACTTGGGACAAGCAAACCCACGCACTATCATGTCCTACACGATGAGCACAGGTTTAGTTCTGACCAGATCCAGAAGCTTATCTATAACTTGTGTTTCACCTTTGCTCGGTGTACAAAACCTGTCTCGCTGGTCCCACCAGTGTACTATGCTGACCTTGCTGCCTATAGAGGAAGGCTGTACTATGATGCAATTGTGGCAGAGGTTGGAGCTTCAGCTGCAACTTCATCATCAGTCGCCTCACCATCATCATCATCGGCTGGAGCTTGGCCCAATGACGGGCTTTACCGTCTGCATGGTGCTCTGGAGAACATGATGTTTTTCATCTGAAAAGAATCATGGATCCGGATCTCCTTTTCTACTTGCTGTACTGAAGAAGAAGGTTCTACATATCTGGTGAAAAGGCCTGTAGCAGCTTCAACAACAACCTCCTTTCCTATGCATAAATTAGTAAAGGAGTTTGTGCGTGAATCTAATGGGTGTCTAGTGATGTTAGTTGTCATGGCCAATGCTGGCCATATGCTAACATTTTCACCGTGTTTGGACATGTCTGTTTTGTTGTCATTCCAAGCGTGTTTGTGAGTTGTATTTACTGTTGTGTGTGTTCATGTATTACAGGGTTTGCAGGGTTGTGATGTGATGTTTTTAGGTTGTTCTGGTCTGCACTACGTCTTTCTTCAATGAGTTTCTACTTTGTTAAGTGCCTAATGCTACAATGACCTCGTTTTTTTTCTTCTTTTTTTTTTTTCTTTGAGTCGAGTGAATTACGTGAATCCAAGCCACTTGTTTTCTTTTCTCGTCTTTTGCAACCACGACGGTATTTCAACGAACATGTATGTGTAGACCCCCAATTTTAGACAGACCATTTTTTTTTTACCATCTTTTGGAGGCTTTTAGACACTTCTAGAGAGGGACCTTAGCTGGGGAGGACACGTGGCATAGGAGGATATTCTGGTGGTTTGTTGAGAGCAGAGAGAGATATAGGCTGGGGGAGTGACATGTGGCAGTGGGATTCTCTGGCCGTTAGAACTTTTCCTGTAGTCTTGGAGGGCAAGAAAGAGAGAAGCGGAGAAGGGAGGGAGGATTTTTTTCAGCAGATTGGGGAGTTTTAGAGAGGGAGCATGTCAGCAGATTGGGGGAGTTTGAGAGAGAGTGAGGCTGT
Organism: Vitis riparia; assembly: GCF_004353265.1. NCBI lineage: Eukaryota > Viridiplantae > Streptophyta > Magnoliopsida > Vitales > Vitaceae > Vitis > Vitis riparia. The sequence goes on from NC_048440.1 coordinate 4,792,784, forward strand.
TAGAGAGAGTGGGATGGTTGGACAGTAAGAGGGTGACACGCTTCTGGGAGGGGGGATTTTTGGGTGTCTTGGGCAGCAAGAAAATTTCAGAGAGCAGAGGCAGGCAGAGGATGGTTGGAGGTTTTTGAAGAGGAACGGTGAGAGAGTGCTGTTGAAGGAGCGGGGTGATATTCTGGGTTTTAGAGAGAAAACTTGAGGATTTTTCTGGTGAAGGTCTGTTTCGAGAGAGGTGCAGAGAGAGGCTTGGGAAGCAAGAAAGGAGGCAGAGCAGAAGAAAAGGAGAGGAAAACCAGACCTGGAAGCAGAGGGGGAGCTGGAGCAGAGAGGGGAGCAAAGAGGAAGCAGGGGGAGTTGGAGATTTCTTCTGAGGTTTTAGAGATGAGAGCTTGGTCGAAGCCAAGCAGATCAGTATGATTATCGGGTCTCCCATTTTCTACTGTTCTCATTTCTTTCCCTGTATATCTATATCTATGGATGTTATTTGATGCTTTGATATAGACACCAGATGCCAGATTTCATCTTGTTGATCATTGGTTAGCTATGGACATGTCATTGGTTTACTCATCTTTTTCCTTTGTGTTAAGTTTGGGGAATGAATCTGATTGAAGACTTGTTGTTGCTTGATGTTTGGGGAATCATATTTTAGTTTCTTTAATTTCATCTTGGAACGCTCAATTGTTCCAAGCCCATGGACAAATAATGAAATGTGGCTTTTTTGGCTGCCTACTCCTTGTCTTCCTCTTCTCTGTTTCTTTTGGGTTTCATTTCAATATTTCTGCATCTCTTTCCTTTACCCTTCTCCACTGCCATTCACTCCTCCCCCACCACCTCAATCCATGCCAATGTCGCCACAAACTGTGATTCTGATAGCCCTCCAGTGCTCTGTCTCAAAGATGATTCCTGCTTCTGATTAGGGCAGTTTCTTTAACTCTTGGACGTGTTTTCTCCGACCTAAGAATTATAGGTCCAGACTATGTCCCTGGTGAGAAGAATGATCAGTATGTCAAGAGTGTGCAGAGGATTGTTATTTGGATGGGAAAGAAACAGGAAATTGTTGAGGATGTGCCCTATGGAAACACTGTTGCTATGGTTGATTCGGATCAGTTCATCACTAAGGATGCTACATTGATCAATTGAGAAGGAACTAATGCATGGGAATTTGCTTCTGAATTAATTGGTGGCCTGTACTCTTCCTCGGCATGGTGTGGACAATGTAAGAAGCTAGTTCCTGAGTGGAAAAAGGTTTCTAATAACTTGAAGGGGACAGATGGCGATTACGTGGAAAGTGGCTCTTGCCCTAGGCTATTGGTTGCATGGCAATATTGAAGTCATCTGAGATGGCTTATGTGACTTGTTTAAAACTGGCTAATGTGTGTATGAAGGTGAGTTTGTCTACAAAGCAGAGGGATGTTTGGGTGAGTAAATAAGGAAACTTGAAGATATTTCTATCCATGAAGTGTAATCTGCTGATGATATATTAAACATTGCCAGTACCTTACGGGCAATGCCAGAAGTTGATCCCGAAACACCGAAGATAGAGGGCTAACTGAAGACCTTTCAGATTGACTTCAGATTTTCGGAACGTACTTTAATTGTAACTGAAATCCATGAGCATCCGAGGCACAACATGCAAGTGAAGTCACATCAAGCAGAGGGCTTCGTTTTTCTGGTAAGCAACTTGGTGGCAGAAAATCCCTGGGATTGCATTCTGGTTCATGCTCCAGACCTTGAAAGTCTGAAATGGCCTCAGTCATATAGTCCTATAAAATTTGTGAGCCATGCAAGGCAAAAGGGTTGGGTCTGGAAAAGGAAATTAATGGATTTCAAATGACGTAAAGCAGCAGATACCTGTTGGATTACTAGAGCTGGGAGACGCTATTTTCCTACGTCTATCAGGCTTGACACAATCTGGATTGTCGAATGTTGGCAAGGATCATTTGCAAGCATCCATTCTTGCATAGGGAGCTGGCAGGAATTCTTGTCATACCTGATCCATTAAAACCTGGTGTTGGTGGTGTGAAATCTGTCCAACCCGCATATGGGGCAGACCTGAGTTCTAAGCAGGGCTCTTATCATGGATGATAAGAACTGAAATGACAAACCTATTTGTTTTCTTTTAGTCATTTAAATTATTGGTCTCTGCTAATCACTTCTATAGATGAACTTTTTTTTTTTTTTGCTTTTTTAGTCATCTATACTTATAATTTTATGTTAATATCAAAATTTATTATAGCAACTTTAGAGATCAAATTCGTAAAATATCAATAATTTAATATTTGAAAAAATAATTTTAATTATTAATTTTAAATGTTAGTAATAATTTATACCATATTATTTCATTCTTGACTTTTTTTTTAATATAAACTTTAAGGGTTAAGTCGAGTACATTCACTTTCAAAATGTAATTAATGATTGTGAAAATTTGATTTTATTATTTTAAATACACACAACTTTTGTGAACTATTTTTTACCATATTCAGTGAAATAAATTAAATTAAATTCGTGAGTTTCCTATATAATTTGTTATTAAGAAATAGTTTGATGATAAATTATTTCCTTTAAATAATTTATAAATAAATTTAAATTAATTAAAATATTATATAAAATGATACAACATACTAATAATTTAGCCACAATTATGGTATTAATCCATAAATAATATTCATAAATAGCTATATCAAGTATATTGTAATGTATTATAATATTAATATAAGATTATTCTTCATGTTTTTAAAATTATTTTATAGTTTTTATAATTAACTTTAAATTGTATTGGTATTAATCTTACTTCTATCTTATTTTTAAAGTTAACTTTAAGTTTTCCGTTGACTAATTCAAATAAATTCTTTAAATTCAAAATTTATTAAAGTAAATTAAGAGATGTATAATATTAATAATGTAATATTTGAAAATTAATTTTTTATTTTCATTAAGTAGTAATGATATGGATATGAGAGAGATATAAATAATTAAATGTTTAAAAATCAATTTTATTTATTAATTGTTAATAATTAATAATGACGATATCATATCTCTTCATATTTGAGTTATTTCAAAGGAATGATCTTTTTTTTTTAATTCTTTAAATTCAAATTTTCATATTCATGTGATTCAAATTCTTTAAACTTAAATTTTAATGATGTCATGGGTTGGAATATATATATAATTAAAACATGTGGTTACTATTCACATCAGAAGTTAAAAAGTTAACAATAACTCATTGATTGTTTGTATTGTTTAAGATTCTTATTTTTCTTATTTAAGGAGGTTTGATCCTCAGTCGTAGGCAGATCGAATTTTAAGCTCCTTAAGCTTTCCTTTCTCTCTTTTTTCTCTCTCAAGATGTAAGCTTTTTAGTTGAAGTTTTCCTTTCTTCTTTCATCTCCTATCACTCCATTGTAAGTTCTCTCCTAAATATGTACGCTTTCAATTTTTTTGTAGTATATGAATTTTACGTTTTAAGTTTTAAGTTCCTTTATTTTAAATTATAGCCCCAAATCATATATATATATATATATAGAAGTTGTCATAACTAAAAACTATGTAATTATTTCATTATTTTTATTATTTAATTATTGTTAATTAATATTATAAAATTTTAGTATCATTTGTATTATTGGTTTATTTTTTTCATATAATTTGTATTATTTGTTATTTTTTTCATGATTAAACTATATATGTGAAATCATATAAAGGTAAAAATTCACTCAACCTACGATTATAAAGAATTATAGAAATATGATAAATTTTCATAGCCTGAAGTTTTTATGTAAATATTATTGTCACTACAAGAAAAATGGGTCTTCATTGACAGTTTTTCATCGTCAAGATAAGGTATATCTATTAAGGTAGATCGGTATTCACATATGTCATCTATGCCAGTGTCAAGAAATTATAAAAGCTAGCTTGACATATGCATATGTTAAGGTAGACCTTATTTTTATCAATGTCGGAATCTTATTAATATGACATATGTTAATATTTCTTCCACTTCAGTCAGGGTTAGATTAAACATATGTGAAGGTTGACTCATTGTTTTGTCAAAATTATGTTCAATATATGTTAAGTTTAAGTATGATATATGTCAATGTTGTTTTATATGCTTTTAAATTTAATTTACACATATGTCAAAGATGTGTTTTTTTTTTTCCCAAAATTGAAATTTTAATATGTTAAGGTTCCTTTATTCTTATGTCAAGGAATATAGTTTCTTTTATGTCAAGATTTCTTTATTCATATATCAAGGAAATTGTTTTATTTCATATCAAGGTTGCATATGGAACATGTCAACAACTTAACCTGTTGCCCAAATGATCTGCATCAAAATTGAACCTATATATTGTGTATATATATATAGATAAAGTACATGAATGTATAAAATATATATATTTTTTAAAATATGAACATGTAAGCAAATATATTGACAAAAAAAAATTTTAATATTTGTGCATAATCTTGTATTATCATCACATACATCCAAAAAAAGGCAAATATGTACCCAAAAATCCAATAGTTATAGATGATAAATAGAATGTATGCATGATCTTATGCCTTCAAAAGTATTGTAACTGCTGCAAATGCCACCTAACCTTCTACAAGTAGGAAAAAAACATCAGTATATGTTTATATTTGAAAGATTAATAAAAAGATATAAACATGTATCCAAATTGTTAGAAAAATTAGGCTAATCCAACCTATGGTAATCACCCTAGAGGGGGGAGGGGGGAGGGAGGAGGGGAGTGAATAGGGTATGGTCTCTCTTTGTACATTTAAATTGCAAGAGATAATTATATGCAAATATATAATAAAATAATATAAAAACAATTGCATATAAATTAAGAGAATAGGGAAGAGAAAATGCAAACACAATATTTTTATAGTGGTTCGACGCAACTCAACCTACGTCTACTATCTTATAACTTCAATCCTAAGCTTGACGTTCCACTATTTCAAGGCTTTTAAACCAAGCCTTCAAGCAATACAATTAGATTATGGTTCCAATCCACCCTGTTGGACTTTTGGCTCTAAGCACCCTTTACAATCCTCAAGAGATACCCCACTCTTGAACAACCTCTCAAGTGATACCCCACACTTGAGAATCTCTAAGTGATACCTCACTCTTAAACAACCCCTCAAGTGATACTCCTCACTTGAAAATCCCTAAGTGATACCTCACACTTAGACTTTTCTTCTCAAAGATTTACAAATGATTTCACAAAATCCTAGTACAAAACTTTAGGCTCAAATGATACAAGAAAACTAGGATTGAATGGTGTACTAATGATATGCAAGTTTCAGAACAATGGTGCACTAAGAAATACTCTCCCAAGGTTCAAATATATTCAAGAAAGGTTTAAGAAGGTTAAGCTCATGAAACAATGAAGATTTGGAGTCTTTTTATAGAGGAAAAAGGCTAAACTAGCCATTGGGGGTTCAATCGGTTGACTAGCAATTAACATTTAATGCTTGGCGAGTGACTGTTGGACCTCGACCGCCCCTTGACCGGACCTTGATTAGTTGAGATGGGGCTCAACCTATTGAGGTTCAACCTTGATCGATTGAACAATCATTCTAGAAGAGAGAGAAGAGCTTTTTGCCCCCCTTGATCAGTTGAGTTGAGGGTTGACCGGTTTCTCATCCGGTTCAATCAGTTGAGCCATTTTTGGCTCAACAGCCAACTTTTTCAACTTAAAACCTTTTAAACAAGTTTGAAAATCATTTGACACAAGGTTTAGTTGAAAACATGAAATCATCCAATTTTAAAGGATTTAAAATGAAAAAAAAATCTTTGATGATTTTGGTGCATAAGTAAAGAATGTAATGCATGAAAATCTTAGTGCACCAACAACCTTACAAAGAGATCTTATGAAGTTTGAGTGTTGAAAAACACTTATCTTTGAGGTCTTCTTCTTCTTAATGATTTTTCTTTGACTTGATTTGTCTTTGTGATTGCCACTTTGAAAATCGTCTTGCCTAATCACACTTGAAAAATAATCATTAGTTCTAAACCTTGTTTTGTTATCACCAAAACCGAGATTAACCAAACCTTGGTTTCACAATCTCCCCCTTTTTGATGATGACAAAACCAAGGTTGCTAAAAAGCTCCCCCTCAATATCTGCTCCTTTGAATTTAGAAAATATTCAAGTTTAGAAACTTCAAGGAGTATATTAAAGGTACTCAAAATGATATAATAAAAAATAAATAGCATAAAGAGCAATTTAGCAATTGGCAAGATATTATTATTAAATATGATGCATGCAATTATAACCAATAAAGCACATAGCATCAATATGAATAGGATTGCTAAAACAATATTGACATTTTTTCCCAAGTTAGCAACCTATCATACTTTTCTTTTTTGTCATCAACAAAAAGTTTCAATAAAGTATATAAGGGAAATCACATAATATCAAAAGTTAAAGAATAAACAATAAGCATAATATAATTTTTCATGAAAATGAATCTTCCCCTTTTTCATTTAAGAACATTTTTCAAATAAAAGGTTGCTCAATCTTAGAGCATTCCCAATTCAAAGCATGATTTGGAAAAGATATATGGGAAAACATAAGCATTTAAAAAGATATACAACAGGCATTGAATAACACTATTGGCGCATACAAGCATATGATTATTCAATTTTACCTAGGTATATATTAAAAAAATCTTCTTTTTAATCCAAACCTTGGTTTAACAAATATATCAATTTTATCAATGTGATACCAAAAGTTATATTACTAACAAAAATTATACCAAGTGTTAGTAAAATAATAAAATGATATTGCAAATTAAGCTTCAGAAGGGATACCATTACCAATATTATCAATGCATTCTTTCTAAGATAAGCATATCCTTCTTCTTGCATGGATCCCTACAAAACAAATTAAGTAACCTTTGGTACCCATATCTTTTTGGGTCCTAAAGGGATCTTTCTTCCCTTTGGAATCCAAAATAATTTAGAGTTTTGAAAAACATAAGGATCTTCATAAGGGACAAATATCACTAACGTGACCTCCTCTTCTATAAAGATTGCAAATAGTTGAAGGTGAAAAACTAGAGGCTTCCTTTATAAAATAATTCTTAAAATATTTTTTATTTTTGAAAGGCTTGTAACCTAGCCCATTTTTTTTTATTTTTTTTATTTATTTTTTTATCAAAAATGCACTTTTGACTTGCCAAAATCATATCAAAAGTCTTTTGACCATTTGATCATTTTTGTAGAGAGGATGTTAACCATTGATTTTTCTTTTTCAACTCCTCATTTTCCTTTTCAAAAGAGATTTTGCCTTCTCAATATTTTCAAATTTTTTCCTTAAACTCATTGAGTTCATTGTGAAGACAAGAAATCTTTTTCTTGAGAGAGACATTTTTTAACCCAAGTTTGTCAAGATCAAAATATAATTCTTGAAGTATATCTTGAAACTCACCATATTTAGAGTTGGAATTTACCTCATCTTCATGTTCCTCCAAATCCATGAAGCACATGTTGGCATCCTTATTTGTGCAATCTTCTTCCATGGAGTCTTCACTACTTTCACTTTCACTCTCTTCATCTTCATCATCATTTGTTGAAGCCATAAATGTTACACTTTTTTTTTTTTTTTTCTTCAACTTTTTGATGATTGTTCAAATTTATCTCATAAGTCATGAGTGATCCAATGAGTTCTTCAAGTGAGAGTTTGGTGAGATCCTTTGCTTCTTGAATAACCGTCACTTTTGTTTCCCATTTCTTTGGTAGAGACCTTAAGATCTTCATAACTTTCTCTACTTGTAGGTCTTTTCCAAGGCTTCAAGTTCATTCACGATCACTATGAACCTAGAAAACATCTCTACAATAGATTCAAAATCCTTCATAGAAAACAATCCATAATCATGCACAAGGATGTTGATTCTAGACTCTTTAACTTGGTTGGTTCCCTCATGAGTGATTTCTAATAGTCTCCAAATTTTTTTATCTGACTTACATTGCCAAACATGATTAAATTCATTTCTCTCAATAGCACAATGTAAGATATAAACGACTTTGGCATTTAATTGAACTTTCTTTTTATCAAGCTCATCCCATTCTTGCTTAGGTTTTGGAAACGTCACTCCATTTTCTAATTTTGAAGGAATGTGGGGACCATCTTCAATGACATCCCATAGATAAAGATTAATAGATTTTAAAAACCAAGACATTTTTCCTTTCCAATAGGAATAATCGATTCTCGTAAAGAATGGAGGTCAGGTGGTTGAAAAACTTTTAATGTGAGGTGAGCTTGATGGATTAGTCATTACCTCTTAGATGATTAAGTCTTAAACAAGAGGCCTAGCTTTGATACCAATTGTTAGAAAAATTAGGCTAATCCAACCTATGGTAATCACCTTTGGGGGGGGGGGGGGTGAATAGGGTGATGGTCTCTTTTTGTTAATTTAAATTATGTGAATGCAAGGGATAATTATATGCAAATATATAATAAAAAAAATTGCATATAAATTAAGAGAATAGGGAAGAGAAAATGCAAACACAATATTTTTATAGTGGTTCGACGCAACCCGACCTACGTCTACTCTCTTCTAACTTCAATCCTAAGCTTGATGTTTCACTATTTCAAGGCTTTTAAACCAAGCCTTCAAGCAATACAATTGGATTATGGTTCCAATCCACCCTCTTGGACTTTTGGCTCCAAGCACCCTTTACAATCCTCAAGAGATACTCCACTCTTGAACAACCTCTCAAGTGATACCCCACTCTTGAACAACCTCTCAAGTGATACCCCATACTTGAGAATCTCTAAGTGATACCTCACTCTTGAACAACCCCTCAAGTGATACTCCTCACTTGAAAATCCCTAAGTGATACCTCACACTTAGAATTTTCTTCTCAAAGATTTACAAATGGTTTCACAAAATCCTAGTACAAAACTTTAGGCTCAAATGATACAAGAAAACTAGGATTGAATGGTGTACTAATGATATGTAAGTTTTAGAACAATGGTGCACTAAAAAAGACTTTCCCAAGGCTTAAATATATTCAAGAAAGGTTTAGGAAGGCTAAGCTCATGAAACAATGAAAATTTGGAGCCTTTTTATAGAGGAAAAATGCAAACTAGCCGTTAGGGGTTCAACCGGTCGAGCTAGGGGTCGACCGGTTGACTAACTACTAGCATTTAATGTTTGACAAGTGACCATTGGACCTTGACTGCCCTTTGACCAGACCTCGACTGGTTGAGGTAGGGGTCGACCAGTTGAGGTTCAACCTTGATCGATTAAACAACCGTTCTGGAAAAGAGAGAAGGGGTTTTTGCACTCCTCGACCGATTGAGTTAGGGGTTAACCGATTCCTTATCTAGTTCAACCGGTTGAGTCGTTTTTGGCTCAACAACCAACTTTTTCAACTTAAAACCTTTTAAACAAGTTTGGAAATCATTTGACACAAGGTTTTAATTGAAAACATGAAATCATTCAATTTTAAAGGATTTAAAATGAAAAAAACTCTTGGATGATTTTGGTGCATAAGTAAAGAGTGTAATGCATGAAAATCCTAATGCACCAACAACCTTACAAAGAGATCTTATGAAGCTTGGGTCTTGAAAAACACTTTTCTTTGAGGTTTTCTTCTTCTTAATGATTTCTATTTGGCTTGTTTTGTCTTTGTGATTGCCACTTTGAAAATCATCTTGCCTAATCACACTTGAAAAATAATCATTAGTTCTAAACCTTGTTTTGTTATCATCAAAACCGAGATTAACCAAACCTTGGTTTCACACAAATGTATTCCCAAACAACCTAACAACTATATATAATCTTGTTATCTTGTCAAATATATCTAAAAAAATGATAGATATTTACCCAAAAATAACCAAATATCAAGTAGCTGTACATGATAACAAAACTTATGCGTGATCTTTTCCTCTAAAAACTGCAGCTACTGCAAATGTCACCTAACCTCTGGCAAGAAAGAAAAAGTAACATTATTTTATGTTTGTGTTTAAATGTTCATTAAAAAGATATAAATATGTATCATAAATATATTGAAATGTTTCAACAAACAACCTAGCAAGTATACATGATCTTGTACTATTATCAAATATATATATAAGATATTTACTAAAAAAGAACCAAAAATTAAATAATTATATATGCATGATAACAAGAACTTATACATGATCTTGTACTCTTATCAAATATATATATATATATATATATATATAAATGGCATAGATATTTACCAAAAATTCCATTAGCTATACATGATGACAAAAACTTATGCATGATTTTGTACTCTCAAAATTGTAAGTGTTGCAAATATCACCCAACCTCTTGCAAATAAGAAAAAAAACAACATTAGTCTATGTTTATATTTAAAATTACTAATTAAAAAGATATAAACATGTACCCAAATACATAAAAAAAAATAAAAAAAATCTAGCAATAAACTTTTAGGGAAAAAAAATATAGATAAGATATATACCTAAAAATATCTAATAAAATAAAAAACTAATCGCAACTTTACATATATGATAGCAAGAACCTATGCTGATGTTGTATTCTCAAAATTTCAACTACTGCAAATGTTATTCAACCTCTTGCAAGTAGATAAAAAATATACATTACTTTAAGTCTATATTTGAAATTTTACTAAAATGACATTAACATGTACCAAAATTTATGCAAAAAGAATCCAATAGACATACATAATAATAATAATAATAATAATAATAAACATGAATTTGTACTTTCATCAAGTGTATCTTTTCAAAGATATAGGTATGTACTCAAAAGTATTCAAAACTTCAGTATTTATGCATGACAATAAGATCTTATGTATGGTCTTGTAATCTCAAAATTGCAACAACCGCAAATGTCACCCTATACCTTGTAAAGAGGAAAAATGCAACATTAATTGAAATTTATGTTTGAAATTTTATTAAAAAATTATAAAATTCACATACCCACTATACTTGGTCTAAGATAAGAGTGCTAACAAATGAGATCCATTCAGATCTCACTTCATCTAACTCAACTTGTGAATAGGTTTTTTTTCCCTTCAAACTAAAATATATGACAAAAGAAAATGTGTTAATGTGAAACATTAAATATATGTATAAGTTCTCATGTATTTATGAAAATACATAGGTAAATAAACCTGAGATGTTAGGAGACTTCTATTTGCTATTATGTCTTGCATTTATCACATGACAAAATACTATCACATGACACCATCCAACTGTTTGGGCCATTATGAGCAAAATTATATCAACAAAATTTCACAATCAAATACGACACCATATAAATTTGGTCAATTTTTTTATCCTTCACATTTAAATTTATAAAAACAATGAATGATATAATGTTAGTTTCAAGTAAAATTTGCACCTAAATTAAGTTAATACATGTCTAGCATAATACCCTAAGCTCCCATGTTTAAAACTTGGAGGGTTAAATTAGGTAAAATATAAGAATGTCAAATAACATGTATATGTGAAATATGGACAACATAAAGGTAATGATTAATTATATTTATTAAGAATAGTGATTAACTTTAGAAAAAGAGAATAGTTAACTTTTGTCTATGTGAGAATATCCTTTAGAAAAGATCATGACTTTTAAGACTTCATTAAGGTAAATCAATCAAGCTTCAAGAGCAATTATCGATAATATATTTGGAAATATGTAGTATTAGCTTCCTTTTACATCTTATAGATTGACATTATAGAAGAAAAATGCAATTAATAATTACAAGGAATAAATGTTTTACATATGAACAATTTGATTGAAGATGGATAAAAGAGTAAAGAGTTTAGATTAGAGAGAGAGAGAGAGAGAGAGAGAGAGAGAGAGAGAGAGAGAGAGAGGTTGTGTCTTATAGGAAACATCTAAACTAAATATAGGATGTTTATAAGACATATTAAGGCCAAAAGAAAGATATAAAGAACAACTCACACCTAAGTAACATGATCAAAGCTATCTAAAGGATTCCCATTGCTTCCTTACCTACACACACATCTAAATGGTTCTAAAGGATTGTAAATGCTATGGATATAGTGATCAAAATTTAATAATTGTTCTTCCTATGACCAACATTTCAAATTGACTAATTATGTCTACATTAATTTTTTTTATGCTTGAATTTTCTAAGGTTTGATCTTCCATATTAGAATACAATTGAAAAAAGTCTTGTATTCATGCATTTTTAACAAAAAATTTCCTATTTTTCTTTTAGTTGCTATTACTATTTCTTGAAATATTAATTGTAAAAGGTGAAAATGGATCATAAATCTTTCAATCACATGAAAAAATGCGTTTGTTCCTTTTTAGTACTACTTCATTACTAGTGGAATAATGGACATATGAGTACATTGTATTCATAGCAATTTAGATTATATTTTCATAAGGTGGTGAAACAAACATATATAGTATCCTTTTCAACTCAAGTTAGGAATAGGAAATAATAACAAAAACAATTATAAGCTAAGAAAATTCATATATATATATATAGTGTGGATCCTGCATTTTGCACGATGCGTTCCCACTCGATGGTGTGACTCATTTTTTTTTTTTTGTGAAATTTTGATTTTTTTTGGAAAAGACTTGGAGTCACCACTTATTTTTGTTTTATTTTTTTTAAGAGAAAACAAAATAAGAAAGAAAACCCTAAGAGTGACTTATTATTTGAAAAAGACAGTCTGTAGAAAACTAAAGTCTGGTCTGGGGGTCAGATTACCTATTAGGAAAGTACGGTAGTGAGCTGTAGCACCCCCTCTAAGTCCTATAATAAGGTCTATACTGAATAAAGTGAGACAAGTGTGGCAATTGATAAGGAAATCAATGGATACCAATGAAATGATCAAATAATCAAACAAATCGAGCATGAGAACGACTAAATAAATAAAGTAGGAATGGGAGCATACCTTAGTAGCAAATAAGAACATGCTATCAAGGAAATAAGGTTAGCTCATAATGATAAAATTAGCACATGCATGTCAAAGAGTAGGACAAAGATCAGATAATATTCATTAAGTATAGCAGTTGACAATTAGAAGAGAAAACTCATATGTAGGATCCCCACCAAAGCCCAGTTTATTTTGCATGAATTAATCCCACAAATTCCATTATTTTGGAATTATGAAAATTGTCTTCATGCTTATTAAAAATCAAGGAAAACGAAAAATTATTTTAAAATCAAAGAAAATTTGTGAAAATGTTTACCTAAAACGAAAGGTAGTAAGTTTATTAAAAAAACGAGATTTTTAGTGACTCTAAACCTTAATGAAGGAAAAAGAAAATGAAGGAATTAAAATTATTTATAAACCATGGTGCAATTAAAATTATTTGAAAAACTGGAATTTGAAAATTGGAGTTTTGAAAATTATTTGAAAATTGAAGTTTTGAAAATTAAATTTGAAAATTGGAGTTTTAAAAATTATTTGAAAATTGAAGTTTTGAAAATTAAATTTTGACAGTTGGAATTTTGAAAATTATTTGAAAATTAAACTTGAAAATTGGAGTTTTGAAGATTAAATTTGGAAAAACTGAAGTTTTGAAAATTATTTGAAAATTGGAGTTTTGAAAATTAAACTTAAAAATTGGAAATTTGAAAATTATTTGAAAAATTAAAGTTTTGAAAATTAAACTTGAAAATTGGAAATTTGAAAATTGGAGTTTTAAAAATTAAATTTTGATAGTTGGAATTTTGAAAATTAAACTTGAAAATTGGAGTTTTGAAGAATAAATTTGGAAAAAAAAGTGTAGTTTTGAAAATTATTTGGAAGTTGGAGTTTTGAAAATTAAACTTGAAAATTAGAGTTTTGAAAATTGAAGTTTTGAAAATTAAATTTGAAAATTAGAGTTTTGAAAATTAAATTTGAAAATTAGAGTTTTGAAAATTATTTGGAAAATCGGAATTTCAAAAATTATTTAAAAAATGATTTGTGAAAATCAAATTTTGATGCATGAGGATAAAGAATAAAAAATGATAAGGCCACGTGAACTTCAAGGATGGCCCACCAAAGGTGGCCATGCACGGAGAGCTTTTATGCATAGGAGACGATGACACGTCGAAATTCTTCCAATTGGGGTTCAGGATGCCTTATAAGGTCAAGATGTTGTTGGATATCTAGGATTCAATGGCTGATTTGGGCCAGGACATTATCAACATTTTATAACAGGGGTTCTTCTGACATTGTGCTAAGTCTACCTGTTTTAGTTTTTTCACCATGAGGGTTGTCATGCTTTTTAATCATCTTCCCAATGTCAACAGTTTGCATCTGCCACAACTGAACCCACACATTAAAGGGTACCATTTATTCTTAAAATTTGAAGTGTCTCTACTCAAAGCTCATGACTATTGATTTTGTTACTCCTGAAAAATTTTATGCCACTATTGACTTGTCATTCATCATTTGCTTGCACTGTGCTCTATGTTATTAGTGAGTTACCAGCTCTCTTGAAAGTGAAGTAATGAATCTCCACTTTGAAAGAGGGCCTGGGTTCTCCATGAATTGCACCAGTTTGCTACCTATTTACACCTAGCAACACATAAGTCACCATGTAGGACTTCGTTCCAAAGGCCCATTTGGAGTGTTAAAATAGACCCTGTATTTGCTTCCATTATGACAACAATGCCCTTACTAAGTAGTGCTCATTCTGGAATCTGGTTGGAAGATGAGCTGGTCTTATTTCCGCTTGATGGTTCAAAGCTTTCTTTCTAGGAGTTGTTCATTGTTCAAAAGCGTGAAAATAATATGCAAGTCCTCATCTTCAACAACTCTTCTTCGCCACCACATTGCTCATTTCTTCCCTGATGCCCATCTTGCCTCAGAACATTGCTGAAGCAATCAAGCACTTACCATGGCGAGGATCAGCAGCACACATTATGTTCTTTGCGTCCCATGTCTATCGAGTGAGCTCCAAGACGGTAAGGGTGTGGTATTGCTATAACCCATGGGATGTGAGTGGTGCAAACCCGACTGAACTTCAAGCTTGATGAGGCCATCTTTCCGACGTTGAATAAAAGCCTCTCATCATTAGCAATTCTCCAACAAAAGGAAATGAGGAAGATCACCACACACTACTTCAGGTTGACATCAAAATCCTTCTCTCTGTATGATCTCACAAGACTCCACCTCTACTTCTTCGACATGGCATCAAGGTGGGATGGTATCGAAGTCGGCAATAGCGCTGGTGAGTTAGCCTTCTTTAGGTCGAGGAGTTCACAAAACCACTTGAAGGTTGTACCCATTTGTCAGTGCCGAAAAACAATTAGTGATTTTGGGTATATGACTTAAGGTTGCATTTTCGGAAGCAATCAAAAGAAAGTGATTGAAATTAGAGAGGTTGTGGAGTACAAGGAATATCCAACAAGTTTTCAAAAGCAATTTAAACTTCTAGATGGTTTTCAAAATAATGGTAGGATTTTTTTAAATAAAAAAAAAATACAAGAAGGGGTCCCAAGAAACAGAGCATGCTCTAAACAATCAATTCATTAAATTAGACTCCATTTCATGTTATAGTTAATGGATCTAAGCAGGTGGAATGAACAATGAGCATTTATATGATTAATCAAATATTAAGCTCAAAGAAGATAATCCATATATCAGTCATTTATAGGGGAAATAAAAAAAACTAGATAGGAAACAAAACATAGCAAGTATGAAATGAACTCAACTTCAACAAAACCTAATCCACAACAAATGATGCTTAAGTAGCAAGGAAAAATGATGAAAAGCAATGAAAATGAGAAAAAATGAATAAGAGATTTGTAAAGAATCCATACCTGAGGGTGTTCCTTTGATCCTCTAAAAGCCTCCCCGCTGAAAGCCTTTTTTTTCCCCAGTTAGTACCTACCCCCTTTTCCCTACCCAACTCACTCTCATTTTCTTCCAAAAAACCCTTTGTTTTTGCTTCCCCTCCAAGCCTCTACCAATTCTACTGCTCACCGTTTTGAAAAAATGTCACCATCCTCAACCACCACCATGGCAAGGTGGTAGTGTTGTCTTTGCCACATGTCTCAATAGCTTGCTCACCCTTGGAAGCCATCCTCCATTCCCAAATAAAATGCCCAGCTCCTTTTGGTCCAAATAGGAGTCTACATATAGGTATTTATTCATGTGAGAGAAAGCCATATAAAATCTTTACATTTCAAAAATCAACTAAATTTTAATTCAAGAAAGCAACTTAAATGTAGGTAAGTCTTCAAAAAGTTAGAAAATGAACAAAAAGTTTAGGAGAAGAAAAAAATGTAACCTCAATAACTATCCACTTTAGCTCTTTTTTGTATCCTTTCTTCTTTTGAGATACAGAAATTCGAAACCCCCTACAAAAAATAAGATTACATTAGTGTTCATTTTGAGACATGAAAACTAAAATTATGGTAGACTTACATGTTCACAATATCTTTTATATCTTGGTATGGTTGTTGTGGTAGCGAGTATAAATAGTAGATTGTTTGTGATTTGAGGTCAATTACAGCCAAAACCCAATGAAACTTAGAATATATTAACATAAAATTTAGATAAATAGCATTTATAAGGCTAAAAAATTTAAAACAATTATGATTAACAACTTACTTTGGGTTATATTGAAGAAAAATTAGGTTTTCCAATTTAAAGTCAATTAGGCAATCAACAATGAACCTTGCTCTTTTTTCAATTTATGAGGCTATTAATCTAGCCTTGGACACCATTCCTGGATGAATAAATATAATTTTCTCATGTAGTGTATCATCCAAATGTTCATGCAACTACCTAATGAAATGTCACCCAATTTAGAATTACTTAAAAAAAAAAAAAAACTTCTACTTATCTATATCATGAATGTAACATAGAGATTTATAACAAAATCTCACCAAATATAGAAACATATATAATTCATAGTCAACTCTTTTGTAGAAATTACATCCTTCATTTCAGTTGTCAAGAGGAAGGTTTGAAATTTCATCCCAAAAACATTGATTGGAAAGTCAACTGTGGGTGTTGGTTTACCTTCCAACATTGCTGAAACTGTTTTAGAAAACAGTTGTATATCTCTAGGATTTTCATATTTGATTTTCTTTGGGGATGTTTGTATCTTCTTCATTTTATTATTCCTTTTTCCAACATCCTAAACACATATAAATAGATGCATGACATTAAAATAAAAATGAATAAACCAAGAGTGTAGGAAAATATTACTCAACTTCGAAAGTTTGGGTATAATGTTATTCACCTCATCATTTTCATCATCTAAATGCAACATGCCACAAAACCTCATATCCAACACCCTCCCTTATTGTACTAATGTTTCTAGAAAGTGGGAATGGAAGAAGTGCATTAGGTTGAAGAGGGTAAAGGATGACCACTAATATATCAGTACCATCAATGGAAATCTTTGAATCCTATAAATAAGTTCCATATGCAATAATGTTCACTTTAGTTTCAAAAGCTAATTTGCATTTATAAACCTGTAAAAACATATTTTGTAATCCTTAGTCTTTCATTTTAGTTATTTTATATATTATTTTTATAAATTTAATTTAGGAAAAACCATATATATCTTAGTTAGTGGAGAAGCTTTTCAAGTCCCTTATGCTGATAGGTTCTCCATATGAGCACTATAATGAGTTTTCCTTCGTATTTCTTCATGTTGCAACAATTGTTTCCTTATGTTTGTGTTGCTCACTTCAGAGTGGGGTGTGAGGGATTTTTATTTTTATTTTTTTCAACTTTCAAAGCAATAATCTCCTCTTCCAAGCTTTTTACTTTCTCCCTTAACATCCTTTGACATTCCTCTTCTTCAAGAGTTTTTGTGGGTTTTGGTGTGTTGAAGAATTGTTTGGGATTTTTTTTTTCTTACCTTTTCCTCTAACCCATTCGAGATGCTCTGATGTACCCAATGCTAAAGTGAGGATATCCTTTTGGTCAACACATGTAATCTTCCTTTCCTCAATAGCCTTCGCCAACTCATCCTAAAACAAATATAAGATGCTTCAAGAGTCATATTAAATAAAAAAACAAATGAAATTGACTAAAACTAAGTATAGGTTTGACAACTTACAATCTTTTCTGCTATAGGCCTCATAACATCATCATATTCACATTTTTTTCAATCTTGTTAGTTTCCAATAGACCCATCTATCAATAGGTTTCCTCAAACATGTCTTTTGCATCTATTAAAAAACAAAAAAGTGAAGTAATTAAACTTTACAAAAGTAAATGTCCAACAAAATAAAATGCATTAATTCAACTTACCAATTCTTCCTAAAGTCTTACATATCATTTCCTACTCACTCGATGAATATAGACGTATTTTGCCCTCATTTCTTGTCCTTTTTAAATTTAATTTGAAACTCTATTGACAACCTATTAGCCACTAACTTTCTCCAATCTTCAATTGGAATGTAATTATATTCAATTGGTGGTTGTAAAAGGTACTAGGGCTTATCCTTATAAGACAAGATATACTCTTTCGTCAATGTGTGCCCGAATGACCTAAAACTAGTCCCAATGGATGATATGATGTTGTATTTGCTATTCTCATCAACTAAGAATGCACCTTAAAATATAAGATCTTGATTATTTAATAAGCATGTAAGGTTTACACAAAATATAGGAAAATAATTTCAGTAGATTACTATATACCTTATAAGAAGATCTTGATTATTTAATAATCATGTAAGGTCTACACAAAATATAGGAAAATAATTTCAATAGATTACTATATACCTTAACACAATCCCATAATTTCTCCTTCAATTCCACAGGCACTACTTTCCAATCAATATGATATATTGGTATCATGGTTTGTGCTAGCACACCCAAATATGATACAAGTTGTACATATCCCTCACCCACTCCCTCACCATCATCATTATATTGACTATCAATTTTCACTCATTCACTTCTCTTTTTAGCAATTTCAAGTTTTAAAGTTGGGCCTTTTAACCTTTTTGGTGAAGTAATCTTCTGTTTTCCTTCATTTTCATCCATTTATATGACAATCAAAAGAATATTATCAATCTCATAATACATACATACATATATATATATATATATATATATATATATATATATATATATATATATATATATACATACATACATATATATATCATGATATTTTAATAGTTACCTGCTCTTTATCTCTTCTTGGTGGAGACATCCGTAAAGATGTATCACTTTTCTCCCAAGTTCCCAAATAATTAAGAATTATGCAATAATAAACAACACTTGAAAATGTATCTTAACTAAATATAAAGAAATTAGTTACAACATGATTTCATAAGTAGGAATAAATCATTGTTGTATAGACTTTACAATACATGAAAATTAATCTTAAATCTCGATTATGAAATCGGCATAAAATTAATAGGATAATCTATTGCTAAACCTCAACAACATATCATTGAGTTTAAAGAAAATTACATGACTTATCTTATAAACACACACACACACACACATTCTACCATTATAGCTTAGTTAAATTACATCTATTTTAGTCACTACTGTTGTAAGGTCCTAGTTGGAATGCACGCTTCTAGTTAGGATGCAATACTCATAAAATGAAGTTTAAGGGTGTGGGCTGAGGATGCATCGCAAGGTGTTTGATTTTCCTACTATTAAGCATATAAGCATTTATCATATGTAATGAGATGTTGTTTCCTTAACTTTAATGATTCTAGGATATATGGCTTCACTTACGCAATATTGAGGATGGAGTAATGTCACTAATAGTTAACAATAACAAACCAAAGAGTACGTTCATTGAAGCTAAATAAATTTAAGAAGATGTTCTCTAATTTAACATAAAGTAAAAAAATACACTAGATTCATATTAATGAAACTTTATTTGATTTTTTTTAAATTAATGTTATTCAATTACATAGAATTTTCAACTTGATCAATTATCTCTCAAAAGATTTGTTATCTATCATAAACAAGTGACCTAAAACAAAGGAAGGACCAAGAAAATAAAAATTATGGTATTCATAGATCGTTTTAGTTGGAAATAAGAATATTCAACTATTAATTAAAATGTATTTTTCTATCGCTAGATGATTCCTTACGAGGATCAACTTCATATAGGGTAGTTTGTTATTATGTTTACAGTTAATTCATATATGTTATTTATTAATGTTTCAAACTGGTTCATTGTGGGTTGGTGGATTCAATCCATCTCCCTATAAAACCTTTTGCTTTGTTTTGCATAGTACATAGTTTAACACTTTGATTTAAAGTTTTAATTCAAATCCATGGAAATCTTCAATGGGATTACCCCTTAAATTATTTAAAATTTGAATTTTTATGAAATAGGTGAGTAATGGTTTTATCTTGTCTAATCTGAAATTAAACTTACAATATCAACTTATAAGCAACATTTATTTAACTACATATCAATTAAGCTCAAATGAAAGTTCAAACTATTCAATATATATAAATATGATACTAACTCCATTTATTTAGAATAGATCAGCAAGTATATAATAATAAAAATATATTTAATAGGAATAAAATAAAAACATAACATTGTTGAGCATCACATTGTATATTAACAATAACTCAAAAATCACATAATACACTAAGTAGTCACAAAACACAAAAAAAAAAAAAAAAACAAAAACAAAAAATTAAGCTTAATGTTCAATCCAAATCCCCTCAAAATCAATATGCATACAAATTTCACCATAATCTTCAACTTCATCAAAAGACATAATATTAGGCATCCCATTCGCAAATGGGTGATGCTCCATACAATTGTTGGCTATGTTGTCATCACCTTCTTTGTCAAACAACTCTATTTTTAGCTTTGATAATACAATAGACCATCTTTGATCAACTTAATCTTCTACATAAAATACTTGTTGGGCTTGCATTGCCAAAATGAAAGGATTTGATTTATGTCCTATCTTGCAACTCATGTAAACCCAAGCTCATCAACTTTGACACCATTCTTGCTATCAATCCAATCACACTTAAAAACACAAATGTTAAATATGTTATAGTCAAGGTTCCATATCTCTATAACAATCCCATAAAAACACATGTCACCAAGCACAAGATTCTTATCTTTGGCACTTGCAATTTTCATGGTCGATGCCACAATACTGACTTCACTATTTTGGTTGACTTGTGCCTCATCACGGTCCTTGATATGGTAACGACAACCATTAATGATATATCCAGGGTAAGTAAGAACTCGTTGTCTTAGTCCTTGAGCAAGCTACTTAAGTTCCTTTTCTATAGGTTCTTTCTTACTTATGTCATTTGAAACCTAAAAGGTTCATTAATTATATGTAAGTCAATGTAATTTAAATTTTGTAAGCATTAAATTTTAAGGGGAGCATGAACATTGAGTTTCATGCATTTTTTGTAAGCCAATAACTAATGTGTGCACATGTTCATCCTCTAGCCATTTCACTCTCTTTGATTGACGAGGATATTTTGTCTTCAAATATTTCATATGTTCACTATCAAGTAAAAATAGGCAAGTCATGGTTTGTATAAACATTAGTTAGAGTTTCAAACTCATATATTCACATATATGACACTTAATAAAAGGTTGTACAATGGTTGTATTTTGTAGAACATAATAATGTGCTTGCTCTACCAATTTATAATCATGAATAGTTATTGCACAAGCACCAAGTAATGGTTTTCCACATTTCCATTCATCTTTCATACTAGAAGGAATCCCAATTGCATCCATGTCTGATAAATACTCTATTCAAAACTCTAAGGCTTCCTTTACGATATAGCTCTCAGCAATGCACCCTTTTGGACGATTATGATTTCGAACATAACCCTTTAAGACTTTCATGTACCTTTCAAATGGGTACATCCATCTCATATACACTGGTCAACATAATCTAACCTTTTTTACCAAATGCACTGTTAAATGAAGCATGATGTCAAAGATGGAAGTTGGAAAATACTTCTCTAGCAAGCTCAAAGTCACCACTATGTCCTGTTGTAGATCATTCAACCTTGACACATCCATCACCTTTGCATAAAGTGCATTAAAGAAAAAACACAATCTTGTAATGGCATATCTGACATGCTTAGGCAACACGGATCTTATTGCTACTAGTAGTAGTTGTTGCATAAGTGCATGATAATCATGGGACTTAAGACCACTAAGCTTTAGCTCTTCCATGGACACAAGGTTTTTAAAGTTTGAACAATAACCTTCAGGAACCTTCAAATCAGCTAAAGTCTGCAATACTATTTTCTTCTCCTTTCTACTTAGAGTATAGCATACAGGGGGAAGATAAGTTCGCTTCAACCCAAACCTTGGTGCTAAGTCAGGCCTTAAGCCCATTTCGAGAAGATCAAGTCGAGACTTTACTCCATCATTTTTTTTACCTGGAATGTTAAGCAAAGTTCCAATGATGCTCTCGCAAACATTCTTCTTTATATGCAAGACATCCAAGTTGTGTTGGATATAAAAATATCTCCAATATTCAACTTCAAAAAATATAGACTTCTTTTTCCAACAACTTATAGGATTAGCAAAGGATTCACATTGTTTAACCTTCTTTTTCTTTCACCATGAGTTATGAATCATATCAACCTTCTAAATATTTCATCTCTAGTAAGTTCTTTTGGAGGTAACCTAAACTCTTGTTCAGCATTAAATGCCTTCTTTTGCTTTCTAAATGGATAGTTGCATGGAATAAATCTTCTATGGCCAATATATGAGTTCTTATTCCCATGTTTTAGCTAATGAGAATTTGTTTCTTCACCACATATTGGACAAGCATAATATCCCTTAATGGTGCAACCAGACAAGTTCCCATATGCAGGGAAATCATTAATCGTCCATAACAAAATAGCCTTTAATGTGAAGAACTCTCGTATCAACATCATAGGCTTTCATCCCTACCTCCCACAATGTTTTCAAATCATCGACTAATGGTGCCAAATAAGCATCGATATCATTACCAAGTTGTCGTGGTCCTGATATTAGCAAAGATAACATCATAAATTTCCTTTTCATACATAACCAAGGGGAAAGGTTGTAAGTTATTGTGCGAACAGACCAGCAACTATGCCTACTAGTCATGGAGCTATGAGGATTGATACCATTTGCTAAAATGGCAAGTCTAAGGTTCCTACAATCTAAAGCAAATTCAGGCCGCATTTGGTTCACTAGTTGTCATGTTGGGGAATCCATTGGCTGTTGAAGTTTGCCATTATTTTCTCTTACTTGTGCATGCCATTTTAGGTTTTTCACTATTTTGGGAGATTGAAACATCCTCTTAAAACTAGGGATGGGTCGGAAATACCACAACACTTTTGTAGGAATCCTCTTAATGTTTCTTGCCCCTGCCTTGTTTACCTTCCACCTTGACATTCCACAAGTAGGACATGAAGATGCATCATTTAACTCATTCATGTATAGTATGCAATCATTTGGGCATGCATGTATCTTTTTGTATTCCATCCCTAATGTATTCAATGTTTTCTTAGCCCCATACATGGATAAGGGCATCTCATTGTTGTTCACCAGGAGCATATCCTCTAATATTTGGAGTAAATCTAAAAAGCTTTTATCTGACCACCTATATCATTCCTTCACATTGTACAATTTAACTAATGCAGAAAGCTTTGCGAACTTTATACTAGGATACAAAGGTTTTTCAAAATCTTCAAGCAATTTTTTAAATGACATTGGGTCTGTCATGAACTCACCTTCTATAGCATGAACCATTTCTATTGTACTAGCAACGTCACCATAATCCATCATGTCATAACGTTGTGCCATTTTAGTTGGTTGTCTACTAGTAAGACCCGCTTCTCCATGCCAATACCATGTACGATAACTCTGGTCAATACCATTGAAAAACATATGTTCTCGAATCTTGTTAGGTGTATGATGTATTAAGTTTCCACATCGCATACAAGGACAACAAATTCCACTTTGATTCGGACAATGTTCTAATGCAAAATTAATGAAGTATTCAACTCATTCCTCATACTCCCTTGACATTCTATCTTTAGACATTCAACTTCGATCCATTCTATGATTCAAATACACAATGAATTAATCATGAGGAATTTTGACATTAGAATCAACTTGTTAAGAGTAAGGGCTCTTGTTCCATGTATTAGACCTTTTTTTTTTTTGTCTACAAAAGTTATTGTTTTAACACTTTTGAGATGTTAATGTTGTATCATAGATCAAAAGGATTCATCATGTAATATATCCATGTTGTCTACAAGTATATCAAAGTGGGATAGTTGATTATAAAAATTGTCTTATTCAATTCATGTCATTGTAGTTAATGCCACAAATTATTAATTTAAAATTCCTATTAGTTCATGATATTTCATCTTATTAAATACATTTAATTTCATTAGGTATTAAACCAAAGTAAAAAATGTGGTGCTCTTATAGAATTATGATCCTATCTAGTTGATGCGCTACCATAAAAATGAGAAATAAATATATCTTACATTTGTTTAAGTCTTTGTTCACTCTTGAATCGTCAAAGATCACTTATTATGCATATTTCTGTAAAATTAAAATAAAATTATATATCAAAATATTAAACCAAGAAACATAATTAACTCTTATGATTCTATCTTGTTAAACTAAAATCAACTTATACTACATGTCTTATGCATTCTAACATCTCCAACTTCCTAGTTTAGGTGGTGGTTCCTATCTCATATAGGAATACATAATCCTTACATGTCAACTACTATTATGTTTCATTTCATTTTAGAAAAATTTTGGCAACATTTCCCCATAGTTCTCCAAGTACACAAAATGGAGAAGACATATTATTCAGCCTTGTCCAAATATGCACCCAGGAACAAAAGAAACGACTGTCGAAATTTCTAAAAAATGAACCAAGCATAAGAGCGTAACTTCAAAGATATTATGTTTTCCTTATATTGTCCAATTGGACAATTCAAGCATCATTTGTAGAAAAAAAATAGTCTCATTCACATGCTAGACGAATTTAGAAGTTGTCAACTTTAAACTAGTTCATCAATGAACCATTTTCATTCTTTGACAACTTAAATGTCCTTAGCATGTAATAAGAGAAATTTTTGTCATACAAGGATGCTAGAATGGGAAGTCTAATGTTTCATGCATGAACTTATTTAAATCATATCTAAGTTTCCTAAACACATTAAATGAAATACATTTAAATCCTTTAACATATTTATTATTTGCCTAGTAGAAGAAAAAATAAATATATTTAGTTGAAAACTCATGAGTAGAGAAATTTAATTAGACTTGGCAACAAAAAAACAAAAGTTGATATTCAAAATATAAAGTCATCAACTTCACAGACAAACCCATACATGGATGATAATGTAGGCCATTTAAGTTTCTAAAATAAGCAATATTCTTTACAATACTAATGAGAAAATTAAATAATAATAATAATAATATGTAATAACAATAAGCCTTTGTCCCTTAAAAAAAATAGAGATAGTAATATTTTAAAAAGAAAATGTCAAAGAATGTGGAGATTCATAATGAAAGGCGTTTAGTCTTTTCATAACATATCCCTAATTATAAATCATATATATATATAGATATATATATATATATATTTGGATTTAGTAGGTCACAAGAGTTGTTGATTCTTATGAGGTTTAAGGACACAAAGCATATATTAGTGTTATTGACAAGTTGAATTTAGTTATTAGCCACCAATTTGATACAAGTTGTTTTAGTGTTGGAAACAATAGAGATCTCGTTTCTTTGAATGGTCAACTCTACTTGATTTACATTATATAATTGTTGAAAGTTTTGAATACCACAAGTGATTATTTAACAAGAAAGAGAGTTTCCTTAGGCAATATCCCAACAATTATGAAGTTCATTGCTCTTTTTATGGCATCCAAACATGGTTTCTAGACTTGAAGACCATATGATTTTAATATATATACCATTAAAAAAAACATGGTTCTAGACTTAAAGACCATATGATTCTGATATATACCTTTAAAAAAAGTTGTAACTCATTAAATAACCTCACATTCAATGGAATCAAATTAAATCCAAAGTAAACCCACCCACTAGACCAAATCTACTAACCACCAAATAACTCAATTGCAAGTCTGATTATTTATGTTCATTTTCTTTTAAAAAAAAAATGAAGTACTAAGAAGTTAGAGTTTCATTGCAAAGTATAGAGAAAGATACTAGAAGAGCAAAGAATTACCTTAGCAAGACTTGTCCCTTGAAATTGTCCTCTAGTGATTGAGAAATTAAAAAGCTAACCCATGATTAGGAGGACCTACATTTTTGGTACAAGGAGATAAACTTTTAAACAACAAATAAAACATCAAAGGAAAAACAATAGCTAGAATAGGCAAAAGTTTTTCTTAGATGCAAACAAACTTTTTAACTACGTACAAACAGAACATCAAATGGAAACAGTAGCTAGAATAGGTAAAAACTTCTCTTAGATCTTTGAGTAGAGAATGAAGAGGGAGATGGAAAAAAAATCCTTATGTACCTAGATTGAATATCTTTAAAGCAAACAAACAATGTAGAAATGAGTCACCAATGGAGGAAAGTGCAATAGATGAAGGAGCTAGAGATATGCATACTTAAATTTTAACATCTTGAAACTGGCACCTTAATTGGTCTTTGATACTTGACTATTAGTTTTTTTTTCCCCTTGTTTGCTTGCTTTTTTCTCATCCAGGTTTCATGTTTCTTGTTGTACTTTTAGGCTAAAAAATAGCATCATCATTGTGTACCAATGCAGTTTGAGAAAGGTTTGTTTTATTTCTACAATGGGTTGGAAATTTTGGACCATTATTACATAGCAATAAAATATTTTATAATGAATTTTGTAACAAATAAATTAGAATTATAAAATATCCATTTTAATTTATTTATGATATTCATTTTATAATATGTCTCTTTCAATAATTTTAGAATTTTTCATATTTTATTTTTATCTTTTTTATAGATACAAATTTTTATTATTAAATAATTTTACCATAAAATTTGTCATATTTTTTTAATAAAATTTTTTATTATTTCTTTCATAATAATTCTAAATAAAATACTATTTTAATTCATTTATAAGAATTAAATTGAATCCATTTAAATATTTTATATGGATTTATATTAAAATTAAATCTCTTTTAAATTAAAGTTATTTAGTTTTTTAATTTACTTTCTATAATTATTAGGATGTAGGCTACAGAAA
This sequence comes from Vitis riparia, assembly GCF_004353265.1. Taxonomy (NCBI): domain Eukaryota; kingdom Viridiplantae; phylum Streptophyta; class Magnoliopsida; order Vitales; family Vitaceae; genus Vitis; species Vitis riparia. The sequence continues at coordinate 4,819,927 of NC_048440.1, forward strand.
TTTACTTTATTCTTCAAGTTTATTCTATCAAATTGAGACTCAAGCTTACTTAAGTCATATTTATAAAGAGTCGGAGATGGTATGGAAACACCACCTTTGAAATCACACGCTTTTAGTTATTAGACATTGGTTATTAATTCATGTAAATGTATGTAATAACAATAACATAATTAACTGAATATGTATATCAGAAATGTTTAAATATATCGCAACAAGTTTTTATCGAGTTTTTTTTTTCCCATTTTTGAATTTTTTTTTTTCTCCACCAATTGGGTGATAATGTTGAATATTTTGACTTGCTATAAGTAGCTAACAATTTAGGGATAATGATTAGGGATATGACATTTGCTCCACTTCTCCACTAACCTACAACCTATAAGTAGTTCTCCACTTCCCCATGAGCACTTGATAGTTAGGGATGATGATAACATGGATAATGACGTGACTCCACTACCTCCAAGGCTCCTACTATAACTGTCATTGGCTTTACACTTGTAGGATGACAGGATAACATGTCTAATTTATTTTTCAATGAACTCTTTGTCATGCTTCTTGCACTTTTGGAATTGATTAAACGTATACTCATTTAGTATCTCACTACCAAGACCACCGGTTGGAATAATGGGACATTTTAAAAAAATTAAATTTTTTAATATAATATATATATATATATATATATATATATATATATATATATATATATATATATATATATATATATATATATATATATAAATCTAGATTACATAACATAGCAAAAAAGGACATATAAAGTTTTAATATAACTTTTTTTTTTTTCAAATTTCCTATTCTTCCATTTTCTCTCCCTTAATTTTCTTAACACATTCTCTCCTGTAATTTTCTTAACACAATCTTTCATTCAAAAATTTCAAGATGAAAATGAAAATTTAAAGCTTATTGTATTAGTCTGTTTTTTTAAAAATGGGCAATGAGGAAGATCATTGTACTTTGACCATTAAACACCCAAAATTAAATTTTAAATAGGGAGGTGCATTCATCCATCTCTTATAATTATTATAATAAATGTAAAGACAAACACATTTTATGCTTCGAGAATCATAAAACAAAAAGAAAGCTTAGAAAGAGAGAAAATAAGAAAAAAAATAAAAATAAAGTAATCTCAAAACCGACATTTTGTACTTGAAGAGAAAACCTTTTGTTTTATGAGGTAAGACAAGTTAGTCAATCATAATGGTATTTTCTAATAGTACTACCATTCAAACTATAGTTTCATTTTTAAAAACTAAAAATTATTTTTAGAAATTAACGCCATTATCAGACAATTGTTTTCTCATTAACATTATAGGGAGCTTCTTAAGTGCAAATTTTTGTTTTTTTTTTTTAAAAAAACACAAAAATATTAAATAAATTAAAAATCATAAAATACGAATAAAGGAAAACACAATACTTTAAAATTATATTTAGCTCCATCTAGTTTGCCTTTGATAGTACGTTAAACACGATTTATATTTGTTTTCCAATGAATTTTTATTTATAATTTAATATGGCATCCAAATACAATAATATATAAGAAACATAATGAATTTCTACATCTTATTTAATTTCTATATCAACATTTCAAGCATAATCCTAATGAAAACATTTTTTACCAAGTGATTATGTATATGGTAACGTGTTTTTTTCTTAGAATATTGTAGACCCTTTATTTTGTTCTCTTGACACATTCCCTATAGGATTGTCCTCCTACATCCTTTGATGCTTTAATGTGCAATTGTGGTCATTTTTTGAGTTGTTTTTAAGCTCTTATTGATGGTCCACTAAGACAATATTGATCACAAGTTTTGGATTTTCAATGAGATATTTTGGAGAGATTAAGTGGATCCCAATTTCGTCTGCAGTGACCCTTAATTCTTAGTTTAGGACTTTGTTTTTTTTTTTTAATTGATTTATAGCATATTTAGGTTTGTTTAGAATTCTAAAACCTTAATTCTTACAAATGAATTCATGTTTTAAAACAAATAATAATTGGTTTCATTTTCTTTAAAAATATGAAATACAATAAGGGTTTTGATAATGAATTGGAATGAGTTTTTTTTTTTAAGAATGATTTAATAAGATTCAAGTTTTTTTTGTTAACTTTATCTTATAAATGATAGAAATCGAGGTATTCATCAAGATATTAAATGATTAAATTGAGAAATAATATGTTAAGGTTATTAAATATATATTATAAGATTTATTTTATGATAAAATAATTTTCGTTTTAAACATCACAGGAATCATAAATCAAAATAAAGATTTGATTTTATTAATATATTAAAGTAATTCTCCTTTTAATACTTTATGAACCAAAAAAAAAAAAATTAAAATTTGAGTTTATTATGGTTATCTAATTCATGTCTTAAAATATAAAACAAAAAGAGTTGTTTTTTTTTATATAATAAACATGCCAAAATAATAATTATTTTTAGATATCATGAATCATGAGTAAAGTCTATATGATATTACAATTCACACATCAAAACATGAAATAAATTAGATTTCTAAATCAAAAACAAATATGCAACTTGTATGCTTTTATAAATTATTTATACTTAGCTTTCATATAATTTAAAACATGCCAAACACACCTTAAACAAACCCATGCATCAATAGTTCATCAATAGTCTCCATAGGTTGTTAGCATAGCTTCTCATTTCTCTCACCCATCAATTGTTCTTTCTTGCTACAACTCATATTTTAGATGGCCCAAAATGTACCTTAACCCATGAGCCATACCACTCCCTCTTAAAAGCCTATGTTCTTTTTAGTTGCTCAAGACAAGTACAACACCAGTCAAACCATGCCATACCCCTGCAAAAACCTATTCTTTAGGCTATAGAAAAAAAACTATCCCTACCACCTTCATCATCCGTCTTTCTTCTACCACAGCCCATGCTTTGGGCTGCCCAAAACCCATTTCCGTCACAATGAATAGCCACTATTTCCATGTTTTCCATCCACTCATTCTCTCTCCTTATCCCTCTGCACATACACATTTTGAGACTAGTATAAAACAAGACTTTCTCTATTCTTCCTCATTTTCACTCCTATTTTCTCAACCATCACCAATAATCTTTCCACATTGAGCTTCATATCACCATCAAAGTTTCGTCTTCTTCCTTCTCTACCTGCAAATGCATAAAGCCCGCTGCCCTTTTGCTTTTATATCATCCATATCCCATTTTTTTCTCCCAAAATCGAATACCACATCTGCACTCAAGCTTCGATTTCTTTTCCAAATCAAACACCACAACCCTCAGCTCCACTGAAACCCCATTTTCATCGTTCTCCAATATGCGCATCACAACAACAAAACACAACACCACCTAGCCTCACTGTGATTCCATATTCTTTTTCCCTTCAAACTGAACACCACAGCAATTTCAATATGCGGTAAATGATCAGTGAAGAGGTGGTCGGGATGGCCCAACTCGAACATTTTTTGGCTCATCACGTCGAACTCAATTGTCAACTCCATCGGAAGTCACCGCGGGGATTCCGACATACAACTAGAGCAAGATGACCTGAAGGTGGCTGTCATGAAGAACAATGTAATGCTTTTCGACAAAGCTGTTTAGATGACACTACCAGTGATTACTCTACATGCCTCTTCAAGCTTGGAGTCTAGATGTAAAAAATAAAAAAATAAAAAAAATAAAAAAATAAAAAACAGTTTGATATCTTCCTTTGTTTCTTGGTAACAAAAATTGAAAGGGGTAAATATTTTTACACGAAAAAAGTTCAAAGTGTCATGCCAATCTTAAGTAACCAAGCTTTTTGTACATCAAGTGAATAGCCAAGTCTATCTAGGAATAATATTCTAAAGGCACTCATTTTGAATCCTTCTAGGTATTCCTTCAAAATCCTATCCACAATCTTTTAACAATGGGCTAATATCTTACTTCTAGATCTATCCAGCGGTTTATTGTCAATGATAGGTTGACATACTCTAGTATGAGGTAAATTTTGATATCTCTCTTCTTTATCATGTTCCAGTTGCCTCTACAAGTTTGACCATCATTGTGTGCCTAAAAAAATTGATCTCAACCTATTTGAAACATAAGGTTGACTTGAACTAGATCTCTTCCCAATAGGCTGAATGACTTTGAAAGTGAAGTTTGAGTGGGGTTTTCTTCAACTCATTTTTTATTTGATGTTAATAAATTTACCAAGTGAAGCAAATCAATTTTTGTGAGAGATCCATGAATCAAAGGCCCTTCCTTGCACATATTTTGTGCGATTTGTTTCCTAGTCCTTGAATGGGAGACAAGTATTGATCATTTTGTTGTGGCCATAAATGATTCGATGTCATTCCAAAAAGAATCCTCTAAGAAACAATCATGCTTTTTAGAATGACTGTTAATATGGTTTTTTTTCTCTCCCATTGTATGTTTTTTTCCTCTATTTGTCTATAGGACAATTTCAACTATCCAAACAATGGTAAAACAATATACCCAAAAATGTCATCTGAAATCATCAGAAAGTGTACACCCACAAAAAAATCATTGTTTAGTTTATTCTTAATTCTTCTTTTTCCATTGATTGTTTATTTCTCTCCAATTCTTTCCTAATTTTATTTTGGTTTCTCTCCTACTCTTTTTGAGATTTTATAGTTTAATCTTATCTAAAAATCATCAAAGAGTGGAACTTTGAGCTACAAGAGCACAAAAAATATTTAGAGGCTTGAAGTGATTTTTTTTATATGTATTCACATTTTCTTTAAAGGGAATGAATTTATAATAACAAAGTTCATAGCTAAAAAAAAAAACAAAAAATATAAAATATGGAGTAGAAGGATAATGTAATTCATGTGTTTATACTTGTTTGACCCTTTTAGACTTGTGATGTGGTCAATTTATTTTCATTGATATATTTTTTTTTAATCACATCTTAAATGAAATGAGATTGTTATATTTTCAAGTCTTTGTCTAAATTTATTAATATGATTGGATGAACCATGGAGTAATCTTTTTCCCGTATTGGAATGGTTTAGTTTTTAATTATTATTTATCACTTCCATTCTTTAGTTGTTGCAGTTACTCTTGACTTCATGAACTATAAATCAAATTGAAGTTATGAAAGTAGTTGAGAGCCAAGTCCAATTAAAAGTGGCAATTGGAGTTAATTGAGACAGATCAACAAGCATTAATTGAACAAGTCTTAAGTCTATTTTCTAGTGGTCAAATTATTGTTAAAAAAAAAAAAAAAAGTTGATGTTTGATATTAAGTGAATTTTTATTGGTTTTTATTATGGACTTCATAGATGATCATTTGTTGTATGAGAAATAGTATATTTTCAATCATTTCAGCCACTATTTTTCTTGACTACATATGTTTTTTTTGGCACATACACCACTCTCTGAGTTTTGACCCAAAATACTACATTAAAAAAAACATTCCATGAAATAACTTGTTTTCAAAATAATGCCCAATATAGTGTGTCTATACCACATAAGCTATCATGTCATAAAACCGTAGTTGGTCACTATCATTTTATTTTTCTAAAACGATTAAAAATCGTAATCACCAACCACGGCTTTAACTGTAAGTTTAAAGGCATAGTTGGTGACTACAATTTTGAATTCTTTTAAAAATGGTCAAAATCATAGTCACAATTGGGGCTTTAACTTTAATTATATATATATATATATATATATATATATATATATATATATATATATATATATATATATATATATATAATTATGTTGTTTCATTTGAAATATTCAACTTTAATTTTTTAAACAAAAATATTATATTATTTTGATTTTAAATAAAATTATCTCATTATTTAAAAAATAATAATATATGAAATTAAATAATTGATATTTTTAATTTGATATAATTTTTTTAAAAAAATTTTATTAAAACAATAGGTACTATATTTAATATAAATATAATTAGTTAATTATATTTAAATATAAATAAAATATAATAAATTATATTTATTTAAAACAAATAAATTATGAAAGCCTATTTAAATAATAATAATAATAATATAAATTATTATATTAATTAATAATTTTTTATATACTATATCTAAGTGGTATATAATATCATATCTATATAAGTTCAATTTAAATTTAAAATTTATCATATTTTAATTTCAATTCATAATATCACATTGTGTCCATAGGATAATAATTTATGAAAATATTATCATATTTTCATTTAAGTTTATAATATCATATCGCATCAATATGATAATAATTATTTATATATTTAAATGAAAATATGATAAATTTTGAACTTGAATCAAATATATGTATATGTGTGTGTGTGTGTGTGATATTATATACCACTTACATATGATATATAAAAAATTATTAATTAATATAATAATTTATATTATTTGTTTTTTTTCTCTAAATAGGCTTTCATAATTTTTTTTTAAAAATAAATATAATTTATTATATTTTATTTATATTAATTTTAATTAATTAATTATATTTATATTAAATATAGTGTCAATTGTTTTAATAAAATTAAAAAAATGTATAAATTTTTATATCAAATTAAAAATATCAATTATTTAATTTCATATATTATTATTTTTTAAATAATGAGATAAGTTTATTTAAAATCAAATAATATCATGTTTTTATTTAAAAAAATTAAAGTTAAATATTTTAAATGAAACAACATAATTTTTTATATATAAAAAAATTAAAGTTAAAGTCATAGTTGGTGACTATGGTTTTGACCATTTTTAAAAGAATTCAAAACCGTAATTACTAATTGCGGTTTTAAACTTAAGTTAAAACCGTGGTTAGTGACTACGGTTTTTAACCGTTTTAGAAAAATAAAATCGTAATCACCAACTACAGTTTTATGATATGACAACTTATGTGATATAGACGCATTAGATTGAGCATTATTTTGGAAATAAGTTTATTTTACGATTTTTTTTTCAATGTACTATTTTGGGTCAAAACTCCCACTCTATAGATGTTATCTATAGTAATATTTGTTTCATTTTAAATATAGTCTTGTTTATATTTTACAAATTCATAACAAATGATCATCAATACAACAAAAAATGACAAAAGAGCTTTGTGGTTTGCTAAGCTCTTGCATCTTGTATTCTAACACAACATCTTGGATGCATATTGAGAAACAAAATAGTTAATTTAAACAAATTTCCATTTTGGGTTTTTTCTCATTGGTGGACTCCTACATCATATGATGTCAAATTTTGGTTAATATAGAAGTGCGAAATTAAATCATCTTGGACGCTCCACCTCATGAGCCACATTTTCAGTTTTATGAAATCCCATCTCAAATATATATATATATATAATCTTGTGTTTTTCTTTAACTAACACAACAATTATCTCAAGCCACTTCTAAACCTGAATATATGTCACAAATACACTATAGAAAAACAAACACTGATGCATTAATTGTTATTCTCTTTTTTAATTATTTCTTCAAGAAGTTTTCATGGGGCTTTCACTTGGCTTTAATTTCATGTTCCTTTGATTCATGTTCTTCAACCTTGAGTGAGCATTCCTTGCACAACCCGACTCAAGATCAAAGAAATTCTCATTCATATTTAAGGTTAGATTATGGACAACCTGATGCCAGTGGTTTCTAGCATATTATGAGATCAAATCATCCTTAGGACTTAGATAAGAGAGAATTAAAATTACATATTTTATTTCCAACTTTTTATGCATAAATATAAAACAATTTCATTATCTTAAGAGTATAATTAATGAAATTTGATATACAATTTTTATGTCTCTCTTGTTGTCCTAATGGATTATATAATGGTACTTGTAAACAGTACCATAGTTTCCTAAAATAATTAAGGACCACATTTTTTAAGTTCCAATTTTTCCTAAAATACTATAATGAATTTTTTTCATAATTATTATGGTTGCAACAATAAACAAAATAAAAGGAAGTCATGTTACATCATTTAATAAATGTCATAAAAATGGAAAAAAATATATATATATATATATAATCCCTATAAAGGATATATATTTGCATGGAGAATAAATATCTAATTCAATAAATTTTCATAAAAATATTTCTATTTTTCACAAAATTTTTAATTGTGGCCTATTGTCTTAGGATTTTCTTTCAAGTTGCTTGTAGATGGGAATGGGTCTAGATAGAATTAAAAGAAAAAAAAAGTAAGATTTTGAATATTTACTAATATAACCTTGATAGATTTATAAATGCAATTACATTGACTTATAAATTATTTGTCAAGATAGCTTTTACCAACCTTGACATAAAAATATTTTAACTATATATATTGACTTATAATTTTTCTATCAAGGTTGTATTACTATAAATTAAAGAAAATTTTAGCAAATTCCATATATGTCATTATTGCCTTTATTTAGATACCTTGACATATGAATATATTAATTTTATATTGACTTATAAATTCTCTGTCAAGGTTGCATCGTCGTAAGTAATGGAATAATCACTGGAATTCATATATGTCATTATTTCTTTTAACAAAGTTTTATATTTCATAGTTGCCCATTTAAATAAAAAAGTATTGACATATACTACTTTAAGTAAAGATAATATATGTCAACGATGACCTTTTTTCTTGTAGTGTGTATGACTCATAGCTTCAAACTATAAAATATAATTTTATAATCGAAAGTTATGAAGGTATACGAATTTTCTATTTTAAAATTAAATTATTGAAATTCTTAATTTTCTATTATTTAAATTTGATTTGATTGTATCCTCATCATTATTTTTACTACCTATAAATGTTGAAATCTCTAAAATTGTACATTCCATTTTATAAAAAAATAAATCAATTATATTTTCAATATATGCATATGTCATATTTATCACTTATGTACATAAAATATCAAGTGTTTGATAAATTTATTCTAGTATATATGTCTCACCAATTATAGAACATATGTAATAGTTAATGTTAATATATATCAAGTAAACTTCATTATAAGCTCTAGAAGAGCGAAAATTTTGTTATCAATGACATACAATTCCACATGAATGATATCTTATATCTATCAAATCCAATGACCAACATGTAACCCTAGGTAAATAATAACGTATCAACTCATCACAAGTCATACAGACATATTATAAAATCAAAAGTTTTTACCTAATGACTAATTTATCTATACCCTTGAAGGATAGTATGACATTTTTGTGTAAATTATTATCTTAATGAGACAAATTTTCCTTCTATTAGAAGGAGGAAGTCGATTTTAGAAGAACAACGTAAAATTTCAAATTTTAAATGACCTTTGACATCATAAAGAATGGTAAAGATTTCAAATCATGAATTATATAAGGATGTTGATATAGAAATAGCTAGCCAAAACAAAAAGATTAAATATACACAAAGTTAGGCTAGACATTGTTATACACACAAAAATGAGGAGTATTTAGACCTATAGTTCAAACACTAGAAAACTTTGATTTTGTTGAATATAAATAGACCTAAAGTTTAATTCTTGAAGATGTAAAAAATGTTAGACACCAATGGATTATTGTACAAAAGTGTAATTGGGATAAAATAAAGATTATAGCATAAGGTTTCCTATAAAGACTTTGTTTTGATTCTCGTAATGATTCAATCGTATGATTTAAGGTCCTTGAAGGACTTGAGATATACTTTATAATATATATATGATTCCTAAATATGTTAAAATCTCATAAGGATTCAAAATGCATGAAGAAACCAAGTCCTTGAATGATTAACATGCTTGAAGCAAATAATTCTCTAAAAGATTAATAGTAGAAGTAATAATTGAAAATCTTATAACATATTCTAGATAATGTCATATAATATACTTGATTAAATTAAACCATTGTATGGATTAAAATGAAGATTAATAATTATTAAAATCTTATTGGAACTTTTGAAGAGTTTGTAAGAGTGGTCAATTATAAAGTTAAAGATCTTGGAATAGCAAAATTTTATTTTGGCTTGCAAATCAAGTATTTTCCAAATAAAATATTAGTCCATCAGTTAGCATACACAAAAATTCTTAAAGCACTTTCATATGAACAAATTACATTCACTTAAGTCCCTTATGATTGTTTGTTCAGTTAAGAACAAATATATGTTTTATCCTAAAGAAGAAAATGAAGTAGTAGGTTCAAAAAATCATATCTTAATGCAAATTGGCGCATTGAAGTTTCTTGCAAATTGGTGCACTAAAGTATCTTACAAATTGTAACTACTCACAATAGCATTTTATATCGATCTAATACCAAGATAAAGTATGCCACTCAAAGAATTTGGGATAGGATTAAACATGTATTACGATATCTTTGTGGAACAACTTATATGAGTTTATTTAATTTGACAAGTGCAAATTTGAATTGTTTGGATATATGGATGTTGACTATCTTTCAAACCCTTATAAAACTTGATCTCAAATGATATATTTATGTACTTATGTTAGTGCAACAATACCATGTAAATCAATCAAGCAAACAATGATAGTCATTATTTCAAATCATTTAGAGATACTTTGAATTCATGAAGCAAGTCGTGAATGTGTATGACTAAAGTTAATGATCCAACATATACATGAATCATGTGGACTATCCTTTATCAAATATAATGTTGCTTGTATTATACAAATTAAAGGAGGCTTTGTAAAAGGTAGTAAAACTAAGTAGATCTCCACCAAATTCTTTTATACTCACAAGCTCCAAGAGAATGGTGACATTAATGTTTAGAAGATACGATTATGCAATAATCTAGTATATTTATTTATAAAAGCGTTATCATCAATTACATTAAAATGTTAAGATACAACATTAGAATGCAAAAATTGAGAGATTTGTTGGTTGAAACATTGAAAAAAACATAATCATGTCTATATGAGGGGAAGAATACTAAGATGGATACACTGTACTTTTTTTTTCCTTTATCCAATTTTGTTCCATTAAATTTTACTGACAAGGTTCTCAACTAGGTAGTTCTAATGGTCAAATCACTTAAAGAATTTTGTACTTTTTTCTTTTTAGTTTTCACTGCAGTTTTTCCAAATAAGATTTTATCAAAAAAATATTTTTATGATCATCCAATGGGAAGTGTTATAAAATATAAGAATTTTTTGTATTGTGAGAACATGTGGATGATATACATATTGATGTAAATCTTTTCTTAACTCTCTATAGAAGGGAAAACCTATCAATGAAAAGATATTCTATTTTTCTCTAAAAATGCCAATTTATTCTTCTTTTAATTTTTTCTTCAAATTCTTTTATTTTACTACAACTTGAAGTTAATAAATTATTTTTAAATACTTCTGTAAACTTATATCACTATTTATTTTCTTTTCTATTTAAAAATTGAAAATTTTCTTTCCTATTTTCATAGTAAATCAAATATAAAAGAAATTATTTTATGTAATATCACTTCTCCTTTCTTTAATCCTTGCCTGGAACCATAGTGTAAATGAATTTCTCATTTTCTTTCGCTCTTTCTTTTAATCAAGAATTAAAATGGGTAAGGTTCTATAAAAGGGGAAAAATTTCCTAACGTTATATATATATGAGTTCTTTTTAGTCTTGTAGATGTATTTTAAAGTCGTGATGACCCCATTGGGCTTAGAGTGGACAATATTTGCATAAGTGGGTGTGAATCATTACAAATAGTATTAGAGTCGATTTCCAATCCCGATGTGGGGGTTTGTTTGGACCCTTAATCACATGGGATACAACGAGAATGTTGTGTCTGCATGAGAGAGTGATTGTAATGTCCCACATCGGATGAGGGAAAAAAGTTTCTAACGCTATATATGTATGAGTTTTTCTTAACTTTGTAAACACATTTTAAAGTTATGAGGACCTCTTTGGGTGCAGAGCAAACAATATCTATATCGTTGGGTGCAAGGTATCAAAGTCGACCCCCAACACCAGTATGGGGGTTTGTTTAGCCCCTTGAAGGGTGTTTGTTTGTTTAATCCTACAATCTATGAGACACAAGGAGAATGTTCTCTGCATTAGGGAATGATTGTAATGTCCTACGTCAGATAGGGAAAAAAAAAATTCTTAACATTATATATGTATGAGCTTCTCTTAACCTTATAGAAGTGTTTTAAAGTCATGAGGACTTCTTTGTGCTTAGAGCAAACAATATCTACCTGGTTGGGTGCAGATCATTTCATGTATATTGTAAGAATATCATATTTGAGAAATATACATTTTATACATTTTACTTTATGAAAGACCATATCTTATAAGAATATCATATTTAAGAAATATGCATTTTATAAATTTTAATTTATGAAAGACTATACCTCAAATTAGATGAAAATCACTTAGGTTATGATGGTGCTCTGACTCTTGAGCTAGGTTTGTTGTTGATTTGATCTAATAATGCTAACTTGTAACTAAAAGTTTCATGTGTTGCCCTTGGGTACATGCACCAAGGTCCTTGATTATGCTCCCCCAACATTCGAGTTAGAATTATACTTAATAAAAGCTTATAAGAATGGATTGACCTTAAGTACGTTAAGGCGAGGCATGAAGTATGAGAGGTTACTAAAGTTTGGAGTTTAGTGTGCAGGAATAGACTTGACTTGCCTTCAAGGTCTAAAGTTGCTTAGATAATATTCACTTATGAATTTGAAGATTTTAAATTAATTAAAGTATGTTTGGTCATGTAATTTAAAAATAGTTTTGAAAAACAAAGTGAAATAGAGAATAATTTTTAGAGAATGGGTAGAAGTTTTCGTTAGTTTTTAATAACATAGAAATTTTTTAAAAAATAAATAAAATTGAACATGATATCATTCCCTTTCTCTCCATGATTTAATATTGATATTGTAAATCTTAAAATATGATATTCCTTTAAATTATACGTACTTTTCTGAATTTCTTTTAACTTTTCTACAATTTTTCATTGAGAAAATAAAATTTACATCAAATTGTACTTAATAAATAAAATTTATTAATTTTTAAAAATAATTTGAAAACTCAAAAATTGATTTAATTAATTCTAAAAAGTTGTCGAACTCAATAACATTAGTAGGTTATAAACCAAAATTTATTTTAAATGTCTAAGTTAGTTTCTTCTTTATATATATATATATATATATATATATATATATATATATATATATTAGACAAACACTGAATGTATTGGATTCATTAACGAGTCTAGTAATTTTTAAAAATAATTTAAAAATTAAATAGTGAACCAATTAATATCATAAATTGATAAACAAAAATTTGTTTAGAACAACTTTATTATTTATCTTTTACATAAAATTATTATTTTTTTGATTTCTTTTGCTAGGCAAATGAACTTCAAATTAAATAAGACTTAATGTATTGGATTCATTAATGAATCTAGTAATTTTTAAAAATAACTTAAAGCTCAAATAATAATCCAATCAATATCAGAAATTTATGGGGAAAAAAAGGTCTAAAAGTTCTTTATTGTTTTTCTTTTATATAGAATTATTATTTTCTATTTATTTTTTATAAGACAAATAAGATCCAAATTAGACAAACTTAGCATGTTGGATTCATTAACAAGTTTAGTAATTTTTAAAAATAATTCATGAATAAAAATTGATTCATGGCTCCATTATTTTTTTCATGCACATAATTATATTTTTATAAGTTTTCTTCAAATCAACTGATGCTTTGCATTGAATTTATTAATGGATTTTAAAAAAAATTTAAATAATTTGGAACTCAAAAAATATATCTAATCATTAAAAAAAAAATTAAAAGTGATATATTATGAGTTATGACTTTACTATTTTTCCAATACATAGAGATATATATTTTGAATTTAAGTAAATAAATTATAAACTAAGTAAACACAGTTAATAATTTAAATTATTTAATGATTTTTTTAATTTTTAAGAATAATTTTGAATTCAAAAATATCTAATTAATTGCATATTAATAAAAACAGTCTAGGATATTATGCACATGAAATGAAAAACTTGAATCATTTACATATTAAAAGAGTTAAATTTTATTCATTACTCATTTTAAATAAAATGTTATTAAAAATTATTATTATTTATTTTTAATCAAAAAAATTTATAAATATGGCAATGTCCTTATGTTTATAATATATATTAAAATAGCATATTTTTTTATAAAAATATAATTTATGATTTTATTATAATATTATTATTCATATTTTACTAAAATTTATTTTTAATTATAAAACTATTTTTATTTTTTAATAAGACCTAAACTAAATTAAATTTATATTATATAAATAGAATTTGTAATGTTTTTATAAAACAAAAAAAATTAAAAATAACTTATCCAAACTATTTTTTTTCTTTTTATTTTTAAAAACAACATGTCAAAGCTTTTTTGTTATTTAAATTAAAAATAGTTTTTAAAAACAAGTTTTAAAAAATATGATCCAATGGCTTCTTATTTTTATGTAAATCTCATCCTTTCAAATATATGATGCTATTTAAATCCTTTTATTCTTTTGAACAAGAGAAAAAGGGCAATAATTTATTTTATTTTTTATGAACTTAATTTGTTACCATAAATTTGCATTACTCCGTGAGAATGAAAATTCACAAAAACAGATAGAATTAATTGTTCTTTTTTCAAGTTAAATATTGTTAACCCTGTATTAAATATAAAGCCAGATGACTCAGGACTACCATACGGTGATAAAACCGACAGAACCAACAAAAACATGCTGGTTGCGTGCGTACTGAGTGAGTGAGAATCCGTTCTTTACTTTCCTCCCAAGTTCCCAACGACACCAAATTCCTCATCGTATTGGGTTAATCGAACATTCTGGAACTTCACAGAAACTTCCCAAAAGTCCATGCTTACCCAGCACGCAGTCGATGCTTACCCAGCAAGTAAACGAGGGCAAGCCCGTCCTTTCAGCCTCTCTCTCCCGCATACGTACCGGTTTTCACTCTCCTTTATATACTCCATTCTCTAACAAGGAACGCATTACAGTCTAGACGTTATTGATTATTCGTTTGCTGCAATGGAGGGTCGTGGAGGAAGAGGAAGAGGAGGTGGTGGTGTAGGAGGAAGCTACGGGTGGAGAGGGAGAGGGAGAGGGCGGGGACAGCCCACTCGGCCGTGGAGGCCCTCCAATCCGGTCCAGCAACCGTCATCAAATCCGGTGGGACAACAGGTTCAACGGTGCGTTCCCAACCCGGTCCAACAACCACAACATCCAACAATCGCGCCGGCAACAGGTGCTACGTTGGAGTTGCCAACTTCTTCTCATCATGTCAAAGGTTCGGAATTCAGTTCTTTTTATTGAATCTGATTTTTTACGTTACCGTCTTTGTGAATAGAATTGGTGGGAATTAGTAGAGAGTTTTAGGTTTACGAGTCTTGACACCGATGGATAATGTCTAAGATTTGAAATTACCGATTATTAATTAAGTTAGTTTTTTTTTTTTAATTAATTTATTTATTTTTTGACATCAAGGAATTGTTGGATGTATTTGATGTGTCTTTGAGTTGATCATAGCTACAATATTAGCTATGGTGGTTTGATTGATTGAAGGTTTTAATTTTTAAGGTTCAAAAGTTCTCTCGGTATCAGATCCATTTAGATGGATGTGATTAAGGGATTTAATCTATAATTTAAAATTTGTTGTCAGGTAACCATTATGAGATCAAAATTTTGATAGTGTGAGTGTTTTTCTTAATCAAATGGTTTTTTTATTGTAAACAAGATATCCTCGTGTGAATTTACATGAGTTGTCTATGGCAGAAGCTGGGGACAAGCGTATTCCTATGAGAAGGCCGGACAAAGGTGGCACCAATGCTGTCAGATCTGTTTCACTTCGTGCGAATCATTTTCCTGTCAAGTTCAAGTCTGATAGGCTCATAATGCATTATGATGTTGATATTAAACCAGAGGCTCCGCCCAAGAAGGGTCGTGCAGTAAAGATATCAAAGTCCACTTTGTATATGATAAGGGAAAAGCTGTGTGTTGATCACCCCTCACAGTTTCCTGCATCAAAGATTGCTTATGATGGTGAGAAGAACATTTTTAGTGCTGTTGAGCTTCCCACTGGGAAATTTAAGGTGGAGATCTCTGGAGGAGAAGAGATGAAGGTTTGTTCGTTCATTGTCACTATAACTCTGGTGAAGCAACTTGAGCTTCAAAAGTTGAGTGATTACTTAAGCGGGGTACTCTCCTTTGTTCCCCGTGATATATTACAAGGTATGGATGTGGTAATGAAGGAGAATCCTGCTAGACATATGATATCTTCTGGTCGGGGCTTTTACCAATTTAAAGACTCGGGAAAAGACGAGCTTGGATACGGTATTATAGCTTCTAGAGGATTTCAACATAGTCTCAAACCCACTGCCCAGGGTCTATCCTTGTGCTTGGACTACTCGGTTGTGCCATTTTTTAATCCAATTTCGGTTTTAGAGTTCCTAAAGGAGCATGTTCGTGACTTCTCTTTACGAGAGTTTAAGAGATACAGGAGTGATGTTGAGGCTACCTTAAAGGGATTGAAAGTTGGAGTGACTCACCGTAATACGGGTCAAAAATTCATTGTTGCAGGTTTAACTAGTGAAGACACGCGAAACCTGTCATTTCTTCCTGAAGATCCAGAAGGCAATGTTTTGCCAAAGAAAGTAATGCTTGTTGATTATTTCTATGAAAAGTATGGCAAGGATATCGAGAACCAGGATATTCCCTGCTTAGATGTGGGAAAAAACAATAGGAAGAATTATGTACCAATGGAGTTCTGCATGTTGGTTGAGGGGCAGAGGTATACAAAAGAGATTTTGGATAAAGAGGCTGCTAAGAGGCTGAAACATGAGCAACTTCCTACACCAGTTGTCAGAGAAAGCAAAATATGTGAAATGATGCAGGCAAACTATGGACCATGCGGGTACATAACTGTGAACCTTCAGCTTTTTCATTCTAATGAATAGATGTGGATTTCCGTAGTTTCTTTTTAAAATTTCCTAATTTCTACTCGAGAGATAATAAGTTGAGGTGAACGGCTGCACCATTTTGTGTGAAGGTAGTTGCTCTTGCTTATGCAATTCCTTGGTTCATTATCAATGAAAAATTGTTTTTTATTATTTTTTTCATTCATAAAGCATCTCAATTTTGTATTTGGTTTTGATGTGGTGAAACCAACACAAGATTTCATGCCAAACATTAGTGATTTGAATTAGTGCATGAGTTACTTTCCCTTTTTTAAAGTCCTGATTCATGAATACATTTTGGCTCATGGCAGCTGGGGGGTTCCAAGAACATGTGTTTGGCACTGAAATTTTTAGTCCATAACGATTATCGTTATTATTTGCCCCTTACATAGGTTCTCATTACCATTTAATATGAGATGAAGTTAACAGTTGTAGTGCCCAAAAGTTATAATAACTTTACATTCATCACTAGAAAAGAGTTGGATGTGCTGATGGATTCAATTAAATTATGTGCATTGTGTTATTTTTATGCTACTAATTTCAGTTACTCTTGTTGGCAGGGGAGGTATCATTGACAGTTTTGGCATTGGTGTAGACAAGAACATGACAGAAGTTGCAGGACGAGTCATTGAGCCGCCAGAGTTGAAGCTAGGAGGCAAGCTGAACAAGATGACTGTGGAAAGGGACAGATGCCAGTGGAATTTGGTTGGAAAAATGGTCGTGAAAGGCATACCAGTTGACCATTGGGCTGTGGTGGACTTCAGTGGGCAGGAGCAGTACAACAGGCAGAATACCAATCAGTTTATTTCAAGATTTATTAGGCGGTGTGAAAAGTTGGGAATCCAAACGAAGGATCCTCTTTTCTGTGAAACTGCCAGCATGCATGCCTTCAGAGTTTTCCCTGTGCTACGGGAGCTGCTCAACAAGGTTTACAAAAAAGCAAGATGCAAGTTACAAATTCTTGTGTGTGTCATGGCTAGGAAGGATGCTGGCTATGGATATCTTAAGTGGTTTGCTGAGACCAAATTGGGGATGGTTACTCAGTGTTGTTTGTCCCGCCCCGCCAACAAAGTCAGTGATCACCATCTTGCCAACCTTGCTCTCAAGTTGAATGCTAAGCTAGGGGGCAGCAATGTAGAGCTTATAGAAAGACTTCCACGGTTTGAAGGTGAAGGACATGTGATGTTTATTGGTGCTGATGTCAATTACCCAGGCTCTCAGAACACAACTAGTCCATCAATAGCGGCTGTTGTTGCCACAGTGAATTGGCCTGCAGCAAACCGCTATGCAGCTCGAATTCGCCCACAAGCCCATCGAATGGAGAAGATTCAGAATTTTGGGGCGATGTGCCTGGAGCTTGTTGAGGCTTATGTTCAGGCAAATAAAGTCAAGCCAGAGAAGATTGTGGTGTTCCGTGATGGTGTAAGTGAGGGCCAATTTGACATGGTTCTGAATGAAGAATTACTTGATCTCAAGAGAGCAATCCAGGGGGGAAATTACTGCCCGACCATTACTCTTATTGTGGCCCGGAAGAGACACCTAACCCGGTTGTTTCCTAAGGTAAATGATCGGAGCTTTAATGGGAATGTGCCTCCAGGCACTGTTGTGGACACAACAGTAGTCCACCTATCTGAGTTCGACTTCTATCTTTGCAGCCACTATGGTACACTTGGGACAAGCAAACCCACGCACTATCATGTCCTACACGATGAGCACAGGTTTAGTTCTGACCAGATCCAGAAGCTTATCTATAACTTGTGTTTCACCTTTGCTCGGTGTACAAAACCTGTCTCGCTGGTCCCACCAGTGTACTATGCTGACCTTGCTGCCTATAGAGGAAGGCTGTACTATGATGCAATTGTGGCAGAGGTTGGAGCTTCAGCTGCAACTTCATCATCATCATCGGCTGGAGCTTGGCTCAATGACGGGCTTTACCGTCTGCATGGTGCTCTGGAGAACATGATGTTTTTCATCTGAAAAGAATCATGGATCCGGATCTCCTTTTCTACTTACTGTACTGAAGAAGAAGGTTCTACATATCTGGTGAAAAGGCCTGTAGCAGCTTCAACAACAACCTCCTTTCCTATGCATAAATTAGTAAAGGAGTTTGTGCGTGAATCTAATGGGTGTCTAGTGATGTTAGTTGTCATGGCCAATGCTGGCCATATGCTAACATTTTCACCGTGTTTGGACATGTCTGTTTTGTTGTCGTTCCAAGTGTGTTTGTGAGTTGTATTTACTGTTGTGTGTGTTCATGTATTACAGGGTTTGCAGGGTTGTGATGTGATGTCTGTGTGTTACTGTTTTTGGGTTGTTCTGGTCTGCACTACGTCTTTCTTCAATGGGTTTCTACTTTGTTGAGTGCGTAATGCTACAATGACTTCGTTTTTTTTTTTTTTTTTTGGGTCAAGAGTGAATTACGTGAATCCAAACCACTTGTTTTCTTTTCTCGTCTTTTGCAACCACGACGGTATTTCAACGAGCAATTATGTATGTGTAGCCCCCCAATTTTAGGCAGACCTTTTTTTTTTTTACTATCTTTTGGAGGCTTTTAGACACTTCTAAAGAGGGACCTTAGCTGGGGAGGACACGTGGCATAGGAGGATATTCTGGTGGTTTGTTGAGAGCAGAGAGATATAGGCTGGGGGAGCGACACGTGGCAGTGGGATTCTCTGGCCGTTAGAACTTTTCCTGTAGTCTTGGAGGGCAAGAAAGAGAGAAGCGGAGAAGGGAGGGAGGATTTTTTTCAGCAGATTGGGGAGTTTTAGAGAGGGAGCATGTCAGCAAATTGGGGGGGTCTGAGAGAGAGTGAGGCTGTTAGAGAGAGTGGGATGGTTGGACAGTAAGAGGGTGACACGCTGGGAGGGGGGATTTTTGGGTGTCTTGGGTAGCAAGAAAATTTCACAAAGCAAAGGCAGACAGAGGATGGGTGGAGGTTTTTGAAGAGGAACGGTGAGAGAGAGCTGTTGGAGAAGCGGGGTGATATTCTGGATTTTAGAGAGAAAACTTGAGGAGGATTTTTCTGGTGAAGGTTTGTTTTGAGAGAGATGCAGAGAGAGGCTTGGGAAGCAAGAAAGAAGGCAGAGCAGAAAAAAAAAGGAAAGGAAAACTAGAGCTGGAAGCAGAGGGGGAGCTAGAACAGAGAGGGGAGAGAAGAGGAAGCAGGGGAAGTTGGAGATTTCTTCTGAGGTTTTAGAGATGAGAGCTTGGTCGAAGCCAAGCAGATCAGTGTTTGAAGGGAGGTTTTTGAAGGTATGATTATCATGTCTCTCATTTTCTACTGTTCTCATTTCTTTCCCCGTAGATCTATGGATGTTATTTGATGCTTTGATATGGACACCAGATGTCAGATTTCATCTTGTTGATCATTGGTTAGGTATGGACTTGTCACTGGTTTACTCATCTTTTGCCTTTAAGTTTAGGGAATGAATCTGATTGAAGACTTGTTTCTTGCTTGATGTTTGGGGAATCATATTTTAGTTTCTTTAATTTCATCTTGGCACCCTCAATTGTTCCAAGCCCATGGACAAATAATGAAATGTGGCCTTTTTGGCTGCCCACTCCTTGTCTTCCTCTTCTCTGTTTCTTTTGGGTTTCATTTCAATATTTATGCATCTCTTTCCTTTACCTTCTCCACTGCCATTCACTCCTCCCCCACCACCTCAATCCATGCCAATGCCGCCACAAACTATGATTATGACAGCCTTCCGGTGCTTATGTCTCAAAGATGATTCCTGCTTCTGATCAGAGTAGTTTCTTTAACTCTTGGATGTGTTTTCTCCGACCTAAGAATTATAGGTCCAAACTATGTCCCTGGTGAGAAGAATGATCAGTATGTCAAGAGTGTGTATTTGGATGGGAAAGAAGTAGGAAATTGTTGAGGATGTGCCCTATGGAAACACTGTTGCTATGGTCGATTCGGATCAGTTCATCACTAAGGATGCTACGTTGATCAATTAAGAAGGAACTAATGCATGGGAATTTGCTTTTGAATTGATTGGTGGTCTGTACTCTTCCTCGGCATGGTGTGGACAATGTAAGAAGCTAGTTCCTGAGTGGAAAAAGGTTTCTAATAACTTGAAGGGGGCAGGTGACGATTACGTGGAAAGTGGCTCTTGCCTTAGCTATTGGTTGTGTTACGACTCAAATTCTAAGTGACCCAAAATTTGGCCCATAACCCGAAGTCAAAGGTTTGACCCTAAGGGTTCCTCCTACTCCATGCTAGCAGTTAACCAAAACACTCTGAATTTTCTTTTTTTCGTGCATAAACCACACTAGAGTTCCCACTAACTAACAACATACCAATCAATACTCAAAAGCAACAAGATATAATAGCTATCATAAAGGTCCAAAAATAAAAGTTCACCATTGAACAATTAATCAAAATAAGGACTCATTACAATACATAGTCCACATTGCTCAGTAAGGTACCTAATACCCAAAGGGTTAATAGGGATTTCTAAGTTCCAAATGAACACAAAAGAAGCATTTCAACAGTATTGATCAAGCCACATAATTTAATCTCTATAATTATACACAATTCCACAATATTCAACAATTAAATGAAATGCATATGAACATGTGACATACAGTCATACAATGCGCTGTAGTTCTTGGGCTTTCACTAAAGGATACGTGTCCACACCCAAATACACTCCCAATTTGAAGTCTTCTCGAGGTAAACTTTTGGGTCTTTCACTTTAAGGATCTCTCTCCCTTCTTAATTCGCCTCACACGGGCCTTTACTTTTCATCACTATTTCATTTTTTTTTTCTTTCTTTTTTCCATTTCATACACTTTTCACAATTTTATCTTTTCGTCACACAACCATGATGCAAATGAATGTCATGAGATTAATCACTCTCATTCATAAGTATCATCAATATCATTAGAATTACAATTATGTCACAATTCCAAAATTTTTCAACAATTCTAATATTCAAATATGATTATTTCTCTCCAATAAATTATCAAAAATATTTCAAAAAATTCTCAAAAATTCACATATTAATAAATTATAAATTATACCACAATTTCGTAATTTTCCAACAATTCTAATAATTTTAACAAACCAAAAACAATCATTTATCAAGCAAAAAGAAATTCTCGAAATCACAAAAATTCCAAAAAAAAAATCTCAATCATCCAATAAAATTCCTATATCACAAACATTACCTATTCAACTCATAACGATAAGATCTACAATTTTTTTCAAGGAAAAATGCATTTCATTAAAGTTTTAGGATTAGGTTTCCCTACCACATATTTACGAATTAGACCGTTAAAATCAAGATCAGCCACCGTAGAATTGTTCATCTCGTCGAGTAGAACACTTCCTCAAATTTTCAGGCAAAACAGACGACGTTCGACTGTTTAAACGGCCAACCAAAGATCCGACGGAAAACTCCTCCCCACAATGCCAAGAGCTTCTGCCACTTCCTCCACTTCCTTTTCCCTTTTATTTTTTTCAAAATCCCAATTCCTCTTATTTTAGCCACCGGCCAAGCCCTCCACGCCCAAAAATCCCTTTAAATTCTTTTATTTTATTTACTTTGTTTTGCTTATTTCTTTTTCAATTCAATTTCATTTCACTTCATTATTTTATTAACAACATACAAAATAATTTATTAAACACCAACCAAAAATTTAATTTTTCTCAATTTTATTATTAATAAATTTTATTTAATTTTTTACTTAATTAGTTCAAATTAATTTTAATTAATTCATTTTTCACTTTTTTGTTTTAGTTTTCATAATTTTCAATTTCTATAATCCTAAGAAATTTTCTACCATAAAGTTGACGTAGCACAAAATTTTCAACTCGCCTAATTAACCAACAAAATAATTCGAATTCTATCGATCCAAAATTAACATGTGTTTTTCAATCACTTTTCTTTTTTACTTTTCAACCACCACTCAAAAGAAAACTTTTCAAACTAGAAATTCTAATGTGGCCTAAAATGTCCGGTCATTACAGGTTGCATGGCAATATTGAAGTCATGTGAGATGGCTTTTGTGACTTGTTTAAAACTGGCTAATGTGTGTATGAAGGTGAGCTTGTCTACAAAGCAGAGGAACGTTTGGATTAGGATATAAGGAAACTTGAAGATATTTCTATCCATGTACCAGCTGCTGATGATATATTAAACATTGCCAGTACCTTACGGGCAATGCTAGAAGTTGATCCCCAAACACCGAAGATAGAGGGTTAACTGAAGACCTTTCAGATGGACTTTAGATTTTTGGGACGTACTTTAACTGTAACTAAAATCCATGAGCATCCGAGGCACAGCATGCAAGTGAAGTCACATCAAGCGGAGGGCTTTGTTTTCCTGGTAAGCAACTTGGTGGCAGAAAACCCCTGGGGTTGCATTCTGGTTCATACTCCAGACCTTGAAAGTCTGAAATGGCCTCAGTCATATAGTCCTATAAAATTTGTGAGCCATGCAAGGCAAAGGGGTTGGGCCTGGAAAAGGAAATGGATTTCAAGTTATGTAAAGCAATAGATACCTGTTGGATTACTAGAGCTAGGAAACGCTATACACCTACGTCTGTCAGGCTTAACACAATTTGGATTGTCAAATGTTGGCAAGGATCATTTGCAAGCATCCATTCTTGCACGGGGAGTTCGCAAGAATTCTAGTCATACCTGATCCATTAAAACCCGGTGCTGGTGGTGTGAAATATGTCCAACCCATGTATGGGGCAGACCTGAGTTCTAAGCAGGGCTCTTATCATGGACCTGCTCAAACTTTTCTGGATAGCCTTCGTTCCTTTTATTCTTCCACTTGCAATGGGCACTAAGCTGGAGCATGTCATTTCCTAGTTGGTCAATGAGACTGCATCTTCAACTGATGAAACTGAAACAAGTCCATAGGACAATGACCTTGATGAAATCGGGTGGCAGCAACACCAACAGTCAAGACTCTAACCGCTTCCTTGCAAATCTCCTCTTGATTCAACTGTGCAGAACTCAAATTTTTTTGAATTAATTTGTTAAAAGTTTAAATAATCCTCGTTTGTATGATTTTAACGTTTTTCATTTTTTTTAAATAATAATGTAAAAAATAAAGAATATATGTGAGCAATACCTTATACATATCCGTACCTTATAGTAGTGATGTTTAATCTTATAATTTTGTTAACAATATATGTAGTGACAAATTATAACAATGCAATGACAAGTTATAAATAAAATAGTGAAAATCTTTGGATCAAAAATTATTATAGTGACGTTAGATATCAAATTTGTAAAATATCAATAATTTAATATTTGAAAAAATAATTTTAATTATTAATTTTAAATGTTTAGTAATAATTTATACCATATTACTTTATTCTTGACTTTTTTAAATATAAACTTTAAGGGTTAAGTAGAGTACATTCACTTTCAAAATGTAATTAGTGATTATGAAAAATTGATTTTATTATTTTAAATACACAAGACTTTTGTGAACTACTTTTTACCATATTCAGAAAGATAAATTAAATTAAATTTGAGAGTTTCCTATATAATTTGTTATTAAGAAATAAATTTATGATAAATTATTTCCTTTAAATAATTTACAAATAAATTTAAATTAATTAAAATAGTATATAAAATAATATAATATACCAATAATTTAGTCGAATATGGTATTAATCCATAAATAATATTCATATATCAAGTAGTTTTTTAAGTGGAACTTGATGGAGGCTCTTTAAGAGTGAAGACATGTCAGTTAAACACATAATAAGAGGATCTACAACTCTAAGATGGTAGAGGTAGTCTTGAAGGGTTGATAGTTTTCACCTTGTTAGACTATGAACACCAATTCATGAGTAAAATGAATGCAATGGATAGTAGGTTACAAACCTAAGCACTTCGTGTCTCATTTTTATTTACATAAGTTATTGGAGTGTAGTTGGTTCTTTACAATGAGATGCTGAATCAACTTCAAAATTGGATTATGAGTAAGTCAGTGTTGTCCTATGGGCCCTAATGGTCCTCGATCGAACTCATATAACTTTTGGTATGGTTTATGTGGGATAAATTGGCTTTAAGTTCACTTTTGTGCATAAAGGCATTTTGGTATTTATGTAGGGTTGAATAGGAGTAAGTGAACAAGGTTTCTCAATTAAGCTAATTAATTAGTAAGCCCTGTTGGGTGAATTAATGAATTAGGACCCATTTTGGTTTAGATTAAGTGACTTAAGCCCTTAGTCATATTAAGTGACATAAACCCTAAGTGAGGTCGGATGGGGAACCCTTTAAATACTCCCTTAAGGGTTTGGGTTTCCATAAAGTTGTCTTCCACCTCCAAAGAGAAAGAGAGCCATAGCCTCTACCTCTCTACCCCTTAGTTGGAAGTGTTCCAAGATCAAGAAAAAGTCATTAGATAGAAGATTGTGGGCCTACAAGACTTTAAATGACATTGATTTGATTTTTCAACACTTCGAATTTAAGATTTGGGAACACCAAACCTAAAGGTTAGTACTTTAACCTTAAAGATCAATTTTATATATATATATAAAATTGTTATTGCTTCCATTGCTTAGATCTAAGATGCCAATAAATTAACCCATCAAGTTTATATTTCAAATCCTTGAATTATAGATCCTCTTATTATATGATCAATTAACATACTCTAACTTCAAGAAGCATATGTCAAATTTTACTAAAGGAATTACAATGGCCATAAATTTCATAATCACATGTCCTTAGGATTGTTGGGAACCCCAAATCACTTTGTTCCCATACCTTGGATCTCGTAGGGTGCATGTATCTATCCCTAGGGCTCCTTCGATCAACGCATTGAAAAGTAATGGCTTCAAAAACCATTAGAGAATAATGATGTAGAGATTTGAAACTCATACTTATGATCTGGATGTTCCCAAATCAAAATCCATTCGTTCAAGAACATGCTTGGAAAAAGTTGAGTCTTTCTCCTCAAGTTTTGCCCACATGTGCATCTGGTGTGATTCTCATGCACACAACTATGTGATTCCCTTGCATGCAACCTATGAGCATCTCATGCACTTCTTGTGCACATATCCCATGCATGTCCTGTGAGTTATAGCCTTGCATCTAAAGAGGTCTCGTACATCGAAGATCTTTCGCCCAATGACACAAACCACGATCTTGGGACTCTAATGTGTGGGCTTTTGGAAGGAAAGAGACTATAACTCTCTCTCTCTCTCTCTCTCTCTCTCTATCTATCTATCTATCTATCTATCTATCTCTCTAGAGGTGCAAGACAACTCTCACCAAAAGTCATTAGGAAACTTTAACCCCTAAATGGGTATTTATAAGGTTGTCCATTCCATTGCATGCAGACTTCCCATGAACTGATGTCCATAATCTAACAAGGTGGTGTCATCACCTACCAAGATTACCTCATCCATGAGTTACATATCCTACTTGTTATGTGATCAACTGACATACTCTAACTTCAAGGAACATATGTCAAATTCCACTAAAGGAATTACTATGACCACATATTTTATGATCACATGTCCTTTGGATCACCTAAGGGGACACATTGTCTCAATCCCATGAGATATCATGGTGCCTTTATTGAGAATACCTATTGCCACCAGTCTCCATCAATAGTGACATAATCCATAAGGATATATGACCACTTTAGGGTTTCACCCATAGGTCAAAGACTCTGGTTGATTTTGGTACAAACTCGATATCCTCTCAAGGTTGAGAGTTCATGCAGTATAACAGTTTGGTGAATCAAGACAATTGATAGCCTTGCGCCATGATTCACCGTAGGTTCTATCCAACATGCATTACATACACTAGTACACTCACCATGGAAAACTCATCTTGTTAGCCAAGACAAGTCATCTCTCCAACTAGGAGGTAGTGCACTAGAATCTTTACTAGATTGCCCAAATCCATAAACCGATTATGGACAACTTATCTACTTACAAGAATCCCATGACTTGTATCTTCTGTGCAACTCCTAATACACCTAAGTCATGTATAA